>NC_080390.1:55125988-55471405 GCF_028751815.1 Salvia miltiorrhiza
CATCCGGTCCACAGTGAGTAGCCCCGTCTTGCAGTAGAGGGCAAAGTCCTCGCAGTTGTTCTGAAACACATTGTAGTTCCCAAATCCGTTCTGGAGCAGATGCATTGCCCGGTGGATGACCGTGTCAGTAGGGTCGGATGCAGCAGTCGTGCAGGTGCCTCCACGTACCTGAGCAATAAACACAGACGGGGACACTCCATACTCGAAGCAGTAAAGGGAGCCATTACGGAGGAAGCAATCTAGACAGGAGAGGACAACTCCACTATCCGGCTGCCTGAATCCGCAGTCAGGAAAGGTCGGGCATTCTTCAGCTTCGTCGTATACTTCAGAGTCCGAGCTGGAAGTGCTTCCAACACGGGTGAAGTGAACTACTTTGCTACCCCCAACAAAGATACCTGCACAATCACAGATCAAAAGGTCTAAGCCACACCATATCTACTCGTTTCTGGGAAAATGCAGGCATTCCTCTGCACAAGTAAGTTAAACGTAGCAGCATATCGAGCACAAGATACACGAGAAGTCGAGAACACAATCGTGTAAAAGCTAAAGAGAAGCCAACACTGTCTTTGCAGCTACCTCATATATAGATAGAACAGATAAATAAGAAGACTCTTAACATATTCCTTAAATAGCTTATCATCACACAAATTTGCTATATCCTCATCACTCCAACAATTCGAATTCTTCCTCGAAATATCTTATCAGCAACACAAATTTGTTTCATTAACACAATTTCCTCCTCAAAAATTGCTGTATGAAGCAGTACAACTAGCTAGTCAACTACTAAGGTTGCATTGAGAAGCTAAATCACACATCGTATAATTTATTTTGGCAATTGAAAATCAGCTCAATTTTGCCAATTTTGCCATATTTGGTCTATTTAACACTGAGCATCTCCATTATCAATGCTTCATCTCAGCGAAAAGTAAACCAAAAACTCGTTTATCTGGTGCCCTTGGATCTGGCTGGTTGAGGATAGCTACTCCATCGGAAAAAAAAAACGAACTAAAATGCGCAATTTCGAGGGGGAAATAAATGAAACTACAAATGAAATGAGTCAATCTGAGAAAGAGAATCGCATAATCAGAATTCAAGCAGTTGAAATTGAAAATGACAAACTGAGAAAAATTCAAAATTAGGAACCGTGATGAGAGTAAGCGAAGACTGCTCTGTAAGTGTAGATATGATCCCCGGGTTTGATTTCATGCCTCTCCACTCTGTTAGTCAGCAGACCCATCCAATGCACCTCAAAAAGATGACTGCAACTTCTTCAGCAAGCCTTGGAGAATTTGAACATGTTTTTGAGCAATGCATCTGCAGTTCTACTTATCTGCTGTGTCCCCCCAAAAAGAGGCGAAAACATAGCGACATGATTCCCACGTGGAGGGATGCAATTGGTTCATCAACGCATTCGCTCAACAACTCAACAAAAAATTATGAATGATGTATGGTGGAGTAGTAGTATAATGTTTCTGCATTGACGCCATTAATGGATGTTGCCTTTTCAGGTCGTCGTTCTTCTCTCTCTCATCATTTTTTTTTTTTTTTTTGAGCTGATTCCGAATTAGTATAAATCATAACAATGCTACGAAGATGAATTAACAAGAGAATTAGTACCATTTTATTCGTATATCATTCCGTATGCCTTCTTTTGATTTTTTTTTTTAAATCATGTGAAATTGAAAAAAAAAAAGTTTTAAAAAATTGAAGAGTTGTTCGAATAAATCCATTTTATTTATTTATTTCAGTTTCAGAGAGGCATTTGTGGATTGGGTGAAATGTATGAAACAAATATAGTTATAAAGGTATGACTTATTTTCCATCAGCGGGGATAGCTCAGTTGGGAGAGCGTCAGACTGAAGATCTGAAGGTCACGTGTTCGATCCACGTTCACCGCATTTATTAATTTTATTTTTATTTTTGTATATCAATTGTTTACAATTTTAACACATTCTAGTTCAATTTTAACACATTCTAGTTTTATCTAATTTTATGATACATTCTAGTTTTATCTAATTTTATGATAATATTTTGAGTTCGATATTTTTATTTTTGTATATCAATTGTTTACAATTTTAACACATTCTAGTTCAATTTTAACACATTCTAGTTTTATCTAATTTTATGATAATATTTTGAGTTCGACTTGAGCTTCGGACTTGATTTTAACACATTCTAGTTTTATCTAATTTTATGATACATTCTAGTTTTATCTAATTTTATGATAATATTTTGAGTTCGACTTGAGCTTCGGACTTGTTGCTCGAGCTCGGCTCGCCATCCAATTACCTCGACTTGTTTGATGCTCGATAATTTCGTATTCAACCTTGAGCTCGACCTCGGCTTATTTGATATTTGTATAACTGGTGCTTGATCTCAATCTCAGCTCATTTGATATCTGTATAAATGGTGATTGAGCTCTAAAAAAATATTCAAAATGTGTACTTGATCAACGAATTACTCGAGCTTGAGCTTGGTTCTACAAATATTTTTTTTTGCATAAAGGCTCATCGTGCATTGGCTCGATCGAGGGTTCGATTGCAAATGAATCCGAACATGTTCGCAAAACCTACGAGCTCAGCTCGATAAAATTATCAGCTCAATGCTCAGCTCATCTGCGTCTACTATCGAATCGAGCTTTAAACGATTTTTTTTCAAGACGAGCTTCGAATATCTTGCAAGTAGCTCTGTTCATTTCCAGCCAATGCCCTAATCATTGATGTGTTCAAATCATTATTTGGGTGATAGATGCTCGGCAAAATTTTGTAGGAAAATATTTGTATGTTTATTCGGTGCAAGTGGTGCTTTCTATATGATAATATATGCAGCTAGTTTTATGCTCTTTGTTTCTTTTTGCAGTTCAAGACTGTGTAAGAATTTGAACTGGCCCTTTCGGTCATTAATTAGTTTATGTCTGTAAGAATTGGATACTCCCTCCGTCCACGAAATGAGTACCCATTTGTGGACGGCACGGGTTTTAAGAAATGTATGGAGTATAGTGTGAATAGTTTAAGGGTCCCACTTTTTTGAGTGTATTAATTAAAGAGAGGTGTGAGGTACACTTTGCCAAAAAGGGAAATGGGTACTCATTTCGTGGACGGACGAAAAAGGAAATATGGGTACTCATTTCGTGGACGGAGGGAGTACTAAAAAGAATAAATTTACTCTGTTTTGATTCTACTTACAAGGCATTTTGTTTATGGTTTTTATGAATGTAGGGATGTTTGTTTCGTCTTGTAGATATCGAAAGAAGCCCAAAACTGTTGATGCGAACGCTATAAAAAGATGAAAGTGAGTCATTATTAATGAGACGGAGGGAGTAGTAGTGTTCAGTCTGCTCGTTTATCCTAAAGATTCAAGTGATGAAGTGTCTGAAGAGGTATCAGTGATGAGGTTAGAGCTTGATGCCATTGGAGCAGATTTTCAGCAATGGTTTCAAGAACTATCAGTGATGAAGCAGGAAGCAATCTCCACCAAGATGAGATGGATGACAAGAAAATGAAAGATCTCTTTCATTCTTTTTTTTTTTTTTTAAACTTTGTTCTAACTCAAAATATATAGTCTTGCTCTACTTTTTGGGGAAATTCTTTTTTAGATGTAGCTTCCTTTGCCTAAATATTCATCTCGTCGGGCCCGTATAATTGATTCGTCATGCTTCATAACACTCCCTTCGTCCCGTCTCACTTGGCCTTTTTTTTTTTTTTTCGAGTTGTCTCATCTGACTTGGGCTAGTTCATTCTTGGCAATAATTTACACAAACAAGTGGGCCAATAGCACTTTATACACAATTAATGTTAATTTGCTCTTAAGCGAGACCGGACGGAGGGAATATATATTATTCTTGATTGATGGCTTTTGCACTTATAGGACGTTTGGTTTGATGGATATGATAGATAAGATCGATAAAATTAATAGAATTGGAGGGTGATTAAATAATCCACTTTCACTCAATTAGATCGAATTATCCATTAGGAATCGAATCATGCAAACCAAACACTCGATTCAGTCGAATTAATCTATCATGCCTTATCACTCAAATCACATGTCTTCACAACTCAAGACACTTTTGAAAATATTGATGAAAAAGTAGTAGGAAAACCATTATAGCAACTCCATCCATAATGCTGCAAAGTAGCCTTTTTTTTCCCTACAAAAATCAATGCTTGTGAAGGAATAACAAATAGTTCTTGTATGGTGGGTAGCTTTGGAGTGGAAGTCCAAATGGGACCATTGAGTGTGACCATAAATTATTGATGGCCCATACGCCAAGATTGAATTTAAAATAAAGTTTTGATCAAAACCTCTCCTTTTCAAGGATTAAACATATCATTTCTTGTGTGGAATCCATCACTCAATCTCTTATTTTAATTGCATTGGCTAGCATACTTAAATCCTCATTCAACTCATCCTTGTCCTCACTACTAACTCTTTCTCTTAAATCTTTTCTTGCAAAAAAATAACCAAAACCAAGTTTGTTTCAAACATTCATTCATATCCCATCATAATAAAAATGGGTGATTCGATCATCGGTGGTCCAAGAATTTACAGCTGCTACAAATGCAGAAACCATGTTGCTCTTCATGATGATATTGTCTCAAAGGCCTTTCAGGTAAGCTCTGTTTTTTTTTTTTTTTTTCTACAATTCATCATAATTAGAAAGAAAAAAAAAATTAAAAAAAAGAAGAAGATGATCTAACTTTGATGGAGGATCAGTCGAAAAATGGGAGAGCTTTTCTTTTTTCGCACGCGCAGCACGTGTGTTCGGGTAAGAAGGAGGATCGGCAGATGATGACGGGGCTGCACATGGTGGCGGACGTGCACTGCGCCGACTGCAGGGAAGTTTTGGGGTGGAAGTACGAGAAGGCGTACGAGGAGTCCCAGAAATACAAGGAAGGCAAGTTCGTGCTCGAAAAATACAAGATTGTCAAAGAGAATTGGTAGCTGTTCGACCTCTGGCCTTAAGCATTAATCACTCTATCGCTTGGTCAACACAAGCACATCTGTCTGTGCTGTTTTGCCTTTTGGGATTGATTGTACAGATACAATATTTGTTTGGGTGTTGTGTATACTTATTTTTCATCACTGAAAGTGTAAATGTAAAGATGTCAACTGGGTGAAAATTCTTCATGGACTAACACTTTTGCATTCTTAGCTATTATAATAATTAAAGGTGAAGCAGTTTCGATGTTTAGAATAATTTAAAGTTCATTTATTTTTTAAAGAAAAGTAAATTAATGAAAACCTATGGGACGTAGAGTACTTATTTTCGCCTAACTAATCAAATCTCAATTTTTATTTTTATTTTCACATTTTCGTCAAATTCTGAGTGTCGTGTTGGCACAATTATCGTATAGTTTCAATTATTAGAGGCACATGAAATAAAATTTTGTGCCATCTGTGAGATGTGGGCTCAAAGCACTAATTTCTTTAAATGATTTGGCAAAATTTCTCCTAGAATATTCTTTTGTATGCATGCTTAGTTAGCATAGAATATATTTTTTTTCTTATAAAGAAAATCAACAATATTCCCCGTTATGTGATGACTCGAACCTCCGACTTAATAATTGAAGGAAAAGCGTCTTACCAATTGAACTATACTTCGTCGCCTGCATAGCATAAACGATAATGCGTAGATGGTTTCGATTTTTCTTAAGTGCAAATGACTTTGTACATATCCGCAGCACTTGAATGTTAGGTATGCCAACCTTACCAAAACCCAACAAACAGCTTTGCGGAAAATGCTGCTGACAAATAAAACTTGTTGGAAACTAATAAAAAACAATAGTCTTATCAAAAATCAGACAAATATTTGAAGTGATAACTTGATTAAACTGAATCAGCTGGTAATAACGATTTTCAGAAAAATGGCTGAGTTACTATGAAACAAGAAGAAATCTCCATAAGAGGATAAGCATCTTCTACACATTCATTATCTCCAATCTCCACCGTCGATTTAGTAGATAGAAATTCAACAGATAACAATCACATATATGCCCAAAGAGAAACACTCAATTAGACAAACAACCATTCATGAAACCAACAGAATGCAATATTCAAGTTACAAAACGTGTTGATACATTCATCCACATGCTATCACATGACACTACTATAGTACAGTATATTTCATCAAATTCTACCGCCGCTTACTGCTTCCTCATCAAGGTCTCGACCTTCGCACGGGTGACCTGCGTACAAGGGAGATGACATAAGCACTCGGAACGAGAATTCTATTAGTAATACATGTATGTAGACAATTCCGACACGCAGAGGCCATCCTTTTATTTTATCAAAAGATGACATAACCAAAAGATAAAAAGACACCAAGACTACCAAAGGAAAAGTTTGAGCATTCAGAGAATGTATATACCTTCGGTATCGCGCACGTTCAGGACTCCTGGCCCTTGGATATGAAGAACCATTGTACCTATCATAATCTGCGCCTCGAGCCAACCCATAATCAGGACTTGCTCGAAGACGGCGGTGTGCTGGACTGGGTGACCTCAAGGAAGCACCATATCCACGCCTTCCATCATCTCCTCTGGGGCTACCAGGTCTGCCACCCCTTTCATCATCATCTCTTAAAGCATACTCGACAGAAACAACTCGATCGAATATCTTACTGAAAATTCACAAGTTAATTTATCAGCCCACCAGGAAGAGGCTTAGAAAAGATAGAGACAAAGCAAGTTAAAATATCCATTACCTCATATGGGTGCACTCCAGAGCTTTTGTGGCATCTTCCTGAGTTTCAAATTGCACAAAAGCAAAATTCCGACGTATACGTACATTAAGAACCTTCCCATAACGCTCAAAGTGTCTTTCTATGTCATGATCTCGAGTACGAATAGGATCAAAGTTTATCACAAAAAGGGTTTTAGTTGGTCTCGGGTTTGATCCCGAACCACCACGATGGCTACCGCGCTCACCCTAAAAATGAAATATATTAAATAATGCCAACAATATCAAATGTAATAACTCTTAGGAGCCTCAAGAAAAGGAAAATTGTGGAGCCTACATACCCTGGCCCATTCAACTGATAATCTGCGTCTGTCATGCCCAAACGGTACGTCATCAAGACCACGGATGGCATCTCTTGCATCACGTTCATCCTCAAAGTAGATAAAAGCAAAGCCTACATGTAAAATAGCTTGCATGAGTAACAGAGAGAGTACAGAATAGGACTGCATATCACTCCCCTCAGCTAACAGTAGCATCACTAAGGGAAAAACCTTTGCAACCAAGAAATAAATAAAGAACAAAACCTGCAAACATGGGAATGTTCTGATGAAAGTTAGGAGGTAGAGGCCTTGCATGACGAATTAAAGAAGGGTGAGTGATGATGAAGGCTAACTAAGGTTAGAGCCATGGGAAGTTGAGCAGTCATTGCTAAGCATGGTTTCACCAATTTCACAGCGATGTTCAGTAAATGGAGACATGTGATGATACAACTCATTGACCGCCTTATGATTAGTGTGGTTGGCATGGCATGATGAACAGACACATTGATCCCCTATCATTATTGTGGTAGCATGGCATCATGAACCCATCTCAACCATTACCAATCTGGTGAGATGGCAAGGAAAGTGGAAGTGATGTTGAACATTTCCATCAGTGTGTGAGAGAAATCTGGCAAGTAGATAGGACCAGGTAGCCCTTGCATTAGAGGTTTTTATTGCAGAGAAGATGGCAAGCCAATATAGAAGCTCATTTTCCTTAGCATAAGTCCTGCGTAAAAACAAACACTTAAACAGGAGCCCTCATCAAAGATTTAAAGTTCCTGCCATTTCATTTCCAGGGATAAAAGATTTCTTTGCATCCACCCTTTCTTTTGGAGGCACCCTGCCATTTTATACAGACCCTACACCGACAGTAAGCTCATTTATACAACTCTTCCTATCCTTTTCTTCAATGTTTACCTCACAACATTTATAATGTATTACTATAATATTAAGCCCAGCATTGCTAAGATAGTACTTCTAATTCTACAACCAATTTCAACACATTGAACAAGAATAGATTATTAACTGATGGTAAGGGAAAAAGTTTGAAAACGACAATAGTCCCCACTGATACTTATCTACTATAAAGTGGGAAGGCGAAAAGCATCAAACGATGAGGTTTAGAATTAGATATGTGTTGGGAAATCAGTTCCCCATCCAAACTTGGTAGAAGCAAGAAATAAGAATAAAAAACTAGACACAATTTAACAACACAAGAATTTAACGTGGAAACTCCAAATCCGGAGAAAAAAACCACGACCCACTGAAAAATTACTATATGATAATTTTTACAATCACACAGTATTTCTCACCCTCTCGACTCACAACCACTACACTCTTACAAGCCTTTGAAAACCTCTCACCCCTCTAAAACAAAGAGCAAGAAATTTCAAACTAGAAGTAATCACAAGACTAAAGGTAGTGATTGGTGCAATTGTATCAAAGACCTTGGAACTCCTTAAATAACCTAAGGGTCTCCACCTACTTTGATAGCAAAACCAATGTGGGACAAAAATCCCCACTTTCATTTTTAACACAATTCCAACAATCTCCACCTTGTTAAAAATGAAAGAAAAAACACCATTGTCTTCACCGACAATTATGATTCTTATCACAAAGAACCATCATCCTCAAAAGAGAATAAACCTACTCCACCGAATGAGTAGAACACTTAGAATAAACCATTCTAAGAATTTTACTTCGGCACATGTCGAAAAAACCTTGCTGAAATTTTGGTGCAACCTTCTAGCTTTTGGCCCTCCTAGAAGTCATCAGCCATCGACATACTTTTCACCACATCCCTGCATCCATGCCAAAAAACCATGCACATGTGGTCCAACTAACATCGTCACATCCTCATCTTCAATTTTCGCTCCAATACTCTCCAGTTCAGAGATAATGCCATTGAGAATACTCAAGTGATCTGAAATCTTCACACCTTCATCCATCCGTAAGGTATGAAATTGTTCCTTCAAATACAACCGATTCGAGATGCCTTTTGCTTGGTACAGAGAGTATTGGAGCGAAAATTGAAGATGAGGATGTGACGATGTTAGTTGGACCACATGTGCATGATTTTTTGGCATGGATGCAGGTGTGTGGTGAAAAGTATGTCGATGGCTGATGACTTCTAGGAGGGCCAAAAGCTAGAAGGTTGCACCAAAATTTCAGCAAGGTTTTTTCGACATGTGCCGAAGTAAAATTCTTAGAATGGTTTATTCTAAGTGTTCTACTCATTCGGTGGAGTAGGTTTATTCTCTTTTGAGGATGATGGTTCTTTGTGATAAGAATCATAATTGTCGGTGAAGACAATGGTGTTTTTTCTTTCATTTTTAACAAGGTGGAGATTGTTGGAATTGTGTTAAAAATGAAAGTGGGGATTTTTGTCCCACATTGGTTTTGCTATCAAAGTAGGTGGAGACCCTTAGGTTATTTAAGGAGTTCCAAGGTCTTTGATACAATTGCACCAATCACTACCTTTAGTCTTGTGATTACTTCTAGTTTGAAATTTCTTGCTCTTTGTTTTAGAGGGGTGAGAGGTTTTCAAAGGCTTGTAAGAGTGTAGTGGTTGTGAGTCGAGAGGGTGAGAAATACTGTGTGATTGACAACACAAGAATTTAACGTGGAAACTCCAAATCCGGAGAAAAAAACCACGACCCACTGAAAAATTACTACTCCCTCCGTCCGCAATATCGTTTCCACATTGTGGACGGCACGGGTTTTAAGAAAAGTGGTGGATTGTAGTGAGTGGAGTTTGGGTCCCACAATTGTTGTGAGTGGAAGTTTGTGGACCCTACTTCTATAAATGGAAGTGGAAACGATATCGCGGACGGACCGAAATGGCAAATGTGGAAACGATATTGCGGACGGAGGGAGTATATGATAATTTTTACAATCACACAGTATTTCTCACCCTCTCGACTCACAACCACTACACTCTTACAAGCCTTTGAAAACCTCTCACCCCTCTAAAACAAAGAGCAAGGAATTTCAAACTAGAAGTAATCACAAGACTAAAGGTAGTGATTGGTGCAATTGTATCAAAGACCTTGGAACTCCTTAAATAACCTAAGGGTCTCCACCTACTTTGATAGCAAAACCAATGTGGGACAAAAATCCCCACTTTCATTTTTAACACAATTCCAACAATCTCCACCTTGTTAAAAATGAAAGAAAAAACACCATTGTCTTCACCGACAATTATGATTCTTATCACAAAGAACCATCATCCTCAAAAGAGAATAAACCTACTCCACCGAATGAGTAGAACACTTAGAATAAACCATTCTAAGAATTTTACTTCGGCACATGTCGAAAAAACCTTGCTGAAATTTTGGTGCAACCTTCTAGCTTTTGGCCCTCCTAGAAGTCATCAGCCATCGACATACTTTTCACCACACACCTGCATCCATGCCAAAAAATCATGCACATGTGGTCCAACTAACATCGTCACATCCTCATCTTCAATTTTCGCTCCAATACTCTCTGTACCAAGCAAAAGGCATCTCGAATCGGTTGTATTTGAAGGAACAATTTCATACCTTACGGATGGATGAAGGTGTGAAGATTTCAGATCACTTGAGTATTCTCAATGGCATTATCTCTGAACTGGAGAGTATTGGAGCGAAAATTGAAGATGAGGATGTGACGATGTTAGTTGGACCACATGTGCATGATTTTTTGGCATGGATGCAGGTGTGTGGTGAAAAGTATGTCGATGGCTGATGACTTCTAGGAGGGCCAAAAGCTAGAAGGTTGCACCAAAATTTCAGCAAGGTTTTTTCGACATGTGCCGAAGTAAAATTCTTAGAATGGTTTATTCTAAGTGTTCTACTCATTCGGTGGAGTAGGTTTATTCTCTTTTGAGGATGATGGTTCTTTGTGATAAGAATCATAATTGTCGGTGAAGACAATGGTGTTTTTTCTTTCATTTTTAACAAGGTGGAGATTGTTGGAATTGTGTTAAAAATGAAAGTGGGGATTTTTGTCCCACATTGGTTTTGCTATCAAAGTAGGTGGAGACCCTTAGGTTATTTAAGGAGTTCCAAGGTCTTTGATACAATTGCACCAATCACTACCTTTAGTCTTGTGATTACTTCTAGTTTGAAATTCCTTGCTCTTTGTTTTAGAGGGGTGAGAGGTTTTCAAAGGCTTGTAAGAGTGTAGTGGTTGTGAGTCGAGAGGGTGAGAAATACTGTGTGATTGTAAAAATTATCATATAGTAATTTTTCAGTGGGTCGGGGTTTTTTTTCTCCGGATTTGGAGTTTCCACGTTAAATTCTTGTGTTGTTAAATTGTGTCTAGTTTTTTATTCTTATTTCTTGCTTCTACCAAGTTTGGATGGGGAACTGATTTCCCAACAATATGAAATGATAAGAAAATCTTCCTTCCAGTGTACTCACTTTAATCATCCATGCAAGCCATCAAAATCAAACAATACATCAAAATAGTTCGCACAATGAAAATCGAGTTGTCTGCAGATACAAAAATCGGAGGGCAGAGAAGATCATCCAAATTAACTACCTGATTTCATGTCAATACGTTCAATTCTTCCGTATTTGGAGAACAAACGCTCCAAGTCCGATTGTCGAGTCTCGAACTCAAAGTTGCCGCAAAAGATCGGCCTCATCCCTCGCGAATTTCACCTTCTAACAACTGAAAAAGAGAAAATGTCACGCAACTTAAAAGTAAATAAATAACAAAATAGAATGCAAGATTTGATGTAACCTTTAAAATTGAACAAGAACCCTAATTTCGATTGGGGTGAAGAAAAAAGGAAATGAAGAAAGTGGGCAAAGAGCTGATGAGGTCAAAGTCGGTCTTATCCTATGAGTTCAATATATGTATATTCCCTCTTTCTTGTGGGTTGGACCTTGGATCTATAAGGCCCATTAACTGACCAGCTTTGGGCTTAGTGCAGGAGGCCCATTTAACAAAAACAAATTGAAAGCCACTTTTTCTTTTATTACACATTTTGAAAGTAAATAAGTGAAATACAATTCTTACCATATTGCTTTGCCCTTATTTGTTACCGACTACCAATCGCTCTTGAAATTTATAAGATTTCAATTACATATATATAAAAAAAAAAATAGAAAGCTAATATTTGCTTGAGATAATTTCACCTAAATACACAAATATTTCTGCAAATTTTGCACATGAATTAAATATCATGTCAACAAATATACAAATTTTCATCGGATGATGATTTCACACATGAATTTATACTGAGGTGAACATCAGAAATGTCTCAACGGCTTTAAACGCCCCATGTATTAAACAACATAGTTGGATGTCTACGAACTTTAGGTAGTCGCGGTGGCATTAATTTACTACTTTAGCTAGTCACAATAATATTAGTTCGCTAGAAATTGACAACCATACAAAATATCAGAATGACAGGCGCGATATCCCCTATTTGCTTTGGCCACAGAGATTTTGAAGCTATTCAAGACTTACACACTTCCAACATTATGAGCATACTTCAACATTATGAGCATAACCTGATCACTGACCTCCAAAGCATTCATCCAAACTCAATGGGCAAGGAAACCTTTTAATACTGGACCGGGCGAACCGGACAGGTCCGATGGCGCTTGTTGTGGGTATCGAACCCACGACCCCGTGGTTATAAACCACGCGGTCTACCAATTGAGCTAGATGCTCTACTAATGGGCAAGGAAACCTTAAGCAGCCACATCTTCCAATAAAATGTTTTCCAAAGTGTGGCTTATATTGCTATGATGAGGGACAAATTTATTCACTAAAACTCTCCAAGAATCAGATTTCATCGCCACTTTATTAGAGGCAGCAGCACTAACAACATTCAACACATCTGCTTCACAACCAGAGCTACAGAGCCCTTCAATCAAGATTGAATAAGTGGATTCATTTGGAGAGCACCCTTTATCCATCATCTCCTCAAAAATCTTGATCCCTTCCTTCGCATACCCTTTCTTGCAGAACCCTTTTATCAGCAGGTTGTAAGTAAAAGAATTCGGATTGCAACCCCTTCCCACCATGTCATCCCACAACCTCCCGGCCTCGCACAGCTCCCCTCTCTCACACATCCCCGCTATAAGCACGTTATACGTCAAAAGGCTAGGTATAGAGCCCTTCTCAAACTCATCAAACAACTTCCTCGCCTCCCAAACCTTCCCTTCCTTGCACAGCCAATGCACGAGCGTGCTCAGTATCACGTTATCCGGGGTGCAGTTCTTCACCAGCAATAGCTTCCACAGGCTGCAAGCCTCACCGGCCTTCCCTTCCCTGCACAGGACATCGATCACCTTACAACATAGAGACGAGCTGGGCATATAGTTATTGTCGAGCATGTCACCGATCATATTCACTGCTTCCCCCGACTTCTTCACCTTGCACAATGCCTCTATCATGACATTATATGTGACATCATTCGGCTCAACCCTATTATCCACCATCTCATCCATCACCTTCGTTGCATCAACAAATTGCCCCAGTTTACAAAATCCATCCATCAGAACAGTGTATGTGGTTGCATCGGGCAACCAACCGCGATCTAGAAGCTCATCGAGCATGCTCTTTGCTCCTAACATATCACCACGGTCCACGTAGCCCGACATAATAGTAGTGTAACTAACCACATTAGGCACCATTCCCATCTTAGGCATTTCATCGAACACCTTGAGCGCACCCTCTACATCATCCTTTTTACATAGGGCTTTTAACAGTATATTGCAGGTAAACATATTGGGCATGATTTCGAATCTTTTCTGGCAATTTTTGAACATAATGTAGACAGTATCATACTTCCTATTCTGAACCAAAGCATTCAATAAAGTGTTCAATGAACGAACTGACCTTTTCACTCCAAAATCATTAACTCGGAGGAATACTCGGATCGCCTCCTTCGGCCTGCCGGCAATGCCGTAATACCTAATCAGCGTGATGAATACGTCTTCGCCGCATTTGATCTGTGATCCGCGTAGCTCGTTTAAGAGGGAGGGTATGGGCTCGAAGGCGCGCAGGCGGGAGAGCTTGTGGATGATGGAGTGGTAGGTTTCGTAGGTGTGGTGGAAATTCGGGTGGTAATTTCCGGCGTGCTGGAAGATTTGAAGGGCGAGATCGAGATTCTGCTGTTGGGAGATGATGGAGCAGAGGCGTTTGGGGGTGAGCTTTCGTGGCCAGGGTTTGATTGGTGGTGTGACTGTGTATGTCTGGAGGAGTTCGGATTTGGATTTTATGGTGGAGATGTGGTCGTCGTCGTTGGAGGTCAAGGCGGAGAACGGGTGGGCCGCGGCGGTGATGCGGCGGAGAGGGTGAATTTTCCGATGACTTAACATGGTGAATAGTGAAATACTACTGGCGGGCAAAACAAATTGCTGTAATAGTAGAAGTTACTACTACAAAATAGATAAAAATAAATAAATAAATAAATAGATAAAAAAATATGGAAAATAGTGTTAATTCCACAATTATGCACGATATATAACATGGAAAATATATTAATTTAGTCTAATACCATTATAGATCATTGTTCAACCTCAATAAATCAAATTTGTATTAATTTGATTCGAAGACGATTTCCAGCATTAAGAAGGCACAATTGACAACTAATAGCACACAGCTACCAACGTAGATGATATTGATACATCACATTTCCACTCTTCTCTATAATTGATCTTTTTTAATTATCTACAATTATAATAATAAAAAAGAATTTATAATTTATAAAAAATGTTACTCCCTTCGTCACCCCAAATATCTTCATAAGGAAGGATGACACGAATCTTAATAAAAGTTAGCGATGTATTTAATGAGTGAAGTATGAATTCCACAAAAAATGAAGATTGTGAGAGTAATAGTGAGTGCAATTAGCTACAAAAATAAGTTATGAAGAGTTTTATGGACAGACCAAAATGAAAAGAGAGAAAAATATTTGAGGGACAGAGGAAGTATTATATTTATATATACATGAAAACATGTTTGATAATTTATAAAGAAGAAAAAGAGTATAATATAACTCATTCCTCAAGGAAAAACACAAACAATATATATGTCTAAGAATGACATTGTAAAAGTTAATCTTCGAAATAAGTACTATTCATTTTGTCCAATTGATTTTTTTTTATTGTCTCATTGATCTTGTCTTGTTTCTATATTTGGTAATAATTTTACACTACAAACAATATAGTCACACACTTTTACTACATTAATTATACTCTCCTTAATAGTCGTGTCAAAAAAAGTGGGATAAAGCCTAATGGGACGGAGGGAGTTTGATAGATTATAGAGATAATAAAGTAATTTAAACACTGGTTTGTGTTTTTTAATAAATTAATCATTAAATTTAAATATTTCTTCTTCCAATTTCATTGATAATAACTCATTACTATTTGGTACACTCATTAAAAAGAAGAGTGATTAAAGAATAAAAATTATAAAATGTGGGAAAGTTCTATAGCAAAATTGAGCGATGATTACAAGTTAAAGGCATTGTACCAAAAATCAAGGGCCAAAATTCCATTTAGGTGCAAGTGAGTTGAGCTGGTATGCAATTTATTCACAGTTAATATATTTAAATTTGTTTTAGCCATTATTTGATTTATTTGGCAGTACTCCAATTTCAACGTCGGTTTTAAATGATTTGAAAAGGAAAAATTGCCAAATCATATGATTGTGGCAGTTGTCATTATTCTTCCCAACTAAATTTTGTACAAAAATGAAACGAAGGCACAGCCGCACAAGTAAGTTGAAAATGGAGACAGCTCAAACTACAAGACCCCACAATCATGCCACGTGTGCATCCTACACATCTCTTTTCATCCACTCTTCCCATTCGCTTACCAAAAATATGTGACAACCACTTCTATGCGACAAATTGCAACTTGGGATTCGGCGTTTGAATACAAAAATTAGTAATTAATTTTTTAATAAAGTTTCATTTTATATAGAATAAATGATTAGATATTTCTTTATTTAATTTTATTCCATATAAAGAAATTAATCAGTTTAATTGGGACGGTCTAGTTGAGACTGAGAGAGTATAAATTTTTAAAAAATTATTAAATTATTTAACTATTAATTTTTCCTCATATTACGTATCGCTTATTTTTCGTTGTTGTGACATAATATAAATATACTCACTTGGCATGAATATGTTCGTGCGACGTAAATATGACAGTGTGAAAAAATGAGAATTTTAAATCTTATTTATTTTGATTAAAGTCTCATGACTCTCTCATTTACATAATTTAGCTCCATTTTGTGTATAATTTTATTTTTATTTTATCAAACTATTATTTACTTTTAACAAAAATCTCATTTGCTTTTAAATAAAGTCATTTATGTAATCAATATAATTCATGCTTTGTATTTATAATTTCATATATTTTTTAAAAAAATCTCATTTACAAAATATAATAAGTACCATAATAAAGTAGCAATAAATCAGACAAAATAGATCGAGTTTGGGATCAAACATACCAAAAACTGTCTTAAGAACACTATTTGACTCTATTTCCAACTAACAACAACCAATACTCCATTCGTCCCACTGTATCTGAGACTCTTTCTATTTTGGACGTCCTATTGTAAGTGAGACTTTTTTCCTTTTTAGGTAAAAGTTTTTCCCTTTAAACACTTTTTCACTTTTTCACTTACACACAAAATACACATTTCTTAATTCTCGTGCCCAAAAAAAAAGTCTCACTTACAGTGGGACGGAGGGAGTATATTTTACCATAATTTATCAGATTTTGTCCTTCTACTTTTATCCTATTAGATATTGCTTTTATATGTACATAAAGATATAAAAAGAAAAAAAAGAGACCAAGATTTCTATCCAACTATAAATATAGATGAAAATGGTATGGAGAAGCCATGCTTGAGAAAGTGATCCCGTTTACCAAGCAAGTTGTACATTTTCTTGCTCTTTTTCAAATACTTCCCACCCTTTCAATCGTGGAGAAGGTTAATGCATCCCTAAATTCTTTTTCTTCTTCTTTTTTTGGTTGAATGATGATCGCAAATTATAGTTGGAACTTTTATAATATTCGACGTTTGAAGGGTTCATTCACAGTTTCACTTAGAAAAGTATAGTAAAATAATAGAGAATTGAGGTTCGCCAATCTGATTATTTATTCGAATCTAAAAAGTGAGCACTATATATGTCCACACCATTTAAAAATAATTTATTCTCAAATCATAACGCCTTTTGATCTGCGGCGAATTCCACTAGGATTACTTTACCTCGTCAGCGAGCCTAATCCATATATAAACAATCAAATAAACATTACTATAATAAATTATAAAATGATGAAGCAAAGTGTCCTCCAAATCATCACAATAATTTAAATTAATTGTGACGCGAATAAAATAATCCGGTTTAGCCTTTGCACGAATTATAGGGAGAAAAAAAAAACTAATTACATGATCACTTATTAACTGAATATAAAATAGGAAAATAAAGAAGCGGTATATTGTGTTTGCATCTGTCACCGTTCACATTCATCGTGATCGAACGATCCAGGTCTCTTGCAGCTCTTCAGCCGTAACAGTCCATACAATTTCCGGAACTCCTTCGGCATTGTTTCCTTCCAGGCGGCGCCGCCTCCTTCCTCCGTGATGGACGGCGGCGCCGGAGACGACGCCGAGCTGTCGCTCAGCCGCGTCGCGACCTTTCCGCTGCCCTTGCTGTTCGATTGCAAGGCGGAGATGACCGACTTCAACGCGCGGCTGGGCGAGGACCGATTCACCAGCATCAACTCGCTGATCTCCGCCGCGCTCATCGTGGCGCCGCTCTGGAAAATCTCCTCCACCTGAGGAAACAGTTTGTGCTCCTTCACTCCTAGATAGTTGTTCGCCAAATTTTTGAAGGAGGTGAAATCACACATGGGGAAATGAATGTGCATATCGATTCTCCCCGGCCGCAGCAGAGCCGAATCGATTCCGTCTTTGCTGTTCATCGTGAAGATCAGAATCCTCTCGTCCTGCCAATTCAATAGCCCGTCCATGAAATTCAGCAGACCGGACGACGCAATCCGCGCGCTAGACCTATCGGAAACGTAGCGATCCAAATCCTCGACGACGATCAGAGACTTGCTCGTGGTCTGCAACAGAAGCGAATTGAGATCCGCCGCGTCGGCCACTTGCGAGAGGTTGACGTAGTAGACGTCGTAGTTGAGGAGATTCGCCGCGGCGGCGACGAAACTGGATTTCCCGGTGCCGGAGGGGCCGTAGAGGAGATAGCTGCGTTTCCAAACGCGGCCTAGCTTGTGGTAGTACTGTTTGGATTTCAGAAACGTCTCCAAATCGTGCCGGATTTTGGTTTTCAGATCCGGATCGAGCACGAGCGAGTCGAAACTGGCGGGGTGGTTGAACAAAACCGACTTCCACCTGCCGTCGCAATGGTTGTAAATCTTCAATTCCGCCCCCCTCTCCTCGATGTCGTCGGAGACCGCGTGGATGTGCTGGAGGTAGGGTTTCAGAATCCTCCGCTTATCCTTCTTCTTAATCCTCAGCACGAAGCTCCGGCAAACAATCTGGTTCCCGCGATCTCTCTCCACTCGATTGAGCCACGAAATCCGCGCGCCGAGGAAAACGTCCTGGATCGCCTGATTGTCGTCGAGCGACAAAACGATGTCGTTCGCCTTCCTCCCGGTGAAGAGGTTGGTAAAATCGGAGTCCTCTAACGAAGGCAGCGAACTCAGGTAGAGCGAAACTCGGCGGTAGAACAGGTTCTGCTGCTGAGTCGAATCGTTCAACTCGGGGACCTTGAAGTGCTGGTGCACGTGAACTCGGTCTCCCACCCACTCCACCCCTTTCCTGACGCCGTAGATGAGAGCGGTCCGGTGCAGGAACCACCGCACCAGAAAAATCGAGCACGCAATCGCGAAGCATATCAACACCAGATTCGCAACAAACATCGGATATATACAAGTAAGCAATCAATCCCTTCCTTTATTTTCGATGAATTTGTGAGGCGGAAACAACAACTAACAAGTAATTAAAGGGAATTTCATCGTAGATAGAGAATATATAGAGAGGAAATATCCAATAGCTGGCAACGAGTGAGCGCAATAATACTGCGAAAGGGGATTCTTCTTGGTATTTGATTTCGAGTTTGGGCCTCAAATATTAATTTAGAATAAAGTTGAGGGATTCTTTTATTTTATTTATTTTTGTAGTGGAGGTTGGTCCGCAGTCACACCTTTTTACATAGAATAAAAAATTTCCTAAGTAGACGTTTTAGACAAGAAATTAGCCGAGAAACTATAATGTGATAATGTAATTAAATTAAATAAATATGGACTATGTTAGAGTGCACGGCAACGGCGATGATGCGGTGTCGTTTAAGGTGCAATATGTGGCCTACACCTACAGACTACACAACGCAACTGGGTTAGCTTCTTCAATACAAAACAATACGCTACATAAAGTTAGATATCCATTTTTATTAAATTTGTGTGACTCACCTTTGCTCACTTAAATTCCTATTATTGCAGAGGTGATCCTATACATAATCTTTTTTTCTTCTTCTTAATATTTAATAAATTTTCTTTATTTTAAAAAATAATTTGAATTAATACTTTGATCTCTATAGTCCCTCACCATATAGTTTGAAGGTTATATATGAGCATTAGGGAATTTGTGTGTGTTTTTTTGAATGAGGTGATTATTTTATTAGAACTTTAATAGTAATATATAAAAAATATTTTAAATAAATCAGCCAATTTTAGAAATAATAACCACTCAATTGAATGATTAGAGTGCGGGTAAGGGCGGAATTAGTATAGAACAATCCCAATTTTGTTATAAAAAGAATATTTGTATATATATAAATTGAAAAATTACTCTTTTTTTAATTATTTGTATCCCCATTCGTAGAACAACTAGCTGAGAATTTTAGAGAAAAATCTTCTCATCCTTCCATTCATCTCACGTCTATCTCTGCCTCAATCTCTTTCATCTAATTCTGAGCTATTATTACACCTTCTTCATCTAAATTAGATCTAGAAAAATAGGTACTACTACATCTTCAAAAAAAATGTTATGAATTTGGGTGGTTCAAGTATTAGTACATAGTGTGCCATTAGAGAAGAAAGAAATGATTTATGATTTTCAAAGTAAATAATGTTACAGAATGTACTAGTTTACGTTTATGTAACGCACCCCCAAATATAAAATTATAGATCAAGTTATTCATCAAGAGATGAATTATGTAAACTAAATATTTAATTAAAGTGAATGATTTCGTCTTATCACTCAAACTAAACGCCTATTTGAGTATATATAAAGTAGGGCCTACCTATTATAGTGGAATTCTGGCTTCACTTGGTTTCTTACTGGCAATATTTCAGCAAAACAATAAAAAAGCTCAATAAAGTTGGAATCATCATCAATATGATCCTTTATACAAGGCATAAATGGAACCAAATTGAAAACTTTATACAAGGCATAAATGGATATATTAAAAGTCTAAGAGCATCTGCAGCGGCACTCTATTCTAGAGTGAACCGCTATTTTGCAGTCCAATGCTCCCTCCAACAGCACGCTACTTTACGCCAAAATGTAGAGTGAATGAACAGTGCCCCGGCAAATGTAGCGGGCTACTGTTCATCACGCTAGTTATTATTATTTTTTTTTGCTTTTCTTTTATCCTTCTTTTTGTGGTTTTACCTTTACTTCTTTTTGTTATTAATATGAAATGCTTCTTATTCATCACTCTAATTGTCTCGTTATTAATATGAAATATTTCCAATGTGCAATTTAAAAATTGACGATCAGAATATATATTTTTATTTTGTATATTATTAATTTATTTTATTTTTGTTTAAATTATAAAAGATATTATATAGAATTTTTAAATTGCAACATCATAAAAATACAATAATATAAAATTGCAATAATAATAAAATTACAACAACACAAAAATACTCATAAACATAAAATTACAAGAAATAGAAATACAATAATATTAAATTAAGAAAACATTCAATAAGGTCCAAAATCCCCTTCAGATCCTCCAGCATCACCTCCAGCATCACTTCCAGATCCGCCAAAATTCGGAAATTCATCACCAAACATATTGAAAGCATTGCTTGAACCTGAACCGTCTTGCCTTTTCAATATGATTCTAGTTTGTTCTTGTTTGAAGTACTCACGTCGAATGGGATCAGAAATATTGTCGGTGTCTATCAGCTCATCTTGCACTTCGTGATGCATTGGTCGATCATTTGTGGGAAGAATATTCTAATTTTGAACACTAATTCCCATTGTTAAGTAATTTAAATTTTTGCAAGTATTTTGTAATATTAGTGTGCTATTGTCATGTAATTTATGCTTTTTTCAATTATTATGTAATGTTATTTTATATGTTGTTGGAATAAATTAATGTGCAATAATTTAAATATAGTATAAAAAATCAAAATAATTATATTATATTATGTTATAATTAAATAAATCAGAATAAATATAAATAGAATTAAATATATATATATATATATAATATAATAACTATATAAAAAGATTAATTTAATAACAATTAAAAGTATCAAAATAGAATATTCCATTGTAGAGTGAAATGTAGAGTTGATTGTTGGAGAGCAAAATGAAATTACTCTACATTTCACTCTACAATAGAGTGAAGTTCACTCTAATGTAGAGTGAACCATTGGAGTTGCTCTAAAAGGTACATTGCAGCTTGCAATATAATTAGACTTTGTTTGAGGTATGGACCAATGACAAGAATACCATAAAAAAAATATATATACTATTCTTTTGTCACTTAATAACACTCAAGCATGAACTATCCTTTTTGTAGACATGTGATTTAGGTTCAAACTTAAAACACTTTCCTTCTCAATTCACAAAATGAATAAAAAGAAAAATATTATCTTGCATCTATTAATTAGATAGGAACCTATTTCAAGAACATATATCCCAAGTTTCATTTTAAATAATTTTATATATCATGATTCACATTCAGGAGCATATACCAGAATTTCCTAAATATATATTTTTGTATTAATTACTAAAAATTAGTTTGAATATCCATTGGCCAACTGACCTCAGCTTGTCTTTGTGAAAACACACTACTAATTTTTTTTATTTTTTATTTTGGCTGAATATGGTGTGTACTTCAAATGTCAATCAAATTAACCAAAAAGAAACATAAAAAGAAGCCTAATGTATAAATACAATTAGGTTTAGGTCGAGAAGCCAATTTTTACTGTTTTTAGGCATAAGTTCTGAACTAATTTTTCAGTACACCAACGTTGTTAATAGAATTTGTATATTTAGTCTTTCTCAAAATTAAAAAGAAGATGACAAATATTTGTTCGCCACCAGTCAATCACTAAAATACAATGATAAGAATTTATTTATTTTAAAAGATGAAAATAGCATATATCCCTCTATAAATATAGTCCACTTTATTTTTTTCATACATATTAAGAAAATATATTTAATGTACCTAACAAAATAAGATGGTATATTAAAATAAAAGGAGATTTAATCCACATATATAAGATAAGAAAAGTGGACTATAATTTTTAGGGGGAAAGTGGACTATATATTCTTGGTACGAGGCAAATGGCAACTTTAATTTAGTCAAATTTTGAAGATAATTATTGGTATTAGAATTTGGTAAATCTAATATATTTATAAATCTTTATATTCTTATAACCAGTCATCGTTAGCAATTATTCACTAGAAATTAGAGTAACTATAAACCTTGTTACAATATAACTATCAACCTCAATTAAAGTGAAGTATAGAATTCAATCTTCACCATCTCTCTTCCCCAACTCAAGAAATAAAACTAACAAATTTTGTTTCATATTAAAGAAATAACTAATCCTAATGAATGATGATCGACTAAACTTGTAAATAATTAATAAACACCACTAATAAAAATTGATTTCTAATTACTATAAAAAAAATTATGCCTGATCTAATTTTTTATTTTTATCGAGAGGATATAATTAAGTTATATCTTGCGACCAACCGATTTCTGAAGCGGCGGATATTTTGTATTGTAATATATAAAACCAGTGATTATGTGGGGAATATTCTTTGATTAATTATAACCACTAAAAAGGAAAAAAATAAAATAAAAGATTAGTGAAAAGATTAAGCGTGTCTAGATTGATTCTTTATTTTCATGGGACCTTTTAATAATGACATATTTATTCTCTATCAAATAAAAAGTTAACAATCTGGTTCGAATAAATCGTCTACTAGCAAAGATATTTTAAATTTTTAATATAATTGGACCACTTTATTGTTAATCGTTGAGCCTAACCGAACGCGTCAAAGCCGTGTAATGATGTTTTAGTTGTCTTTTTCATAATCAAATAAACAAGGAATTAATTAGAATGTTTTTTTTTCTAATAAGAAAATTCAATTTATATTAAATTATTTATTTCTTTATATTTTCTCCTGATGAATTATGAACACGATAGCTTCATATTAATATACTGAACACATAAATTAGATGATATAATAAATTTGAAATACGATTTCTATTGATTTTTAATATATGGGGAAGAAGGGACCTTACGAAATTAGGGTTGAAATTGGGGAAGAAAAATCCATTTTTTTTTAAAAACATTTTCGAAAGATCAAATTACCTTTAAAATTCGATCCTATCATGTATTTCCATCCAAAAAAAATAATGTTAATCAAAAAATTTATTTTAAAGCCGGATGTTCCCATTTGAATTATATAAAGCCCGTTAAGCATTTTTTTATTCGTATTTCAAGTCCATTAATTTCTTATGGGCCCTCTCTACCATAACACTTTTATGGATCAAAAGCATTCAATAACGTGGCCCCATTTTCCTTCATTCGTTTTAGCCTTTGTAGTCTCAAGTATATTGCCATTGAATATAGTTGTACCATTTTTATTTTTTTGAGGCGGAAGAGGAGCTTATATTATGATAAATCAAAACGAGCCATATCAAGAAGTCAAGTCAAGAAGAGAATTCGACTTTCAGATCATTAGATCAAAAGAAGAAAGAACAAAACGAGCCAGCTCATGGACAGCTCGATTAGCGTCGCGCCGAGCATGAAAGAACTCCAAAATCACATACTTGCAAGTGTGCTGAAACATATCCCACAAATCATCGCACATAGAGTTGAAGTCTTGAGGTGAGTCTTGAAGAACATGAATAGCCAGCAGAGAATCCGTATAGAGCACGATCGGACCGAGATAATTTTTCAAAACAAAATTCGATACCCAACATCATAGCGTGTAGTTCACCGAGTAGAACAGTGGTTGTATAGCCAAGCCGCTGCAAATAGTGTGTCATTCTTAATAGGGAATTAATCTTAATTCATTTATTATCACTATGAAAATTGAGCTTAATCCTAATTTGATCTCGAGCAATTGAACTCCACAAAAAGTGGTATGAGTGTGAGGAGAAGTAGTCGTCCTCACATTTCCTTATCTTTCTTCACCACTCCTACCAATTTACACACAGTCACACACTGCTTCTCCATAAAAAAAATAATCTAGAGAAGCATGGCCGCCACACTCAGCCTCCCGAAGCTTCCACATCTCCAACCGCCGCGAATCCTTCCCCAAATCCAATCCAAATTACTCTGCACTTGCAAATCTCAAAATCCTTCCCCCAAACATCCACACGCTGCCCCCGAATTGCTCCATCACCTCAAATCGGTGTCTCTCCCTCTCACCGCAATCGCATTGCCTTTCCTTCTCCCCGCCGAGGTCTCTTCTCAATCTCCAATTTCCAAACCCTAACTTCAAAATTCGTTTCTGCTTTTGATTTGGTTTTGATGCGATTTTGATAAATAAAATGAACGAATGTAGGATGCATTTGCGGCGGGAGGGGAATTCGGGATTCTGGAAGGCAGATCGTTTGCGCTGATTCATCCGATCGTGATGAGCGGGCTGTTCGCGTACACCTTGTACGCTGGATATCTCGGGTGGCAATGGAGGAGAGTCCGTACGATTCAGGAGGAGATCAACCAGCTGAAGAAGCAGCTCAAGCCGGTCGCCGTCACCCCCGACGGCTCCCCGCCGCCCGAACCGCCGGCGCCGTCGCCTCTCGAGGCTCAGATTCAGCAGCTCACTGAGGTTAGCCCAATTACGCTATCTTCTCAAATCTGCCCCTCTGTTATGATTGGTCGAGGGGATTTTATCCCTTTTTGGGGGGAAATCCTTATCACTTGAAACGAGATTAATAAGTACTAAAATATAAATTGTATTAGCATTTTTTTAGATACAAAATACATTTAGGTTACATTTAAATTAATCAAATAACAATCATAATATTACAAATTAAAATTAATATCCAAATAAATACAATCCAACATCCTCGGAGGTTTTTTTTTTTTTTTTTTTTTTTTTTTTTTTGTAAAGAGCGTTTTCGAATGCAGAGTGCCCATCAATGTGGCTCATTATTATAAGATTTTACCTTGATTGCACGAGTCATTGAATAATGCTTATTTATGTATTTAAATTTTAAAGTGTAGATATATGTTCTTATGAAATTAATGATTTTTAGTGCAGATTTTTACAATTTTACCTTTATTATGATAATAATTCGCAATCACAAAATTTTTTAGTTGTAAATTAGTCTTGGTTTGTCTACAACTAACAATCACGAAATTTCTTAGCTATTAATTGACCTTATTTTGTCTATACTTCACGACCAGAATACTTCCTAGCCGTAAGTTGAGCTTATTTTGCTCTATTTTGCCTACAAACAATCACTAAATCTTTTGATCGTGAGCTAAGGGCAAACCATTATTTTAAATTAAAATATATATATATATATATATATATATATATATAATTTTTTTTACCTCTCATTTACACAGGAAAGAAAAGAGTTAATCAAAGGATCGTACAGAGATAAACACTTCAACGCCGGCTCCATATTGCTCGGTTTTGGCGTGTTTGAATCCGTATACGGAGGGCTCAACACATGGTTCAGAACAGGGAAGCTCTTTCCCGGACCTCATCTCTACGCTGGGGCAGGTACGGCCTTTACTTTTCATGATTGATAAGATATACAATTGAATAATTTTACATTTTCAATCGAATATAAATCAAGCAAAATTAACTCAAATTCTATAAATGAATTTACTCATACTACTATTTTTATCTATCTAGGTTTATCTTCATATGTAAACATTAACTATGGAAAACCCATATCAAGAAAATCAATAGTACTTAGACGTGTGTGTCATATATTTAATTTTTGAACATAATGGAAATGAATCTAAAATTGTTTTTTATTTTTTTAATTAAATTATGGAACAGCAATAACAGTGCTGTGGGCAGCAGCAGCTGCATTAGTACCTCCGATGCAGAAGGGAAGTGAAACAGCGAGAAATCTTCACATCGCGCTGAATGTGTTGAATGTGCTTCTCTTCATTTGGCAGATACCTACTGGGATCGATATCGTCTTCAAAGTCTTTGAATTCACCAAATGGCCTTGAATTTCTACACTCCAAAAATATATATATAATCCATACTTTTGTTGTTTCTTTTATGTATTTCTATATCTTTCATACAATTTCGTTCATGTAGATGAGGAGATATATATTAGTGAGTATATTTTTTTTTTTTTTTTTGATCGGACAAAGTCATGTTAGATGTTAGTAATTAGTTCCCCATCCACTCCAAGAACCACCTTATCTCTCCATTCACCAAAATCCACCTTATATCTCCAATCTCCAATTCGCTCCCAAGAGGGATCGAATCCGGGTCACTTCACTTAAGTGAGGACCCGGTGGCCAGTGGGCTAAGCCCCCTGGTTTATATTAGTGAGTATATATTGCGAGACAATACGTACCTTGCACATTCCTGATACGTCGTTCTAAAAAAAAAGAATGATTTGACAACTATAAGTCAAAAGGTCCATTTAGCTGGTGGCTAGATGGTTTAGCCGGAGACTAGAAAATCCAACCACCCGATCAAATGATCTGGCCGCTCGGGTGATTAGATTGGACTTTTGACTGATAGCGATCTAATGGTCTCTTTTTCAAAAGAAATTACACATTTCTGAAACAAGCATACTATGCAAGACTTTATACAAAAAACAATCAAATTTATCTATTAACACTCCTCAATATTTACTTTTATTTACCAATATTATCGTTACTAAACCAAAGAAGTTATAACTTATGCTGTAATGTGTGGTTCATGTGTAACTGGTAAATTTTTCTTTGTTATAAATGTGACGTTGCTTGTAAATGGCGACAGCGCCGGGACCGTCAAATTGTTTTTGTTTCTTACTTTTTATTTTATTTTATTTTATTTACGGAGGAGAATAAACTTTGTGTAAAACCATAAAAGCAGAGAGAAGGCATTTTAATTTTAACCATTAACACTCAAGAATAAGTTCCACACCCAACTTTATCCACAATCTTGCTCATATCTATTATGCTTTTACATTACGTTTTAAATATGTGCTGGAACAATATTTTACTAATTTACAAATATTATTAATGTATGAACAGAATATATTATGAAACAACAAATTGTAGCATGGTTAAAAGTTGGAACACAATCTTGATTCATCAGCAGCTTAAACACTGGAAATCTCCACTCTTTCAACTGTGTGACATCACACAGGTGATAAGCCTTGCTTGAGAATCATCAAATACAGTCTTAGAGCAACACTGTTATTATTAAAGCTAGTCTTTTCCATTTCCCATAATTAATACATGAACTCTCATTTAATTTTGATTATGCACACAAATAAGTAATAATAAAAAAATGCCTCCAAATGCACCAGCTTTCAATCATTTTAATCGTTTACACATTTATATTTTTATTTTTTTGAAATTGGAAAGATATTGTATTAACTATGAATTATCATCAATTAAAATATCTTGCAACCAAGAAGGGAAATCCTCCTTCCACAAAAGTGGTTGCTGGTAATCTAAAGCATAGTGTGCTAATCTATGAACAATTTTATTAGCATCTCTAAATGTGAGAAAGGCCATGATCCATGCATATCATAACTCCATGAGGTGGTCTCCCGTGAAATCAGTTTCACGGTGAAACCAGTTTTTCGAATGACACTACTTCAATATATAAATGATACTTTAATATTTTCAATAACACTACTTCAAGTCTTCAATATAATATATAAATGATACTTTAATATTTTCAATGACACTACTTCAAGTCTTCAATAGACAAATGGTACTTTCAAATGTTACAATGTCATTTATATGTTGAAGTAGTGACATCGTGAAACCGGTTTCAAAAATCAAGACAATTGAAAGTATTTAAAGGTAGAATTTTAATTTAGTTCACGTGAAAAATCAAAATTTCATGAAATTTCGTGTATTTAAGTGCAATTACCCCGTATCTAAAATGTCATTCAGAAAAAGTATGATACTCCCTCCGTCCACCAATCAACTTCCCATTTGCCTCTAAAATTTTGTCCACCAATTAACTTCCCACTCTGCTTTTTGGACTTATATACCCTTCCTTACTTTTTAAATTACTACACTTTATCAATTGGACCCACCACACTCTATCATTACTTGTCTAATTAATCCAATTTTGATTTTAATTAAATAGAGTAGGATATTTCAAAATTTTCAGTTTATTTTTTATTTTCTGAATTTCCAGTTTATTTATTTTCTGAAAATTTTATTTTCAGTTTATTTATTTATTTTCTGAATTTTCGGTTTATATATTTGTTTTTGAATTTTCAGTTTATTTATTTTCCAGTTATTTATTTATTTTCTGATTTTTCAGTTTATTTATTTACTGAATTTCCAGTTTATTTATTTATTTATTTTCGAATTTTCAGTTTATTTATTTATTTATTTTCTGAATTTCCAGATTATTTATTTATTTACTTTCTGAATTTCCAGTTTATTTATTTTCGAATTTTTAGTTTATTTATTTTCTAGTTTATTTATTTCCAGTTTATTTATTTATTTATTTTCTAAATTTTCAGTTTATTTATTTATTTACATTCGAATTTTCCAGTTTATTTAATTATTTTCTGAATTTCCAGTTTATTTATTTATTTACTTTCTGAATTTCTAGTTTATTTATTTATTTATTTTTGAATTTTCAGGTTATTTAGTTTCTAGTTTATTTATTTCCAGTTTATTTATTTATTTATTTTCTGAATTTTAAGTTTATTTATTTATTTACTTTCTGCATTAACAGTTTATTTTATTTATTTATTTTCAAATTTTTCAGTTTATTTATTTATTTTCTGAAACAAAAAAAATCAGCTTATTTATTTATTTTCTGAATTTTCAGTTTATTTATTTATTTATTTATTTTCGAATTTTCAGTTTATTTATTTTCCAGTTTATTTATTTATTTTCTGAAATTTTAGTTTATTTATTTATTTATTTTCTGAATTTTCAGTTTATTTTTTATTTAGTTACTTTCAAATTTTCCAGTTTATTTATTTATTTTCTGAATTTTCAGTTTATTTATTTATTTACTTTCTGAATTTCAAGTTTATTTATTTATTTATTTTCCGAATTTTCAGTTTATTTAGTTATTTATTTTTGAATTTTCAGTTTATTTATTTATTTATTTATTTTCGAATTTTCAGTTTATTTATTTATCTATTTATATTCGAATTTTCAGTTTATTTATTTTCCAGTTTATTTATTTATTTTCTGAATTTTCAGTTTATTTATTTATTTATTTTCTGAATTTTTAGTTTATTTATTTATTTTCTGAATTTTTAGTTTATTTAATTAAGTGTAAAAAAAAGAATAAATAAATAGCTTATAAAAAAAAAAACTTTAAGTCAAGGCATTAAAATAATGTCAAATAGCTAGTGAAGGATTAGTAAAAGTAATCACAATACATTAACACTACCCTTTTAGTCTTTTACACCACCTTTTTCAGCTTTCTTAGTTTCCGTGCCGACCACCAAATGGGAAGTTGATTGGTGGACGGAGGGAGTAGTATTTTAATACACGTGATTTGCAATAGCCGCAGAGAACAAGCAACATATATCAGAGGTGTAAACGCCAAAGCTTTTTCAAGAGCATATATGGAATCTCATAGAGAAAAAAAGAAGCAAGATTTCACGCTTGTAATTGTCTGAGATTGACGACTTAATTGTATTAATTATATACTCCCTCCGTCCCCAAAAAAAGTTCCTCTTTGGGAACGGCGCGAGTTTTAAGGAAAAGTGGTAAAGTGTATTGATAGTGGAGAAAAATATGTTATAACTAGTATTGGGAGTGGTGAAAAGATGAAAAAGTGTTATAATTAGTATTGGAGTGGTGAAAAATGAAAAGTAAAAATATTAGTGGTGGGGTAGTTGTCCAAAAATGGAAAGAAAGAAAGAGAAACTTATTTGGGGGACGTCCCAAAAAGAAAAAAGATGAACTTATTTCAGGGACGGAGGGAGTATTATTGTAAGAAAAATCAAGGGAGTGGATGACAACATCTGCAGCGAATAAAATCTTGTAATTCCAGAAAGGAAAAGCTGCTGACATTCGACACAAGCCCAACTGTCAACATCTAATGTACAGTTACGATTTTGATCGGTTAATGTTGATTAATTTGCTATTTAGCGCCGAAATGGGAGTTGAGTGAAACATAAGAGACACCTCTTAATGGCCCAAATTAAAGTTGTGCTTTCACTTTACTTTTTTTTTTTTTTGTTTTGTTTTTTTCTTCCTATGAATGACCTCTTTGAGAGGTGATGCCAACCTTAACTCACACAATTTTTTGTGTGTTTTTTTGAATCTGATACTTTTCTTGTGTCGGGGCTCCGTTGGTAGGGAGCTTCCCTCTCATGCATGACATTATAAATTATAAGTTCCATCTTCATTGCTTTCATTGCATTTCTCTTTAATTACTTCTCATAAATATTTTTTTTTTCATTCACACAAATTAAATGGCAAGCCAGCCGCGCCCACCGTGGTTCCGGTTTTCTTTGGGAAACCGGGCCCCCGCGCCTGCGCCTGCTCCTGCACCTGCGCCTGCCGCGCCAGCGCCAGTGCAAGTGCGTCCTCCATTTCCAATTAGGCCAACCCTAACTCCGCAACCGGCGCCTCCACCACCCCAACAACCGGCGCCACCACCACCACCACCGCGGTCTCCTTCTCCGGCCCCTACTCCGCAACCATCTTCGCCTAGGGCTCAAGTTGCACCACCACAACCAGCAACAACAACAACAACTCCCAACACACCACCAAAACCCTCCACTCCGCCTCCGCCGAGCCCCACCGTTGCACCACCTCCACCCCGGCCACCGGTACCAACTCCCGCCCCGGCACAACCTAGGCCCACCATTGTAGCACCGGTAAGGCCGTCCGTTGCACCTCCGGCGCCCTCACCAACTCGGCCTCAGGTAATAAGGCCCTCCATTGCAGCACCAATAAGGCCCTCCATCGCGCCTCCGGCTCCTTCACCGACTCGGCCACCCGCACCGCCGCCGGCAACTCCACCGCCCCGGTCACCGGCGATCACCGCAGCTAATCCACCACCCGCCGCTTCTTCCCGTTCACCAAAATCCCCCATTCCAACACCAGCCAAAACTCCACAACCCTCCCCTCCCAAAAACCAAACTCCCACAAAAGCTCCACCGCCGTCGTCTCCGCCGCCTCCCCATACTCCAACCCCATCTCCCAAAACAATCAAACCTCTCGAAAAAGCAGAATCGCCCAAACCCAAGCCCTTACCCCGCCCTCCCTCGCCTCTCACACTGCCGCCGCCGGCGCAGACAAAACCAGACGGCGGCGAGCAGGAGCAGAAGACCGTCGTCGAGGACAAAACCGTCACTCGAACTGTAAGAATGGCCAGACCTCACAACAACGGCATCTTTCCCGACGGAAAAAGAGAACCAAACACCCCAAAAGACAATGGCGCGAGCAAGAAACTCTCCGATTCCGACCACCACCTCGGCGTCAGCGTGATCACGCTCGCCGGAGATAACAAAGGAGCTGTAATGGAACTCCATCCGTCGCAGAAGAAAAGCAACTCCGTCAAAATAAACAGCAAGCTGTCGAGCAGTGACGGCGGCGAGGAAGGAAAATCCAGAAACAAGGATAAAGGTAACGGCGCCCTGACGGCGCCGTCTCCGATGTCGGGATACTTCAACAGCAACGTGCAGGGTTTGAACAACTCCATTCTGTACAACACTAACGTCCGACATAACGACCCTGGGATCCATCTCTTGATTAACAGAAAGGCTAACGGCGGCGGCGGCGGCGGCGGCGGCTGAGCATGCATGCAGCTGTATGTGCTGTGGAATAATAAAGCTAAGCAAATGGGTGCCAATTATTTTTAATGATTTTCCAATCTGTATTCCAATTTCTCGTGGGAGGCAGCTAAATGGGAGTGAATCTTATCTTGTTTGTAATTCTGTGAGGAGATACTATTCCCTCATACGGGATTAATAAAATTCATCATGTCCCCTTCTTTTTTTTCTTTTTCTTTTTTCCCTATTGTATATGGTGTTAATTTATTACATAATGGTTTAGTTTGTTTCATCAATAGTTAATCATAAATTTGTTTCACTATGAATTTACTGTATAATATATGGTGGTGTTCGGTTAGATGGTTATGATATGTTATTTGGTCTAATTATATATTCAGTCTGTGACTTAGCTTCGAGACAATGCCAGGTAGGATTAGTGACGGCTAACGAATCTTCTGCATATAACAACATTTATTTTGAGTAATTTCAAACTAATATAACCTCAGGAATCTCGGACTAATATAATTTTTCTTCCCCATACGCAGGAATCGATTGAGTTGCTTCACACCAACTCAACCTCGGATTCGCACCTTAATTTTCACGAAAAACGCAACGAATTAAATATTTATTAAACGATCCTAATTAGTAATAATGAAAGTATAGCTAGTTGGAGAGTGGGAAAGTGTCACTTTAAATCTTTCTCGTTACAAGATTTGCATGCATTGGAAAATTTGGAATACATATTTTTATATAAGACTTGAATAGTTGGATTCACATTTCTCGTGTAATATGCTAACTATAAACTATGTAAAGGAAAATAAAAGTGTAGAAAATTCAAGGCAAAGGTTTATTCCAAATCCTCTCGGGCTAAGACTTATTGAATATCTCACAAGGAGGCCTAAAGTGAACTACTAAGTAGCCCACCAATTTTTATCTCAAAAAATAAAAAATAAAAAAGTAGCCCATAAAGTTTAATAGGCCCGAATCAAATAAGCACTACATATATACATCGAACTATTTTACTCCCACTTGAACCTTAAAGCCCTTTTGTTGAAACATCAAATAAGGGAGATACCCTTTCTACATAGTCTCATGCATGTTTCTTTATACTATTATATAGCCCATAAGTTTAAATAATTCAAATATTATTTTGATCCACTATTTCTAGCCATTCTTTTAAAAAAATCTAAAAAAGGTATATTATCTTAAAGGTGTGTTTGCTTTGAGATATAAGGAAATGATATAATAAACTCCATTGCTTTGACGTGTAGATGGTATAAATTTTCGAGCAGCACCTTATCCCTCGGGTGAAATTGTGCGAAATAGATTGATGCAATGTGGTACATGTAATGATGGATACTAAGACTTTCTTTTGTAGGTAATTCTCTTGTATTTACAGTAAGAAATAAAAGTATGTATAGTGTATGTATATGTTTGGCAATGGCATACAGCTATGGGGATATATATAGGGATAAGTTGCCGGTTACCTGCCACAAGGCAAACATGTCGGATTCGGTCTTTCAATGATTGATGAAATTAAATAAAATTTAATAATATAGATATATATAGATATATATATATATATATATATATATATATATATATATATATAGTGTGACATTCACATTATTGAAACGAGTTGTGAGGCTTATATGAAGGCACAGTGGCGATTCTCTCTGCAAATTCTGGACCTCAGAAACTGGACATTGGAACATGCACAAAACAAGTAGTATCATTTTCACAACTCTGCATGCATGCTTTCATCACTTTTCACAGCATTCTTGACCCACTCTCTCTCTCTCTCTCTCTCTCATGCAAAGGTATATCTGCAGAAAAGGTGTGGTAGCAGTTGTGGAGATGAGAGCATGACCTACCAAAGCAGAGGATTAATCCAAAGCAAAAACTAGAGAGATAGTAGCTAGTGTTGCCCGTGTGCATCATGTAGATATTTTCTTTTTTCCTTTACGACATGAGCCCTAGATATGTGTAGTATTTATTTATTTACCAAGAGGGATCATTAACTCTCACTTTGATTAAGTAGTTTTGCATGCATGCCTAGTTTTGATTGATATCTCCTATTAGACACGTGGAATTAATCCCCTTTAGTTATGGGGGGGTGTATTGCCGGTATCGGTTTGAGATTCTGTTGGATTTTTTTAGATTTTAATAAATCCATGGATTTTCGTGGGTTTAGGAAATATGTAGATTCTATGCAGACCCTTTGATTTTCATGGATTTTCATCGACTTTCGTGAATTTTACTGCAAGGAGTGCACTCAGCTGGAGAAGGACAGAGACGGGCGCCCCAAGATAGTCAATTTGGGTAGTGCTAAAACGGATCTATTCTATGAGCGAAAGAAGTATGGATTCAGAAAGAGATGATGGTGATGATGACGATGATGACAGATGACTGCTGATATATAGTTGTTTCTCATTTCTTTAGTTATTTCGAGCTCATTTATGTTTGAAGCATCCAAAATTATGTATGAAGTTTTTTCGTGAACGTACCGAAAATGAAAAGTAAGAAATTCTTTCATGAACGAACGGAAGGGTGATAAATTCTAGAGAAAATTAATTCAAGTTTTGATATAACAGTTTGCTTTCCAGCAAAGAATTTTGGTTAGGTGTGTTTTTTAGGTATTTTAATAGTTTCTATATTTGTCTATTGCAATTTTTATTGTTCCATTTTCTTTCATTTTGATCCAGTGAACGAGGCCCGTTTGGTTTTTTTTATTATTATTAAAAAGATAAATAAATAAATAAAAAGATTATTCCCACTGCAATATTTGTAAAACAGAATCATACATGGCCTCGAAGCCCATTTGAATTTTAATAAATAAAAATTAAATCAATTATGCTCTTCGGAATTTCGTAACGAAGATTATTAAAAGCTTGTCCCAAAGTCAGATGCTCAATATATAAAGGATGTTGGATTTTTATTTTCATTTTTAATCTTTTTTATGCAATGCTGTTGGAATTTTATTATAGAAAGATTAGTAACTGATTCAAACGGGCCAAGCCCATTGGAATTTTGGGAAAAAGAAAATAAAGCTTATTCTTTTTTTTTTTTGAGGGAAAATAAAGCTTATTCTAATGGCACGATGTTCTACTAATTGATCTATAGTGTCAATTTATTATTATTATTATTATTATTATTGACAAATAAAATCACGAACTATTTTAAAATTATAATTTTAACGTGATTTTTGAAAAGTGGTGAATTAAATCATTAACTTTTGAGTATGTTTATACTTGAAAGTAGGAATTCTCTGATATCACCATTTCAAAGTTAAACTAGTTTAAGTGATAGAAATAATCAAAAGCAATGGGATATCTCATGTTTCGATCCATCAAATTAAATAAGGGATTAGTCTTATTATTTTTATCTATCAAAATTTCAAAGTAAACGTCGCCCCTAACTATATATCATCACCTTTTCTAATTTGTGATGATACCCATTCGTCACTCATCAAATATATAATTATTATTTTTTTAATTAAGTCTGTACTCGTACTATTGAGGAACACTACAAAATTCGCGCAAAATAGCTACGGAAATTTCCGTAGCTAAAAACACTAATTCCGTAGCTAAACAGTTTTACCTACGGATTGGGAACGGATGTCGTCCGTAGGTATATCGCTCGTCGCTAAATTTTTAGCTACGGAAATCCGATCCCTCGCTAATGTTAGCTACGGATTTAGCTACGGAAAATCCCTCGCCGGAGTGTGTCGCCATAATCGTCGTCTAGCGGTCACCAACGGACTTAGCCACGGAAAAATCCGTAGCTAAATGGCTACGGAAATATCCGTAGCTAATCCGAATCCGGCGACAGGAGTTTCTTCACCAGCTATTTGGATTTAGCTACGGAAAAATCCGTAGCTAATCCGTAGCTAAGTTGCTAAAATTTTGTAATTTTTATTTTATTTTTATTTACCTAGATACAACCTGTTATGTACTCGATTTCTAGCAGAACTAACAACAATTAATATTATTTCAACATCCAACACACATACTCATTATCCCAAAATAGTCAATATCAAAGTCATAAACCAAAATAGTCATAAACCAAGATAGTTTAGAAATCACGTGTCTAACAAGTATTTCAAAACCAAACACCTAGAAATAGTAGTCACAAACCAAAATAGTTTAAAAATCACATATCTAACAAGTATTTCAAAATCAAGCACCTAGAGATAGTCGATATCAAAATCAAAACACATGTATAATCATGGAACATGTGATGGTGGATCTGGATGGCTAGTGGCACTGCTTGATTGCCCTTGCAACTGCTTGATAATCTCCATTGCAACTTTAACCTGTTCTTCTAATCGAGATGTCCTTTCTCGCTCCTCTTGAAGCTGCTCCTCTACATCTCCTAGGCGAGTGGCATACTGCTCTTTGTCAATGTCGGACATTGCTGAAGTACTACTCTCTCCCGATATATTGGTCTTCAAGGTCAATGCGAGACTACCTGTGCCGAACAATCTTTGTTTTTTATCTAAACCGCCTCCCAAGACATCTAGATAAATCTTGTTCATATCCACGGGCGTATCAGGATTAGATTGGCCCATCTCTGCAGCAATTTCTTGTACCTCCACCTAATTGATAAAAAATGTTATATAAAACATATTAAAATATACACTATTAAAGACATATACTTGTTTCAACCAATCTACAACCAACAAATTTCATAAGCTACACTCAAATGATTGAAGTATTGCTAATTTCCATTAGTTTCCTTGAGATGTATAAATAAAGTGAAAAAAAAAACTAAAGAAATACATTTCTTGATCTATTTCCTATTAGTATAATTTCATCCCTATTCTAATATTTCTTATAACAAACTATCAGAATCCATAATTTAAAAATAGAAATGCAAAGACTAAGCTCCAAGAAAGATGAATAACTCCATCTATTGATGTTAAAGACTTGCAACCTATCTACTAATGCTTGAAGTCTTAGAATTTAAGATAATGAATGGTGAGACAATATAAACCTACATAATGAATACAACAAAGAGATTCAAATCCTCAACAATCAAAAAACCAAATTAAACAACAAACACATAGTTATACCTTAATTTCAGTAAAATTGAGTATGTAAACGGTCAAACAAAGATATCTGATTGTAAACAGCAAAGGCAGCAAAAGCTCAAAAGCGTTGAAATGAGAAACCCCACATTAAGGGCACAAATATTAACAAAAGAAACCAAAATTTCCCAGCATTTTCCAGCTGGTTTACCTTGAAATTCAGGACCATTCTCTCTCTCTTTGAGAAGGAGAAGAATCAACAGCAGTAGCAGCAAACGGTGCAGTAGCAACAGCAGTACCCTGAAATCATTAGTTATGTGTTGTATTAACAATAAGGCACATAATATTTGTGGTGATCTAACTTCATGACAAGTGTAATTAATAAATGACAAGGAAAGGAAATTGGAGAAAGAGAAAGTCACATTCTGTTGCTTATCATTCTCTATCTTCTTATTTAGTTTGACAGTTGCTAAGTAGCATAGAAAGGTTGAATATAGCAGAGGTTAGGAGCAATAATTAGAGAATGGAAACATTGCTTTCAAGCTTCTACCTCAAATGATGAAAACATAATAGTTGAAGTTCATGCATGCATTATCCATACTTATAAATTAGAGAGACGGATGACAGCTTCGCAAAATGACATCTAAATATAGGAAAAATGTACATGTAAGTCTTAAAACAAGCACGCTTTCCACAGATTAAATGATTAGCGTATCAGCACTTGTATTGCAAATTTGCAATGATAGTCTAATAGGCACCATTATCCTGATCCTATTCCAGATAGTCTGATCTTGTAGTATATATGCTATGATAAAGTAAGAAAAAGGATCCCAAACAACCTTTCCTAACAGAAGCTAAATTAGCGGACCTAGAAACATGGAAACTCACCACAGCGCAGCAAGATCTGTTGATGCATAATTATATTACAACAATAAGGGGTATGTTTTTTCCTTCAATGAATATGACACGAGGACCTTCGCTTTCTTCAATTAATCCCTCTTTATTCAGCAACACCAGAGCACCAGCAATGTAGGGATTATAAAAGCTCTCTCCCTAGGAAAAGGAAAATAGATGATATGTAATGCAAGGGGTATAGAAGCCAAAAATTGGTCAATGTGAATGATTTTTACAATACACTAGTAAAGATCTTCTAGGAAATAATACTAAGAGATATTACAAAGACCTTAATAGACCAGCCTGAGAAACTTAAAAAACATAGAAGCCTCCATACCTTCTCCTCCAACTCAACTCCAAGACGCTGATACACCTTTTCAAACTTGAGCCCAAGCCTTCCGGTACTTCTCCTCCCCAGCCTGTAGATTTGATACATAGATATATATAGCACCACACATAGAAAGTATAAAGTCAAAATGGGAATGAAACAATTCTATAATGAATTGCTAAAAGTTACTGTTATTTTTTCAGTGAGATACATAATAGCCATTAACAACTAATAGCAAACACAATATTTTCTATTGAAAGAAAATGAAAGCTAAATATGTTTGTAATGCATTCTTTGTTTTCTTCTGCCATTTTTCTATATATATGTATATGCTTCCACAGTTGCAGTATATTTAGTAGTAAAAGAAACTACTAGCAAATAATTAATGGCCAAAATCACGCATCAATTCATCGGTAATAGTAATTGCTAATCAATGAGGGCTTCTTCCACTTTAGTTCCCTGCACAAAAATTCCAAACAGATTGCATATATTTCACATGAATTCACATCCCAAATATTCCACAACATTTATTTCATGCCTTTTACTTTGTTCACACTGTCCTAAACCAAATAGTACCCTCCATTTTTCTTCTGCCATTCTTTTGTTTTCATCACACAATGAACTTAGTCCAAGTAATGGAGATTTCTGGATTGCAATTTGTCAGTTTACCAGAAAAGAAGCGCAATTTGTCAGCATTGTGCCCAAAACTCCCAAGTGCTCCCCAGACGGCAAAAGGAAAATATCGAAGTTACACTTAGTAAATCAAAAAATGAAATGTGGAACAACTAATTAACAGATCACCTATGCCATATAGAACATACAAATTTTTTAGAGGCAAGCCTTAGAAACTTACGGCGCCTGCGACGGTGAGCGAGCACGGTGGCGGCACCTGTGAATGAGAATGAGATGGTGAGAGAGATAGAGATCGACGATACTGAACGTGATGTGAATGTCGTGATCTGTACCTACCGACGACTTTGAGAGAAACGGCGGAGCAACCGCGGCGACGGGATGAACGGCGCCGGAAGAGTGAGAAACGCTAGGGTTTGCAATTAGGGGAAAATGAGAAGAAGAAAAACCGCGGCTGCACCTTTAGATTTCAAATTTGGTCTTAGGTACGGATTTTGCTACGGACATTCCGTAGCTAATAAGTCACAATATCCGGCTACGGGCAGAGTCCGTAGCTACGAATTAAATTTTAGTTTAGCTACGGATTTAACTACGGTTATTCCGTAGCTAAATTTTTTTAACAAAAATTAGTAATTTTTTTGACTTTAATGACGGAATACATCTGTAGCAAAAGTATTGCTACGGAAATCCGTCGTTAAATCCGTAGTTAAATTCAGCAAATTATTTCCGTAGCTAATCCGTTGTAATTCCGTCACAGAATAGCTACTGAATAATTTCCGTAGCTAATTCCGTAGCTAAATCTAGCATTTTTTTGTAGTGGAAGAGTTTTCGTGGACGAACGTATCAGAGTGTGCCTCAATTGGAAATCTAAGATATTGAAGCTTCGAGTTTGAGCACTAAGCTTCAAATAGGGTAGACCGTGATTAGAGTTAGTCACGTAGCTTTAGGATGGTGTCAAAATTATTCTTTTTGATTGGTCAAGCAAATATGCAACCCTACCCTAATTACTTTCAACACAATAAAATAAAATTGGGTTTCTTTTGATCCACTAACTCAACAAATAATTGCTTTTATTGATAATGAGATATCTTTAGCATTGCAAAAGAAGCAATTGGGTTGGGGGGGGGGGGGGGTAGGACCCACTAAAATGGCATAGCCATTAAAAAAAATTAAGTGTTCAAATAATTAATTCATTTGCATCCGGGAGGGACATTTCATTTTTCTGAGATAGTAGATATTTTTTTTTTGAGGCGAAAACGAAACACTTATATTAAATCACAGTGAACAATATCTGTGAGCCAGGAAAGAAAATTCTGCTTTCAGATCATTACAACATCCGACCAAGAAGTATGTTTTTGGATTCGAAATAATCACGCGACCGTAATTATCCTTAACAATTAATTAAGTTCAATCAATTAGTCCAATTATTCTAATAAAAGCTGAACTTTTTATATCTTTTTCGACGCAAAACCAAACTATATATTCCCTCTTATGTCATTATAATTTATAAAGCCTATAATAAGAGAATTAAGGACACATGTAAATGATTAATAGCATTAGCAAGTACAACTTCTAAAGTTGGTTGGGTTCCTTATTTTATTATAGCTAGAAATTAACACATGACATTATATATAAACTATATTTAAATTGATTAAAATAATTAATTGTCTGCATGCACATGCATGATATTATTCAACGTAACTAATCAACCTGTTTTTAAATTTTATATATATATATATATATATATATATATATATATATAGCTAATCATAAATGTATATATTAATTCTAGCTAGCTGACTTCCTTCAAAAACATTAAAATAAATAAAAGCTCCTCATTTTCTGCATTAGATAGAATATTATGATCAACCAATTTCCGTGAATATAATTAGATTAATTTCCTAATTCAAACATACAATAAACTTAATTAATTAGAAGCTAATTAATTCCCCATGATTTAACCCGAGTTCTTCAATTTAATTTCTCCATAAACAGTTGATATATATAAATTATTTGCAACAATTAAATATGTAACATATGTTATAGCAACTGCAAACACGATTATATAATTTTTTATATATATAATTAATTATGTAGCAGAAAAGTAAATATTCTGTCTCGAAATGAGATGTGTATAAACACACTATTATTATGCACAAAAAGCTTTGAATTGCTCTGTCACCTATCGCATTCCACATATCATCTCATACATTAGCTTTTGTAAGAATCCAAAGCAACATATATAGAGCTTCAACATCATATGCATGGCCCATGGAGACCTGGATTCTATGTCCCATCTTATTGTTTTCTTTCTACAAATACACTACCATATTAACAATTAGGTTCACTATTTAAATAAATATAGACCGATACACATAACCTAAATATTTATTTAGTTTTTTATATAAGTATGGAACAATAATACCATTTTATACTCCAAGGTTTGGCCTTTTCGCAATTATATGTATGTATGTTTGCAAAACTGAGACCACGACTGATTTGGGTGTCAAATCGTTTGAATTGAGTCTACGACTGCTATCCCCTTCACTTAAGCTGCAAAACCCTGAAAGCAATATCTCAATCAAGCACCAATTTGAGCCAGAAAATTTGATATCGCAAAGTATTCTACGATCGAGAATAATATTTATTTAGTATTTTTTTAAAAATATAGACCGATACGCATAACCTAAATAGTCATTTTTTTTTATGTAAGCATGGAACAATAACACCATTTTATACTCCAAGGTTTGGACTTTTTCTCGATTATATGTATGTATGTTTGCAAAACTGAGACCACCACGATCAATTTAGCTGTCAAATCGTTCGAATTGAGTCCACGACCGATATCCCCTTTGACTTAAGCTGCGAAACCCTGAAAGCAATATCTCAATCAAGCGCCAATCTAAGCCAAAAAATTTAATATCGCAAAGTATTCGAACCTGTCTAGCTACGATCGAGAATAATAAAACGACTATTTCTCCTGAACATGAAATATAACTTATGCATGTGTAATATACATGACAGAATGCGACCAACTGATATGAAAGTAACTTGGGAAAATATGCCAAAACCTAATGGAAATTGAATCAAATTGGTTACCCACTTCAATTGACTAAGTAGGATTGAGATTATGATAGAGATTGGATTGGGTTGGGTGTGTGTTTGTCTTAGAATAGGATTTATACGATTAATTGTACACAAAATTAGCTAAGAGAAAGGAAAGGGAAAAGGGCACATCGGTGGGTTTGGCATCGAAGAAGCCACAGAGAGCAGCCAATCAGAGCCTTCCAAGAGAAAGGCTAAACTAGTGGGCCCACTAGGGACAAGGATCCTCCGCCGTGGACCGAAGCACAGTACGAACGATGTGTACTAAGACGGTGTCGTTTTTCGTAACTAACTATGAATAATCAAATCTAAAATGAAATAGTTCTAAAAAAAAAAAAATCTAAAATGAAATAAATAGTTTAAAAAGTAAAAAAGTATATTGATAAATCTTGATTATAAAAATCAACTATAAGAAAAATGATTAACATAAAAAATTTAGAATTAAATAAACCTCAATTATGAAAAACCAACCATATACTCCCCCGTCCATCCCATTACAAATGTCACACTTTCCATAATTGGATGTCCCATTACAAATGTCTCATTTCTTTTTTGGCAATATATTTTCTCTCTACACCTAATATTTATATAATTTTCACCAACTCAGTCCAGCTGCTTTCTACACATTTCTCAATCTCCGTGCCCAAAAGTAATGAGACATTTGTAATGGGACGGAGAGAGTATTAAATTTTATTAACTTAAATGGAAAAAATAAAATTGAAATATGATAATAAACTCTGGTTATGAAAAAAACTAACCGAAAAAAAAATAGTCTAACCATAGCAATATAGTAGCATTTATTATTTTGATTCATGCAAATTTAAAAACAAGTAAAAAATAAAATAAAAGAACAAAAAATGGTAAAAAATTTGGCATTTAAAATTCTCAATTGCTAATTTGTGTTATACTACTCAATAAATTTATACAGTCACATTGTGGTCAGTCATAAACTGATTAAATATAAAAAATCTCCATTCATTTAAAATTCTCGATTCAAAATAAAAAAGGATTATCTAGTTTATTTTGTTCAAAAATTTAAAAGAATGATATTTTTTATTCGACCAGTTTATAAATATCCACAATATAAGTGAATAACATTAGAGATTTTCACACTCGATAATAGAGGATTCTAAAATACATTGTTGGTGCATGTGCCACCCTCCGCAGAGGATCCTTGCCCCCAAACAATAGAGACACGTGGCACCTAGTTAGACTACCCTAGTCCCTACTGCTCTTTTCCTATTACTCTCTAACCTTCTCCACTGCCACTCCACTTCCTCTGCAAAATTTCCAACCAACGACAAAAATGAAGGCAAGTTTTCAATCAATTGCATTCAATTTCAACTCCTTTTTGATATATTCATCATGTTATCTCACACGCATTTTTTCTCTGTCTATATATAGATCTTCAATTGGGTTCACCGCAAGTTCAATAGCAAAGGTGCCTTCTTCCCCAATTAATCAACCCCTCTTTATTTTATTTTTATTTTATTTTTTGAATTGATCTGATCGCGATCGGGCATGCAGCGGAAAATGCGAAGAGAAACGGCGACGAGAAGAAGCCTCCGGCTGAGGACGAATGCGACGACGTTTTCGAGCGCTGGAGAGGGGGGATTCTGGCCATCGGAACATTCGGATTCGATCCGTTGAAGGATAAAAATGAGGAACTAATCACTCACGATTACTTCGTGGAGGATGACGGCGATCATTCCTCCGTCGAAGATGACGATCACGGCGACGGCGACGGCGACGGCGAAGGCAATCCTCTGGTTCTCGCTGTTCACGATTGTAACGCCGGGGAACTGACGGAGACGGAAACGGAGACGGAGACGGAGACTGAAACTGAAACTGAAACGGAGGAAAATGACCAGGAGCTGCAGTTCGGGTTCGAATACGTGATGATGAAGAAGAAGGAGCGAATCACTCTCGCGGATTTGTTCACCGCGGATTCCGGCGATCGCGATCCACGCGCCGGCGCCGCCATTGCGAAGGATCGGACGTTCAACGAGTCCGATTTGGTGAGAGAGAAGTCGAGTCGCAAGCACGCGCTCTCCTTTACTGCTAAGAACGCTCGCCCCATCCACAAACTCAATAAGGTGAGTCTTTTTTGCTTTTGTAGTATTTATTATATTTCGTGTTTCACTTTTATCAAAAAGAAAAATTTAAAAAAAAAATAAACGTAGCTCAGTTAATAAAACGTTTCTCTCTTATCAATAAGCTGAATAATAGACCGTGGCGAAGCTGGAGGGACTAGGCGGGCTAAAGCCCGCAAAATTTTCATTTTTCAAAATCTATGTATAAAAAAAAAAAAAAACTGAAATGAAAACACGCATGAATACCCAAACAATTAAGATTACTTTTTATTCTTCAGTTATTTGTAATATATTGAAACTGTCAATTATTTACTAAAAAATATGCTATTCAATCATAGAATCGGTCGTCTTCAGGTATGTCTAATGTGGCATTCCCTCCTCGGAAAGGAGGGTGGTTTTTAAAACGGAAACAGTTAACTCGTCAAATATCTATTCTAAGTTATTTGTAATGTATTGATACTATTTGATCTATGAAATGACTTAAGTGCTATTGCCCTCGAATTCTTGTACAAGTTCAGCCCCTTAATGAAAATTCATGGCTTCGCCACTTAGTATGAAAAAGTTTTGGTATTATATCTCATGTTTCACTATTATGAAAAGAAAAGAAATTAAAAGTGCATAGAAGATTTGGTAGGACGTAGACGTAAGTACTATTATCAACGAGATTGGTTGCTTCTGATTAATTAATTAATCAATAAATTAATTGGCATGTAAACTAGCTGATGCGGAGAATGTTGAGAAGAAAGATCCATCCCGACGTGGGGCCCATCAATCCTAATGTCGCGGCGTTGAATAACTATAATTGTGATTATGATTATAATTACAATTATAACGATAAGTGCCGCGGCGCGACTGACGACTACGCTTCGCTTCTTCCCACTAATCAAGGTGCGTTTTCTATGCTACCGTTTAACGATTTTTGTATATCTTTAAACTCGCATCTATTTTTTTCACTTCACCAATGTTGCTATTTTGATTGCATAATTAAATATATGCAAACCATTTCCCTCTCTCTCTCTCTCCCTCTTTTTGATAAATTTACAATATTAAATAAAGATATTAAACTGCGCCACAGGGACTCGAACCCAAAATCTTTGACTTTAGGAGGCATTAAGGTCTTACCGCTTGGCCAACACACGCACACTACACAACTTACTTTTGTTATACATAATGTGGAGTAAGTATCTCTATAGCTTTTTAATGCACACATGTCACTCGTAGGCTGTGGCAGACTCGGATTTTTTACTCCGTGAAGTTCAAATAATCATAATTTAATAAATTTTGAGAAGATTTTTAAATTAAAATTACAAATAAATAACTTCAAATTTTAGATGGATATGATCATGCTATATTACTCTTGAGAATTCCGCGAATTTGACAATAGTGTCATTGATGAAATCAATCATGAAAATAATTACTAGTTCATAATGAAACATGCATTAGAATCGCATGTAAAATTGAATAGAGGAAAATAAAAATAATTTTTCCAAGTTAAAATAGTTTTTTGAAATGATTTAAAATAGTGAAAATAATGGGGTAATCCATATGAGGTTGCGTTTACTTTGATGGATAAATTTATCCATTAAAAATTATGGATGACAAAAAATTTTGCCTTTAAATGTCTTCTTTCTATTTCCACATTTTACAAAAAAGAGAAATTCACCATTTTTTCTTCCTTATTTTCACTTCAAGGATGAATAATATTATCCATTTATTTTTTAGTGGATAATATTATTCATCCTTGAAGTGAAAATAAGGAAGGAAAAATATTTTTGTGTCAAATGTTGGAAAAGAAATGAGACATTTAAAGGTATAAATTTGTGGTATCCATCATTTTCCATGGATAAATTTATCCATCAAAGTAAACGCAACCTTATGAGATATCGATCCCATCCGCGACCAAGGGCTTGGCTCGACTATAAGAGGACGTTTAATATTGAAGACTAGCATTGATAGATAAAAATAATAAGGTTAATTCAAACTTTGGAATATTCACAGGCCCTTAGTAAGTTAATTTTGCTTTATTCATATTTCACCGAAGAGGTGAGATTAAAAATATCCTAATAATAAGGACTAAAATGCTCAATTTTGAAAAGTAATTTTTGTACTATATGAAATAATTGGAACCCAACTCTAACCTCTAAGCTATACGAACAATAAGTATCTATGAAATAAATATCTACATGGAGTAATTCAAAAAATATCTACATTGGAGTAATTCAAAAATATCTACATGCAGCAAAAACCACATGTTGTGCGCTTTCTTTTTGTTTGTCGATATTGAGAATTGATATAAGTGGTCCTCTTTTTCGGTAATTTCCTTTTAGATGCTACCCTTCAAATTTATTAAATATGATTAGTCATTATTCATAGATTCCATATGTTTGTGTGAGTATTTCTTTTTCTTTTTCCTTTTTTCCATTGATTATTCTCCTATATATATATATTGATGAATGATCCAACATTTTTTTATACTATCACAACAATGCTTTGTTAATATTTAACAGAATAAGAATTTAACAATGATGTTGACCTATATATGTTGTAGTTATTTGAATTGTTGTATCATATCTTATTGCAGACACCATTATATGATGATTATTTCGTGAATGATGTGATCTCTTAGACAAGGTGGGTGCGACCGTGTTTCATTTGAAGAATTCTTGGCTTTCTTTTTTAATTAGTAGATGTTAATTAATGGTTGAACTCTCGGATTATAAATATTTGTTTGATTAGATGATGATTGATGCGTGTATGTATTCTGCTATCTGTGTAATTAATGTACGACTCCATGAGGTTTGGATTGTTATTATTGAAGTTGAGGTTGCCCATGTTTCAACGTTTTGGCTACCTCACTCGTGCATTTAACAACACACACACACATATATACGTATATCAGAGCCGATCACTTACTCATCGTGGGCAAGAATAACATGCCCACCACTGTTGTGGCAATTGTAATTAGAGTAAGATAATTTTAATTAGAGTTAGATTTATTAATTCTCCTTCCTAATTAACATTGTCACATCAGTAATGGGCACGTTATTCTTGCATACGGTGGATAAGTGATCGGTTCTCATATATATATATATATATATATATATATATATATATATATATATATATATATATATATATTGGGATTGCACTTCACCTATAAAGTATCTACTGTTTAGTGATTTTGGGTTTGGATTTCAAATGGAGCACAATTACTGGATAATTGATTACTACGAAAATGCAATTATATACGTTAAGTGTAAGGTTCTTAATCTTTACATTAAATGGGTCTATACTGGAACTCAACCCTATATATAGAGAGAGATAACAAATTAAACTTTGCATTCCATAACAACTAGGAATCATGCTTCTTAATTGTACTTACACATGCCATAATACTTTTGCACATCGGATCCCCTGTTTTGGTGTCTCATTTGGTGCCCTACTGTACTTTCAATATTTTGTATAGTTTTAATAACTTTTTATTTAATTTTAATTTATATTTTTTTGAGATCATTAATTAAAATTCACTAATTCAATTAGTGTCTACACTTTTTTTGTATTTATTTTCATTTTTTTAATTAATAATTGATTATTAAGATTAATTAATTCAAAGTTAGGCTACATACTTTTTTAAAATTTAATTTTCTAATGATAAATATTAGTAATTTGGATTAATCATCTAAGTTTTTTTATAATAAATAGTTTTAAAATAGTGAAGTTAATAGTGTCTTTTGTTTTAAAAAGTATAGTAGGATACTTTTTTTTGATAAATTACATAAATAAATAAAGAAATTTAAAGACCGAACGACTAAAAATTCGAACCCAAGATCTCAGGTCTTGGACTTCCTTTATCTCAATTTTATATCAAACAGACCCTAAATTTCCTTTTTGTCGTGGTGGGCTTATACGCACGTGAGCATAGCCCATAGCGGATCGACAAATTATTTTGAATTAGTTACTGCCTTTATATATATAGGCTAAGCCTACCCCTATTATATATGTGCCTAACTTAACTTAAAATCAAATTAATAAAGTACAAGGCTTAGTAATAGCTAAACAAGCTTCTCAAGAAAAAAAAAAAAAAAAATCAGTTTTAACTGATCATTTATTTTTGGAGAGTTTTTAACTGATCATTATTTAAACATTTTCAAGGATTTTAGAGTGTTACCGAATTTTGAAAGTAAGTGATTTCCAACTTCTAGTAGAATATGTATTATAGATGGTATATTTATAATAGGGAGAGTTTTGTATCGAATAAATTTACTGATCGGAGATTCATCAAATAATACACCACGCGTAAAAATTATGTCGAATAAATTTACTGATTAGAGATTCATACGTCATCGATGGAACTTGAGCTAATAACCTCTTGAAAAAGAGAGATTTTGGTGCCTGAATTTCACTGCTTGAGCTGGGCTTTCTTGTGAATTTAGATCCAAATCTATTTTAATGGGATATTAATAATTTTTTTTTTATGCTCGATTGTGTTTCGATATAGGACAAATGGTATGAATCAAGACTACCCCAATTGATATTATGAATTTTTTTCAATTAATTGTCTGTGACATGTAAATTACTTCATCACTATTCATTCTCTTTGGAGTAATTACATATATTCATATCTTTAAAATAAAATTGTACAAACAAGTCAAGTATATATCTCTTAGATCACAACATTACAGATACAAATTTATATCAAAATAAAATAGCAAGTCCAGCAATTAACAATTTTTTATACAACAAAATTGCATATTCAAAATTGACGTGCTCGTTGAATTCAAAGGGGCAACACACGTCCATTACAATCGAGGAAAAGACAAAAGAAAATTAAATAGAAAAACACCAACTTCTTTGAAAACAAAGCTATTTCCAAATAATAATAAAAAGTCTTCAAGTCAAACTTTGACAACGTGCAACAAAATTCATCTTTACTCTCATTGCTATCTTTTTTTTTTTTTTTTTAATTAACAATATTAAATAGAGAAATTTAAAGACCGCGTCACAGGGATTCAAACCTAAGACTTTTGATCTTAGACATTAACCCGTTACCGCTTGGCCAACACAAACACTAAATTTTCTAATTACTTGAATTTTAGCACACCGAAACTTGGACTTTAATAAGCTACCATTGCTAATTAAACTTTAATTATGATTAATAAATTTAAACTGAAAAATAAAAAATAAAACATTGTAATTAATATTAATATTAATGAGCCTAACTAATAATAGGTGTGGCTTAATTAAAGAGGCCCAACTTTTTTTATAAATAGACTAGAAGACGGCCGGGTGGACCAGTCGAATAAATTAATCCACACAAGTAATAATAATAAGAGTGTGATTTGGGAGAATTAGTTAATTATTGCATCTCTTCTCTGCTCTTCTCTTCTCTTCTCTCGAGCTTTGGTTTAATTTGCAGAAATGGCAAAGGCGGAGAAGGTGTTGGGATTTGAGGAGATGGCCAAACACAATAAGAAAGGAGATTGCTGGCTTCTCATCCATGGCAAGGTTACCTTATTTTTATTATTATTTATTATTATTATTATTATTATATGCTCTATTTCATCTTCTTCCCCCCCCCCCCCCCCCCACCTCTCTCTCTCTCTCTCTCTCTCTCTCTCTCTCTCTCTCTATATATATATATATATATATATATATATATATATATATATATATATATATAGTTGGAAGAATATGAGTTCTGTGTTTTACTTTCTAGGATCAAAATCATGTAAGAATCCCCCCTCTTCTTTTTCCTTTAGTTTAATGGTGTGGAAGGATTTTTGTTGACCTAAAAAAAAGTCCATATTTTGTGTTAAGGTGGTCGGAATAATATTTATGAAATTGCGCACCAAATCCACTTGAGATCAAGTACATTTATGGGGTGTTCGGTTTGAAGGATTAGATAGGATTAATTTTACGATATCTTGTTTGGTTGGGTGAATGTTGTCCGATATTAAATTTTGATATAGTGCCATGCAGGAGTAGTCTTGGATTATGAGTAAATTAATCTCGGACCAACTCAATCTCGAATAAATCTCGGGCCAGTTTAATCTCGGCAACATCTCACTTTTAATTTTGCGACTACTAATTTAATCAACTAGAGTATATAATTATTTTTCATTGTTTAATTTTATTTATTTTTGAATCAATAATAGGTTGATAAATTAAAGTTATGATATTTTTTGAAATTTAATTTTTTTGAAATAAAAATTAAGTATAATATTATAATCAAATTTGTATTTTTTGTTTAGGGATTTGTATTTTTTCTAAATATTATTAAAATAATATATACTAATAATGGGATATGGCGTCGCACACAAAATTACAGGAAGTTGAATTTCATCTCAACCACGACAATTTTTTTTTTTTTTTTAAATTACCTACCAAATCAAAAAGGGAAGTTACCTAGTTGTTTATAGAACTAATGTTTAAAATACAAAAGGGAAATTACTAATATATTATGTTAAAACAAGTTGTTTAAACATTGGATGATTGAGCTCGTGAGATGTAGGTAGCTAGAAAATGATTAAATTGTAATTATATTTATCTTGGGAAATGATAGAAATTATATTCTTAGCTAGTTTCTATTTTTATTTTTTTTTAATTCAATTCAATTTTCTTTAAGCCCACTTTTGTTGAAAGAGAGCATGAAGGACTCCTCTTTTTTTATTGATCCTTTTATATGGGCCCTTATTTCAACCAGCATGGGCCGGTTCCGACTGACCCGGAACAGCTGGGCCAATTTTTGGCCCATAACCTGCCTAAACCGCTTAAGCAAATTGATGGGCCGATTATGCTCTATAAGTTTTTATTTCTTGACAAAGTTGAAGTATGCATGCATATTTAACTAAATCTAAATGAGGCACAGGGCAAAACAAAAATAAAAATCATATATTTTCAGTGGACTAACATGATTTAAAAGAATTAATAACAATAAATACAAAATTAATAAAAATAAAAGATGAAATAGGAAGAGTAGTAGAATTATTTTTGTAAAATTATTGAAGCTTACAAAATTATGAAAAAATATGTTAAAATTGCTTAACTTATTTATTTTTACTTGGGGGAGGAGTAGGGATGGCAGTGGATCTTGGACCCGGTCCGGATCCGTGGATCCAGATCCGTTTTTACGGATCTGGATCTCAATTTTTTGGACCCGACGGATCTGGATCTCAATTTTGAAAATGGATCTGGATCTGGATCTTGAAATTTTAGATCCGGATCCGGCCCAGATCCGACCCGTGGATCCGTTTTATTTTATATATATTTTTTATATTTTATATTTAGTTTACTAATAATATTAACTAAATTAAAAATAATAAATAAATTATATTCAAAAGAATAAAAACTAAAATTAATTAGATAAAAGTATTTTGTGTTATATTTTTCATGATGGAAATTAGATGTTGTTGATTTTGTGAAATTTTTTTAATTTAATTTAATAATAGTATATCCATGGATCTGGACCCGTGGACCCGATGATCTGGATCTGGATCCAAAATTTTCAGATCCATGGATCTGGATCTGGATCTGGTATATGAAAATGGATCTGGATCTGGTATTAGCCAGACCCGGTCCAGATCCGGCCCGTTGCCATCCCTAGGGAGGAGGAGTGGTGGAGTTTGAACACTAGACATCGTTGCTCGCAACCCGAAGTCTTGCACCGTTTGGATGTCCCCTTCGAGATATGAATTGGAGGAAGTTATTTTTTACTGTTTATAAGTTGTTTAGGAGTTTATTCTGTGAAATACTTTTCAACAAGTTATAAACTGTTTTGAATAATTTATAAGCTCAGTCAAACACCCACTAAATCGAATCGAACATCCAATTTTAGGGTCAATAAGAAAACATTGCAATTTCTTTGAACATAGATTAAATTAGAGCTCAAATTGGGAATTTTGAGTTTTGATGTATGTTTTGAGGTGATCATCTTGGCAACAGATGATAATCCACTGTGTAATAAAATAACGTCGTTTCAATCATGGTTTGATGACTTATACTCCTTCCGTTCTGTAAAAGAGTATCACTTGGAAATAACACAGGTTCTAAGAAATGTTTGGTAGATAATATATTGAATGGAGAAACGGACCCACACGTTACTTTTTAGAAAAAAATGATAATGTATTGTAGATAATTTGTGGTATAATAATCCAAAATGAAAGTGATACTTTCTTATGTAACGGAGCGAGTATTCTAACAGCTTTTTTTGCGCGATCTCAGGTTTATGATGTGACGCAGTTTCTCCACGAACATCCCGGGGGAGACGAAGTCATGCTAAACGTATCAGGTGAGAGCAAAACAATCAAGCAGTCTTCAACATTTGGCCTAGAAAAAGAGAGCATTTAAAATGAGGTTTAATTTGATATGTTGAGATTAATTATGTGTAGGGAAAGATGCATCTCTAGATTTTGATGATATTGGGCACACCACTTATGCACAAGGGCTTATGGAGGATTTCTTGATCGGGAAGATCGACGTGACCACGCTTCCTAAAGTGGAAAAAAACACCATCCATGATAATGCTTCTTCTTCTTCTTCTTCGAGCAAGCAATCCGACGTCGTTTCATCACAGCTCTTGATCTATCTCCTCCCCCTCTTGATACTTGCGGTAGCATTTCTTCTTCGTTATTACTATAACAAGGAGTAGAGGCTTCTTCTCATTCAAGTGTTTGTGTTTGGTATGTCTTTGAAATAATAGGCACCAATATTGGCCATGCATTCATACGTTTTTGTTGTTGTAATAACAAGACTCGTGTGTCTGTCTCTTTTGTAAGATTGAGTTAATTAGGGCGATTTGTTAATGTTGGCAAGTGCAGAAAGCATTGTTTTTCGATTCGAATATATTAGGAGTTAAACAAGAATTCTCATCACAACAATCTAAACTCGAGAAATAAATACATCGAAAAGAATAACTATCAAGATTCAAAAATACAAATTCTAGTCGACATCAAGCGGTGCGAACTCCTGTATGTGAACAGTGAGGTCTAGGGTTCAAACTGCACCGCTCTCCCTCTCCCAAGTAAAAAAAAAAGAGTACAAATTTTAAATAAGATGAAAAACACTACGATTTACGTGGTTCAGATCTTCATATATAGATAAGCTGATAATCAATTGAGCTGAACATCACATCAGCTACAAAGCAACAAACTAATTGATATTTGACGGTGGACACTAACATTAAACCTTCGAGCCTCGTGCATTAATCGCTCTAGGCCAATACGCGCACACAAACAATTGTAGTTTTGTCTCTAGAAGAGTTCATAATTACTCAAGTGGTCTAATTTGCATAATGGGGGAATATAATACTATAATACTCCCTCCGTTCCCACGAATCTTGATGCATATTTCTTTTTGGACCGTCTCACAAATCTTGATGCATTTATAAATATAGTAACAATTAGCTAAAAAATAAGGGTTCTTAATTATACTTAATTATCATTTTTCTACTTTATTACCTACACACTTAAAACACTGATCTACAATTCCTTAATTCTCGTGCCGAAAACAAAAGCATCAAGATTCGTGGAACGGAGAGAGTATTACAAATATGCCATCGAATACGAGTTTCAATCAGATATAGGCCTAGTCCGACGAGTCCTTATCGGTCACCGGTCAACAGAAAACAAAATATGCTACTATATAGTATTAGCTACTATAAATTAACAACTTTGGGTAAAGAAAAGGGGGAAAATTAATAAAAAGGGAAGATTGACCATATAATAACATACTCTATGGACATAATATTCCTTAGATTAATGTGGAGAATTGTTCATCCCACTTGGGGCATATATGATGATACAACAAAGACTGAATCCAAGATTATGTTAAGATATATAAATATTGTGAGTGGCTATCCTATGATAGAAACTAGATGTGCTCATGATGAGTCAGTGGAAGAGTCATCAACTAGTTATTGATGGAAACTATTACTACATTACATGGCATAGTAATCCAATATTTTGTAGATTGAGCAATTGATTACTTTTTGTTTCTTGAGAAAGAGAGAGGTGTGTGGGAATTGATGAGTGATCACTATTGAATGGGAAACAGCAAGTCTCTTTCCCTACTGTGTGAATTAGTACAATTAATACATGTGTGCGAGATTCGTGGGATATGCCACACTGGTGAATCTGTGGGTGGCAGAGGAAATGTGGTAGTGACAACAAATGAGTTGATAATTGGACTAATTTTTACTTGATTTCGTGTCTCAATCTTGTTAGATTTGAGTGGAAATGCCTAATCTTTAGTGTTTGGATCGTTGATCTTGTGAAAGAGCCCGATCCCGGTCCCGACGATCTAATTTTTTTGGACGGTTCGTACAGTTTGTTTTTGGACTCGGACAGTTATTTGATGGGCGTAGTTGATTGCTTATAAGGCTGTGTTTTCTTTGGTTGTACATTTATCATGAGGAAACGAGGGAGAAGAAAAGATGGGAAAATATTATCCCCATCATCTTTTTTTTATCTCATGTTCTTTAAGGTGGAAACATAATTATCACATCAATACTATAAAGAAAATATCATCACATCAATCCCACGTGATAATATTGTCATAAATTGAAGTGAACTTAAGGGGGAAAAGGCCGCTTGATTTTTTTTTTTTTCCCATCCTATACAAGGAAAATTATACTTTCTACACAACATGTGAAAATTGTGGAAAAATGATATAAAAAAAGGGATTATAGCCAAAAAATACACGAACTTTGATAAAAGTTGCAATTTTCACCTGAACTTTCAAATTAGCCAAAATATACCTGAACTTATATTTTTTGTTGTAAATTTCACCTGAACTTGCAATGATTGAACTCCGTCGAGGTGAAATTTACAACAAAAAATATAAGTTCAGGTATATTTTGGCTAATTTGAAAGTTCATGTGAAAATTACAACTTTTATCAAAGTTCGTGTATTTTTTTGCTATAATCCCTAAAAAAAATATAAAAAAATTGTCTTTTCTCATAAAAGAGACTGCACCCTAAATAATTGTTCTTCCATTGTATTTGGTATCTAAAAATTATAATAAAAAATATCTAACTTAACATCGACCTCGTAGAGACGAAATGGATAACCAATTATCGTGCTCTTTTCATTTTCATAAAATAAATTCAAGGATCATAACCATTCACTTGAAAATGAAACTTTGAAAAAAGATTGTCACTAAAAGACAAAATTCCTAACTAGAAATGAATTCTCAAAATAAAAGTAAAAAATGGTGCTCCAGCCCATTAAGGCAAGTAATTAAAAATAGGTGCAATCATAGAGTTGTTATAAATTAAACAAGAGTGGTTTCATTCTCCAAAAAAAAAAAAAAAAGAGCTTTCGACCATCAATGGCTAGAGTTGTAATTGAATCGAATCTAAGCAAATATCATTATATTCGATTCATATTCATAAAAATATTATGATATTTGATTCTATTTCGAATACTAAATTTAGTTTTGAATTATTCAATTTGATGTTATTTTTGAATTATTTTCTATTCGAAATTATGATGGAAAAAATATGTAAAATAATATTCTAAATAATGTAGATATATATCCAATATATTTATCTAATAAACACACAAACAACAAATGTTCAACTGATGATTTGTAGATATGTAGTGATTGAAAATTAGATATATCCAATATATTTATGTAAATAATATATATATATATATATATATAAATATTTATATCGCGAATCGAATATCTACAAAATATTGAAACAAATATCATGCTTTCATATTCATATCTAAATATTAATCGAATCGAATATTTATAATTTAATAAGAAAAAAATAATTTCGAATATAGATATCAAAATTTTGATTCAAGCAAGAATATTTAATTCGTGTACAACCTATTATTCTATTAAGTAGCTCAACGTCAACATATATGGAAACCACGAGTCTCGAATTAAACAAATGAAAGAAATTAAATGCGGAAGCTTTCTATAATTGGTGAAGAAGATGAAACATAAGACTTATCCAGACATGCATATATATCCCAGAAATTTCATCTGATGAAACATAAATTTGTCCATTTACGGTTAAATATAGTGATAGGATGTCACAAACATTTTTAATTTTTAATTTTATTTTAAATGCACAGTTGGAAAGTCTTTTTCTATTTCAATCAGATGAGTGCTCATCCCTTTTCAATTAACCTCTTTCATTACATCATTTTCATTTTTTTCACTGCCATAAATGTATGTGTCCCTTAACATGTCCCATTTAGTACTACTAATCAATGACTATATATGTTTTTTTTTGAGAACAATGACTATATATGTTCATAACAATACACATTGGTCTTTTTTTCTTGAAATGGTTGCACATGTTCTTGTCTCTATATGATTTTTTACAATTAGGGGCCGTTTGATTTGCAGTTTAGGATTAATTAGGATTAAAATTATCTTGAGAAATTAGTGTGGATTAGTGTGGATTTATATTATTTCATGGGTGTTTGATATCATGGCTACTTAATCCTATATTATGTTTGATATCCATAGGATTATGTAGGATTATATTATTTAATACCAAAACTATCCTCACATAATTTTAAAAATATCATGTGTGTCCACCATTACTTGGGCATTTGCATCGATATGCGTGAGGAAGGGTAGCAGAATTTTTATCCAACTTCTCAGTATTAAATTTATCCGAGGGGGGGTGGGCGGATTATTAGTATGGGTTAATCCCACAAAATAGCATGGAGAAGAAGGATTAAGTAGGAGTTGACCATATTAACTGCACATGATATCAAACATCACACTAATCTGTATTAATTTAATTTATCCTACCTATAAACCCATATCAAACAGGCCCTTAAGATCAAAACTCATTTTATGATATGCAATTATGCATGACCTTGACAGCTAATTAAGGATTATTGATAAAATCCACTTAAATTCTGAATTAATCTCCTACGCACATTTGTGTTTTCACCTCTACTAAAAGAAAAAGAAATTGAAAGTACTAACTAAGGACTCATCAAAACTTTTTCAGCGAAAATCCAATGAAAAAAACATCTGTAAAGGAAAAAGAGCATTCGTCTATCACAAATAAATAAGAGAAGAAAACGGAAGCCGTTAAAAAAACAGACTGTCTAAAAGAGCCCGATTAACCCGGAACCAGATACTAGTGCATCAGAAATCTCTACAATCACCCCACCGGAGCACGAAGCCAAAAAGATCGGTCAGGGTGCAATCATTCGGTGCACGTGCGAAACCCGATGGTAACCAAAAATCAGTGCTGGACCGGGCGAACCGGGTTACCCAAACCACAAAGTTAAAGGCCAGGCGCTCGGGGGCTGAAAATGCAGGCGCATGAGGTGGAATTCGAACTCCCCCAACCCGATCCGCTTTATTAAGGAACTACCCAACCAACTGAGCTAATTGTTCGGTTAAAAAATATTATGGATTGGGATAAATCAGTAGGTCCCTCGCAATTCGTCTGATTAATTTAATCCAATAAGTTAATATGGAATATGCATGATATAATTATTAATTACTACTCCAACTCGACTGACCCTCGCTTCTAATGTTTGGGCACAAACACAAACAACAAAACGTTATTTTCGTGGAAAAGATAATAATTTGGCTATTTTAATAAGTTGGCAGTGTATTATACATCAATTGCCTAAAAATAAATAAAATTTGCCTTTGGAGAATCCACACTTAAAAGAAAAATCCGAAAACAAGCTTTCCATAATGATCTGATTAAACATGCCATATTATGATTTGTTAAATTGACCATATCCTAAACGTTAAGTCTATGTCACGTAAACTAAGCCATTTAGTGACTAAATTAAAGGAGGGTAGTCAAGATGTGACAATTCAATCATTAATATTGTGCAGTTGCAAATATTAATTTAAGACCAAGTATACGACGCACTTCACATTATTAATTTGCAAATGACATGTTACTCCGTTTTTTTTTAATCTTTTTTTTTGTTTGACACGACTTTTTTTTTGGGATCTATTAACTCAAAGAACTAATTTTTTTTTTTCTGGTGCGTTTATTTTGATTGTAAAATTTTTATTGAAAAATGATGAATAAAAAAAATGAAATAATATTTTTTTCTTATTTTTTTTATCTTATGTTTAATAGAGATAAAAAGATGAGAAAATATTTTAAAAAAAATATTTTAAAAAAAATATTTTCACACCACTATAGTGAAAATAAACTGTCCAAGAAAAATATTCCATTATGTCAGGAATAAATTTTTTATCAGTAAACATGTAATTATCTCAAGATCACTAGAGTATAGAAACACTTGGTTTTGAAGCATTAATTTCCTGCTCTCCCTTTTAAATGAGTAGACATTTCAAGACACTTTATCATTTAGATTTTCAATATTGATTAAATAAATTATATATATGTCATATATAGTGAGGTAACTATGTGGAATACATAGTATAATTTATCCTTATCTTAGATTCTTAATTAATGCATGCATTAATTCTATTATATCTATCAATTTATTGTAATTAATATCAATCCACTAAACAATTTAATTATACCTAAATTTTAAACAAGCCACTTTGTTTTAGCTATCTTTTCAAGAATGTTAACTATTTAAGATTGTACGAGACTATGAATTGGACTGGAAATTCTATTTTGGAATGAATAAATTAATTATAATAGTAACGCATTGACGTCGGTTGTAATGCTCTGGGCCCATGGAATGAGATCGTGAAAACTCTTAGTAATACTTCGTCATAATAGGTTGCGCAAATTAATAATTCATTTATTTTTCAGCTAAGGAAGAAGCAACGGTGAGAATTAAATCTAAATTTCGCATGAATATCCCCTTTCGTGTGAAATACACGTCGGCTTATTTGATTAATTATTTATTATAAAAATAAAAAATATTATTATATAATAAATTCTAATTAATACTAATATCTATCGCTAAAAGTTGAAATTTTTAAAAAATTAGGTATCCTAACTTTGAATTAATTAATTAGCCCAATCTATTATTAATTAAAAAAAATATAATCCAAACTGGATGAAGAAAAAATGTTCCCGTATTAATTATCTTTTTATTATATTGAAATATAATAAATTAAAATGAAAGAAAAAATAATTAAAAATTACTTACTAAATATTGTGGCCTTCTGTTTTAAAAAAAAAGGCTGCCGCCATTACTAGTTTACTACTTCCACATTATATACATAGTGATAAAATAGGAATTCCTACTCCGAAATTGTTAAATTAAAATTGAAAATAGGGGAGAAAAGTTACATGAAACGGACTGACGTAAGTAGGTGCAAGCCACATTCAAATATTTATAGATACATACATTAATATATTTATATTTATATATTTATATATATATATATATATATTCTCCATTGCTTTTGTCTTATCCCTTTCCTCAAACTTTTACGCAGACGAAGGTGATGAATTAGTGCGCAAAGGAGTCTATCCTGCGCCGCACCCTCACCATTAGCGGCTGCTTCATTTCACAGGAGAGCCTCAGCTCCTCTGACAGGTCCACGCCGCCAGCCGCCGCCGCCGCCGCAAATTCAAACTCATGCAAAAGCCTCGCCACCCAAAAGCTGACCGCGGTCATACCCATCCCTTTACCCGGGCACGACCTCCGACCCGACCCGAAAGGCGCCAGCCTCAAATCCGTAATCTCCGGCCCGCCCGCGAGGAACCTCTCGGGCTTGAAGCTCAGCGGGTCGGGCCAGTAATCCGGATCCCTCGCGATCGCCCACATATTAACCATCGCGGTGGTTCCGGCGGGCACGCGGTGCCCGCCAACCGTCGTATCCCTGATCGACAACCGCGACCACGACAGCAGCGGCCCCGGCGGGTGCAGCCTCAGAACTTCCTTCACCACCGCCGTCAAGTACCCGAGCTCCGCCAAATCCGACTCCGTCACCGCCCGTGACCTCCCCACCACCCCGTCCAGCTCGTGCTGCACGCGCGACTGAACGTCGCGGTGCAGCACGAGCCTCGCCAGTATCCACTCCATCAGCACCGCCACCGTGTCCGTCCCTCTAAATATCATCTCCTAGTAAAAATAAAAAAAAATAATAATAAATTAATTCAATTCTCGGAATCCTCAAACTGCGATGCACGGTGATACTTACTTAAATAATTACTTACCCACAGAAGCGAGATCATGTCGGATTCTGAAAGTCTGTCTGGGCCCTGAAGGGACTGCAAGACGTCCACGAAATCACGACCATCGGTTCGGTCCTTGTGCTCGGCCATAATCCCGCCGACAATCCGGTTCACCCGGGGCACCATACGGGCGCACCGGGACCGGATATTTTGTACGTCGAAATCCGCTAAGAAGGAGAAGTGATCGGACCAGTTGAGCTGGCCGAGCAAATGGTATCCTTCCTCCACCAAATCTCTCAGCTCCGCCGTCTCTGAGTTGTTAGGATCAAGCACGTAGCGCCGCCCAAACACTGAGTACATCATGTTGTTGAGCGAGGCCAGCTTCAACACATCCCTCACGCGGATATCACAACCGCCGCCGCCGCCGCCGCCGTCTCTTCCAGAACATTCCAGAATCGCCGCCACCTGATTAGCTATCTCAAGCCGATGCTGCGCGGAAGCCTTGAGCTGCTTGGGGCAGAAGAGGTGAGCGGAGGCGATTCTGCGAAGCGTGGTCCAGTAAACACCGTAGGGGGCGAACCCCATGGACCGGCCGAACATGAGCTCGTAGGCCGACTCCTTAGCCGGCCGGTCCACGAAAGCCGACCCGTTCAGGATGTCTCGGGCCACGTCCGGGTCGCACGTGACCACGGCGCGTGTCTGCCCGAGGCTGAAGGCCATGAGGCGCTTGGCGCCGCAGGATTCAGCCGCCGAGGCCAATCTGCGGTGAGCCAAGCCGGCCATGAGGCCCATGCTCCCCACGACCGGGACCCCTCTCGGGCCAGGGATGACCCTCGCCCGAGGGGACAGCCTCGTCCATCTCAGGCGGCCCCAAGCGGGGCCGCCCGGGTGAGCCCAGAAGATCAAGTTGAGGATTAGCCATGAAAGAAAGAAGACAAATGCTAAGATTATGGCGTTTGAAGGAGAAATCCATTTGCATTTCGAAGAGAGAGCGATGAGCCAAAGGTTATCGACGTGTGGTTTCATCATGTTATATTTGGTGTGTGTGTGTGTGAGGGAGAGAGAGAGAGAGAGAGAGAGAGAGAGAGGGGTATGTATATATGGAGGAAAGTTTGGTTACTTTTGAGGCTTGATATCTGCAACTGGTTTATATAGGGAGCGAGAGAGCGTGAAATTGAATTACTGTTGGCGATATTATTTTTTTAATAGTGTGTGGTTTAACCAAATGTTAATTTTGGGGTCTTAATTTGTTGCATAACTATCAATAACTAATAATTTTGCACACTCTTTTACTGTTCAACCCAACAGCTTTAGGAGTAATATTGCGTCGGTCTGCACGTGTATAAAAAACCAATCGAATTTATTTTGAAATATCTTAAGCTTTCTTTGTCTTGGTAAAGGAATCTAATTCCGTAAATCATATCGTACTTTTTCGTCATCAATGTGAAAAAAATTAAAAATGTAAACTATATGTGTGTTAAGAAACTTTGCAATTAATTTCATTATTTTTTTTACTCATTTGCAATTAATTCACTCGAGTGAGACAAAGGAGGGTGGAGTAATGTTTTTTCACTCATCTCCTAATAAATATGAACAAATTAGGAAGTTTACTTGTATATTTTTATTTTCATTGATTTTTGTCAATTCTTATGTAAATTCTAATTATTAGCCTACGTATAAATGGGATGGAAGGAGATTAAACACGGATTGTCCCACAATTTACTGTGTTGTTAATCTCTTTATTTTATAATTGTTTGCTATAAATATAAAAAATATTATTATACACTAATAAACTTTAATTAATATTTATCACCAAAAAATTAAAATTTAAAAAATTATACTCCATACCCTAATTTTGAATTAATTAATTAACCAAAACAATCCAGTATTAATTTAAATAAATATATAAAAAATAATTATAAACCTTAATTGGGTGAGTGAAACCTGGCTAATTATCTTAAATCATAGCATTATTAGAAAAAATTAACTAAAATTTTATAGCAAACTGAGATGAAACAATTAACTATTTTTATACTATTGAGTTATTAACTCTGAAAGTACTTAATCCAACCATATTACTACAGCTAAAATTTCTGACTTTTAAGTATATAATTAATTAATCCTCGCGTATAGTAATTTTTTTTTTTTTGCATTAATTTTTTGTACTGTAATTAGTGGAAAATAAGTGAAATCAAGTAGCGCCGCCAGCAGCAACAACAGGGCAAAATCAAAAAGAATTAAGGAGAGGGCGCGTGGGGGCGACGCACCAATGGGAGTTGATAGCGTCCTGTTTATGTGCGAACCCATTAATTAATTAAAACCTTAATGCGTACAGGTAGATGCCTGAACCCATTAATTAATTAACTAAAACCTTTTACTTATTTATGTGTTAATTATAATAATAATAATGTGATGTTGAGTTAATTTGTTGTTGTGTAAGGGTCAAGATCTCTGAGGTCACTCAATGTCGCCACTGCCTTGCCCCTTTCTCATTAAACCGCACCTAATTAGGCATTAGCAATTTGAGGGGTTAATTAATATTAATATCTAAACTAATTATGCGACATAAACAAGATCAAAGTCCCACTAGCTTTTAATCTATCCAACATGTTGGCCTCTTTTAGCCAAGAGGACTAATTAAGCTGTTGGTCTTAGTTTAATTTAATTCGTCGCGCAAGTTGTCAAGAATATGGTAATATATACTTACTCTAGTCATGAGGAATGGGAATTTTTATTGTTGTGGATTGTGATGGTTACTAAAATAATCATCAATTTGTAAAAGGATCAATCAATATTGAAAAAACAATGCAAATGGGGTTTAGCTCAAGTGTCAAAGTTGAGGTATTCAAAAACTATTCTTTGTGAGGAGTTTTGGATTCAATTTCGTCCGCGTGCGGTGTAATTTTTTCACTTTTGTGTGGGTAGTGGTCCTACCTGCGTGCAGTTATTTTCCCACATTTGTGTGATATAAAGGACGTTTGCATGCGAGTGGCTTATTTGACTATATAATATATCTATTGTAATTGTTAAAAAAAATGAAAAATGATTAAAAAATTGAAAAAATAATAAAAGTTGAAGAGATTATGTTATTTGAGTTCGAACCTGACTTCATATCGATCATTTAAATAGGTTATCGGTGTGAATCGGATAAGATGATCATTTCAAAACTCAAAGTTGTCACGCCTCATTTGACCCGCTTTCCTTTTCAAGCTGTCTCATCTGACACGACCTAGTCAATTTTGGGCAAAAATAAAGGTATTGATTTACACAAATAAGTGGGCCCATAAAAAAATACTTTATACGGTAATTAACACTTGCTCCTAAATAACCGTTTTGATAAAAATTAAGCTAAGTGCGGCGAGATAGAGAAAATAATACCTTAATATAATATATCTATAGTAATTGTTAAAAAAATTGAAAGAATAATAAAAGTTGAAGAGATTATGTTATTTGAGTTCGAACCTGACTTCATATCGATCATTTAAATAGGTTATCGGTGTGAATCGGATTAGATGATCATTTCAAGCTGTCTCATCTGACACGACCTAGTCAATTTTGGGCGAAAATAAAGGCACTGATTCACACAAATAAGTGGGCCCATAAAAAATACTTTATACGGTAATTAACACTTGCTCTCGAATAACCGCTTTAAAAAAATTAAGCTAAGTGAGGCGAGATAGAGAAAATAATACCTTAATATAATATATCTATTGTAATTGTTAAAAAAATGAAAAACAATTAAAAAAATTTGAAAAAATAATAAAAGTTGAAGAGATTATGTTATTTGAGTTCGAACCTGACTTCATATCGATCATTTAAATAGATTATCGGCGTGAATCGGATAAGATGATCATTTTAAAAATTAAAGTTGTCACGCCTCATTTGACCCGCTTTCCTTTTCAAGCTGTCTCATCTGACACGACCTAGTCAATTTTGGGCGAAAATAAAGGTATTGATTTACACAAATAAGTGGGCCCATAAAAAATACTTTATACGGTAATTAACATTTGCTCCTGAATAACCGTTTTGAAAAAAATTAAGCTAAGTGAGGCGAGATAGAGAAAATAATACCTTAATATAATATATCTATTGTAATTGTTAAAAAAAATTGAAAAAATAATAAAAGTTGAAGAGATTATGTTATTTGAGTTCGAACCTGACTTCATATCGATCATTTAAATAGGTTATCGGTGTGAATCGGATTAGATGATCATTTCAAAAATTAAAGTTGTCACGCCTCATTTGACCCGCTTTCATTTTCAAGCTGTCTCATCTGACACGACCTAGTCAATTTTGAGCGAAAATAAAGGCACTGATTCACACAAATAAGTGGGCCCATAAAAAATACTTTATACGGTAATTAACACTTGCTCTCGAATAACCGCTTTAAAAAAATTAAGCTAAGTGAGGCGAGATAGAGAAAATAATACCTTAATATAATATATCTATTGTAATTGTTAAAAAAATGAAAAACAATTAAAAAAAATGAAAAAATAATAAAAGTTGAAGAGATTATGTTATTTGAGTTCGAACCTGACTTCATATCGATCATTTAAATAGATTATCGCGCGCGAATCGGATAAGATGATCATTTTAAAAATTAAAGTTGTCACGCCTCATTTGACCCGCTTTCCTTTTCAAGCTGTCTCATCTGACACGACCTAGTCAATTTTGGGCGAAAATAAAGGTATTGATTTACACAAATAAGTGGGCCCATAAAAAATACTTTATACGGTAATTAACATTTGCTCCTGAATAACCGTTTTGAAAAAAATTAAGCTAAGTGAGGCGATATAGAGAAAATAATACCTTAATATAATATATCTATTGTAATTGTTAAAAAAAATTGAAAAAATAATAAAAGTTGAAGAGATTATGTTATTTGAGTTCGAACCTGACTTCATATCGATCATTTAAATAGGTTATCGGTGTGAATCGGATTAGATGATCATTTCAAAAATTAAAGTTGTCACGCCTCATTTGACCCGCTTTCATTTTCAAGCTGTCTCATCTGACACGACCTAGTCAATTTTGGGCGAAAATAAAGGCACTGATTCACACAAATAAGTGGACCCATAAAAAATACTTTATACGGTAATTAACACTTGCTCCCGAATAACCGCTTTAAAAAAAATTAAGCTAAGTGAGGCGAGATAGAGAAAATAATACCTTAATATAATATATCTATTGTAATTGTTAAAAAAAATGAAAAGCAATTAAAAAAATGAAAAGGTAATAAAAGTTGAAGAGATTATGTTATTTGAGTTCGAACCTGACTTCATATCGATCATTTAAATAGATTATCGGCGTGAATCGGATAAGATGACCATTTTAAAAATTAAAGTTGTCACGCCTCATTTGACCCGCTTTCCTTTTCAAGCTGTCTCATCTGACACGACCTAGTCAATTTTGGGCAAAAATAAAGACATTGATTTACACAAATAAGTGGGCCCATAAAAAATACTTTATACGGTAATTAACACTTGCTCCTGAATAACCATTCTGAAAAAAATTAAGCTAAGTGAGGCGAGATAGAGAAAATAATACCTTAATATAATATATCTATTGTAATTGTTCAAAAAAATGAAAAACAATTACAAAAATTGAAAAAATAATAAAAGTTGAAGAGATTATGTTATTTGAGTTCGAACCCGACTTCATATCGATCGTTTAAATAGGTTATCGGCGTTAATCGGATAAGATGATCATTTTAAAAATTAAAGTTGTCACGCCTCATTTGACCCGCTTTCCTTTTCAAGCTGTCTCATCTGACACGACCTAGTCAATTTTGGGCGAAAATAAAAGCACTGATTCACACAAATAAGTGGGCCCATAAAAAATACTTTATACAGTAATTAACACTTGCTCCTGAATAACCGTTCTGACAAAAATTAATCTAAGTGAGGCGAGGTAGAGAAAATAATACTTTAATAAATTAAATTAAATTAAATTAAAAATTTATATGTTATACCAATCCAAGATAAATATAATTATTCATCAGTATTAGCACACCATGAAAAAATTCAAAATATGTCCATTGAGTGAACAATAGAGGGAGTCTTAATTTTTTTCAGAACGGTTATTCAGGAGCAAGTGTTAATTACCGTATAAAATATTTTTAATGGACCCACTTATTTGTGTGAATCAGTGCCTTTATTTCGCCCAAAATTGACTAGGTCGCGTCAGATGAGATAGCTTGAAAAGGAAAGCGGGTCAAATGAGGCGTGACAACTTTAATTTTTGAAATGATCATCTTATCCGATTCACACCGATAACCTATTTAAATGATCGATATGAAATCAGGTTCGAACTCAAATAACATAATCTCTTCAACTTTTTTTCTTATTTGTGTAAATCAGTGCCTTTATTTTCATCCAAAATTGACTAGGTCGTGTCAGATGAGACATCTTGAAAAGGAAAGCGGGTCAAATGAGGCGTGATAACTTTAATTTTTGAAATAATCATCTTATCCGATTCACGCCGATAACCGATTTAAATGATCGATATGAAGTCAGGTTCGAACTCAAATAACATAATCTCTTCAACTTTTTTTTCTCTCAAAGTATTTGTGTGGATAGGGGTTTGCAAAATCGAAGCTAAGAGTTATATAAAATAAAGTTGAATTGAGTTTGATTGTAAGTTGGGGTCGGTTGAAAAATTAAAATTAAAGACAGTTATAGTAATAGGTAGTGTGTTTAAAAGACAAATGAAGATGAGGCGGTCTGAAATTGGAGACAGCTGAAAAGAGTAATCAATAGAATGAAACCAAACAAAATTGCCAACAAATGTGGCTGAATTTAATTAAATGGGACCCACACCCATTGCTAAAGACCACACGTTGTTGGCGATCGACCATGATTGTGTGGATGAGTGAAGCCATGATTAATCCCCCGCCGTTGATTCATATCATATATTGTTGAGGTACAGACTACAGATCACACGTACATACAAACATCAAGATCTTTCAAATATTGACCTTGGTCTCCTAGTTATTTTTTTATTATTTTTTAAAAAAATATTAATAATGAATACTGTCTCCGTTCTCGAAAAAATTGTCATATTGTGAATGGTACGAATTTTAATAAAATATGAGCAGAGTAAGAGTTTCATTTTAAATGTGAGTAAAGTTGTGTGAAATGGAGTACTATATAAATGGAAGTGATCTATTTTCTCTTTACGGTGACTCAAACTCTCGATTTCAGTTTCCTTCAATGGTTTTCATGTTAATAGAGAAAAAACTTTGGACGACGATGGTCTGAGTTGGTGATCTTATAAACTCCAACAACTTATAAAATATTTCTAAAGTTTATAAGATGTAATTTTTTAAAAGGTTATAAGTTGTGAACGTGCTTGGATAAACGAGGTGAGCTAGCTAGCGAGAAAATTATGAGTCAAAAAGAAAAATCTTAGTCAGAGAGTGAAGATCGAAGAAAAATGATTTTGAAAGGTATATGTTGGATCTAACAAATTATAATAGAGTTATTTTCTAAGGGATCACGTAAAATAAAAATTCATTTTAAATTAGATTATGAAGATTTTCGGTGGATTCATCACTTGTTGAATAAATTCGTGGTATTGGACTCGAATCACACGAAGAGGCAAAAATTTATTTTTTTATTCACCACTTTTCACAGCGAATTTATCATATTTTTACTGCTCGTCATTCATATCCTAAAATGAGTTTGTAATCTTTTTTTTTGATCAATTAAAAATCTATTAAAATACTGGGGCGGTACCAGGAGTACCAAAAACATCATACAAGTGGTGCGTACTCGTTAGAGCACCACAAGGTAAAAGGAACATTGGACTCGACCACATGGAAGATTTTGTTCCAGCTCCAAAGCCTCCCTTTGACCTCATTAACAAGATTGGACACCTCCCAATTCTTGTTCTCAAACCTACTCTCATTCCTATACTTCCAGATCAGCCAAACAGTCCCGATCCAAAGAGCTTTAAGGAAGTTCTTGTTTCTCTTACCTCTTCCTCCTCCAATGAAAGACATGAAATGATGTTCGACTTTTTGTGGTTTAGCCGTTTTCATTCCGATCCATTGATTGATTGTAATCTAACCCTATTAATTTTTTAAAATTGATTCTTGGTTTGGAGATTATGAAATAATAAGTTAAGGTAAAAGAACTTATCCTTTTAAGAGCTTATAAAATTTTTTTAGGGAAGAGGAGCTCATAATTAAGTTATTTGAACTCATCTTTATAATATGTAAGTTGTTTATGAGTTTATTTCATCAAATATTTTCAAAAGCTTATAAGTTCAAATGAACACTCTCTAACTACTATTCCCTCGTGTTATTTTTCTTACGTTTTTTTTTATGATTCATATATATTTGGTAGTTGTGATGTCAAATCATGTCTTATAATGTGTTTCCTGAACTCATGCTTATTGTCATGTTCTTTAAAGTTTTGATTTTAACAGTAAATGTGACTATCGAGTTCTATCTCATGGAATTTGTGCTTAAACTCTGAGATCCAAAGACTCTCGTCGTAAGAGGTTTTGGATTCAATTTTATTTATGTATGATGTAATATTTTTTCATCTTTATATATTATAGAAATCTCATCTGTGTGGGATGTAATATATTTTCCATCACCGTAGTATTTTCCCCAGTTCTATGTGATATAGAGATTTCACAGTATATTTTCACCTTTATATGATATAGAGGTCCTCGCCTGCGTGCGATGTGATATATTTTTTATTTTTATGCGGCGTAGAAATCGTAATTGATTTATTTGATGATATATACGCTTCATGTAATTATATATAAAAAAAAATCACATTCCTTAATGTAAATAACTTAATCAATTATTAGAGTAATAATTAGTATTTTAAATCTTAAGCACGTCAATATTTGTGGTGGAAAAAGTATTGGATCGTGGCAACTAAAGCTTTGTTACTATGATGCAAAGAAATAAAATTAAATTAATACTATATTTTTGTTTAGAGCTTTTGATGAAAAAGATAGTGGATATCTCTGTGTACACAGTGGTTTAATGGTAATGCCTCATGATTTAACGATCTGAATTATTATTATAAAAGTTAGATCAAAGAATATTATTCGACTCCCTATCAGGATGCGCTACATACTGACATCACTAAATTAAAAATAATTAAATTAATTAAGGGGCCATATCCAAATTAAGATTGGCAGTTGCTCCTTTTCCTTGGATATGATTCTTTTTCTTAATAGTTTATTAAAATATATTATTTTAATACTAGGATCTGCAATATTTTGTTTATATATATATTGTTGCAAAGCATCAATCATGTGGAGTAGTATATATTGAATTTTTAGGACCATACCCACAATACATATTGAATTAATTTTTCCAATAATTCATGGTAGCAATTAAATTAAGTGATTACAATCTTTATCATTTTGAAGTGGAATTTCAATGAAGAAAGAATATAGTGGAAGGCTTCTTAATTCCAAAATCTTTTTGTTTGGAAAATTCATAATATGATCTGCAACCAAGCTCTCTCTTAATCACAAAAGAGTAATTGTGATTTATATCAAGGCATTTTTATCATAATTATAATCTGCAAAAAATCCACTTTTATACGCTAAAATTTGAACTTTAATTGTTACCTAAGGTACATATAGTTTCAACATGACTTACTTTTTTTGGCGCAGAGATTAAAGAAAAGGTATAAATCAGATAAAAATAGTAGGACTCGTGACTTTTTCAAGAATTAAATATTGTCTTTCATAGAAATGCGTCATCTTTAAGGGACAACCCAAAATGGAAAAACGAGTCATCTTTAGTGGGAGGAGAAAATAGAGTATTTGAGATGGAAATCATGGAATTGCTTTATCAAATCGATCAAGGTAGAGGCATAGTTACTTCAAGTTAATTCTAGAATCAATATTGGTAATAATATGTGGCAAATTTTTTTAGTGGAAACGTGAAACCTTAAACAGAGAAGTGAAGTTCATTTTTATAATTGAAGTGGCCTGCAACTTGTCGTCCAAACCCACTTGTTCTCATTCAAGAAATGATTGGATTCGATGCCATAATCTTACAAAATCCTCTTTCTTACTGATTTTTAGGTATAAAGATTCTCACCATAGTTTGTTTTTCCCACGGTTTTTATTCTTCATGGTATTGATATAAGTGAAGAATATTTTGCATTGTTGGAGGAGTTGAGGTTGATCTACCGTGGTCCTAGCGAAAACGCAGGCTTTTTTGTGTGGATCTTTAATCAATTTCATCACTTAATGCCTTTATTTGCCACTAATTCTTTGACTAAAATAGTCATTCTTGTTTTTTAACTAAAAGAATTATGTATAGTATAGAAGGCCAATTAATTGAATTGGGTAATTCCTATTCCTTCTCTATGATTCTACTTTGATGATTGATGTTGGACTCAAAATCTTAACATTTCCCCTTTTGGGAATGGCCATTAGGCCATATATATATATATATATATATATATATATATATATATATATATATATATATGCTAGTACTTGAAGTTTCATGTAGATATTTCACATTTAGTCCTTGGATTTGGAGATTTTCATTTACTTATTTAGTTGGGATCTGGTGAAAATTCGGGTTGGCATATTGTATGCGTAAGATCGTTATCAGGTCGATACGATAAGATCAAACACGAACACGGCTTGTTAAGAATTTGTTCGACGATACAAAAATGATAGAAACACGATTTAAATCATGTTGACACGACACGATTTAGTAATAAAAACCTGATTAAACACGACCCATAGCAATACGATAAAACCTAAAATTAAAATAAATAAGGAATTACATGAATTTTGTGTTGCTTGGCGGCGAAACAAATGATGAGATTAGAAAAAAAAAAAAGGGGGGCTTCAAAAAGTCAAAAATCTTAACTATAAAATAAATATTTAATACAAATAATAATATTAATTTTAACATGTTACACGATCCGGCCACGAAATTATCGTGTCTTTATCAGGTCGACACGATAAGGACACGGATCCGATAATGTTTGACACTAACCAATCAATTGTGATTTCGTATCGTGTCCAAAATTGCCAGTCCCAGTGATAGTGACTATCTTTCGTGAAAAATGAGGAATAAATTAATAAACATCATGATAAATTGATGTAATACATGAATATTCGTATTCAGTACTGAATAAGGCTATACATGCTGAATTGAAATTTTATTAAAGAAAACGGAACCTAAAAAAACCCAAAGAGAAGACCAGGGCCGGGCCTCATTAAAACCTCAAATCGAGGATAAAGAGTACCCGTCTAGATACAAAGAAAACATGAAAGAAACAAGGTGCGGCGGAAGCTGAGTTGAGGAGACTTCGGAAGTTCCGGCCGTACCATCACCCCCAAATCTCCCCGGTTCCCACCAAGCACCGAAACAAACAACCCAGGACAAGCTATCGCACCATGCGAACAAAGGAAGAATGTACATCATCGAAAACCAGCTGAGCAATCTCAGGAATAGAATGAAACCAAAACCCTTCCTGCGAAAGAGAGGAAGCGAGGTAATCGGCAACTTGGTTACCTTCCCGGTAGTTATGAGAGCAACGGAGGTTGTAGTGCTCCACACCTTTAAGCGCCGCCCGCCATCTGCTCCGAAAACGCCACGGGACCGGAACCTCACGATTATTGAAGACATTAACAACGTATGTTGAATCAGATTCAATCCAGAGGTTATACCATTGATGAGCAGCAGCCCTCTCAAGAATGATAATAAAAGCAAAAAGTTCCGCCTCAAAGGCAAAACCGGCTCCTGCCGAAAAGTGAAAGCACTGAGAATGACTATCTTTCGTGATAAATTTTGCCGAATAAGGCTATACATATGGTACACTTACTTGTTCATAAATTTTGCAAATTATTGGTTATTTTCATTTATCACGAAAGATAGTCATTCTCAGTGAATACATTCTCTAATTATATTTATTCTTGATTTGTATAGGAGCATATATGTAAGATATTTATGTCTACTTGTAAGAATGAATGGCTGTCTTAGTTATCAAATTCTATGATCTCAAATCTGTAATTATATTCCATATTTTGAGGAATACTTTATACTTAAAAATAATACGATTGCGCCAATTAAAGTATAAATTATACTTTGAAGGTTGGTATTAAAAGCTACTGAGAATAATAGTATATTTATATATTTGGTTGACTAAGAAGTCCACGCATAATACAGTGGAGGTCAACTTTGTGTCGCCATTTAGCCAAGTTTTTTTTTATATTCATATTTATATTTATATTTTTTTAAGACAACTAAAGTTTGCTGATATGTTAAATCATTTAAGGATAGGCAAATCGGCAATGGCATCTTGCATTCAACTTATTAATTACAGATTATGTTACTTGGTAAGAATGAATATTTTCTTTTTTTGTGGTAAGAATGAATAATTGATGTCATGTATATGTCACTTTTTTGCAAGTGGACAAGTGAATTTTGTATTGTCAATTAATTATCTTGTGTGATTTACCTTAGTAATTTAGTTGGCATCCGGAGCTTTTTTTAATTTTTATATATAAATAGAGAATCATTCTCAACCTTTGGATCATGAAGATCTTCGGTGGATGTATAATCTTGATGTATGAATGCATCACCTCGTTTCGAATCCTGAAAGAAACAAATTTTTTTATTTTTTATTTTTATCGAGTACAGTTAGTTACACAACGAATACAGTAACTTTACACGTCAGTGTTGTATTCTCAGTTCTCATTTTAGATTGTAATTTTTATGTATATAAGAGAATAAGGATGTGATATATTAACATTGATTTGTATGTTTATACCGTTTTAGAATAACCATCAACTCAAATTACTATACAAATTACATTTTCTCAAAGGCCACCCAAAACTAGCTTGCAGGCCCAAAAATTGACTCAGTATTTCTTCCTTGAGATAACTTGGGCTTACTCTTATATAACTTAACAAATGGGCCTTTTTTTTTTTTTTTTTTTTGGAGTTGGGTAACACGTTTATATAAAAAAAACCAAGATTCCAACATATTTAAATAGCCCATGATTTCTCCTTTTTGTGCTTGATAATTGCTATTGGGCCTGCAATGAATTGAGGATGATCATGATTATCCTCTTTCTTCTAACTATCATCATTTTTCAGCTAATCATTTTTTTCATTCTTATTATTATTAGCATCATTATTTAGGTTCATGTATATAACGTGCTGAAGCGTTTGTAACATTTTAAAGAGGCATTTGATCTAGGGGAAAAAATTATGATTGATAAAATAATTCAACTTAATCAAATTTTCGGTTCGCATGATTCGATCCATGATAAATAATTTGGCAAACACTTTAGTCATGCAATAATTTAGTCATATAATCATTCTTCAGTTCTATCAATCTTATCTTTCTCATCCACCAAACCAGACGCCTCCTAATTATATTACACGTGGAATAACGTTGGAAGCAAAGTGATAGATTCATCGTATGCTATATGTATGTGCTCTTATTTCATTCCCTCTCTACCTATATGAAAACCACCCAAAACCTACCTAATAGTGGAAGAAATATCAAATTGGAAATGGCTGCACAAACACACACACACACACATATGATCGATGAATGAATCAAGACCAGAAACCCCACCATTGATAACTACTACTCTGGTCTATAATAATATCATCGCAATCCAGACCTCCCCAATCCGACGTCGTTTCCACCATTCTCAGCATCTCCTCCTCGTCGGAAACCGAAACCATCCCTTCGTTTTTCACTTCAAAATCATTCGTCTTAACACTCTCCGACTCGCCGCCGCACCTCGCGCCACTTCCTCCTTCTTCATCGTCGTCGCCCTTTCCCTTCAGCTTCTCCAACTGCACATACACAGACAAATTTTTAATCAACACTCATGCTTATTAATCACTATTATCACAGTAAGGATGCATTTAGTTTTGAGGATTAACGTGGCAAATATGTAATAATAATGATAAGGCTAATCTCTTAATTACTACTCCCTCTGTCCACGAGTGTTCATTCTGAATGACACAAGTTTTAAGAAATTGATTAAGTGTGGTTAATGGAATAAGTGTCTCACTTTTATAATGAAATGAACACTCATTCGATAGAATGACCAAAAAAGAAATATGAGTACTCATTTAGCAAATGAAAATAGTATAATAGCTAATTTTACTTTATTCGTGTCGTAAAAATAGTAAGATAGATTAAATTTTGAGTTATTAGTATAATTTATAAAGTTCTTGATATTTCATTGAAAGAATGAAATCGGAGAAATCATGAACGTAACGATAAAAAGTAAATACAGACCAAGCAAGCAAATGATTTGAAATCATCAAAAAAGTCATCGAATATTCTAAAGTTCCAATCCATCCGAGTAACCGAAACCTATTCGAGTATCAATCAAAACGAGTGATAATTAATTAATAATTAGCAAGTTAATTAAGTACCTGATTAAGCAAGGAGTGCTTCTCCTTCTTCAACGAGTCGAACTCGGCGGCGAGGGCGTTGTAATTAGCGAGCAAGGCGGCGTATTCCTTCTCAATGTGCTTCGATTTCCACCGAGCTCGCCGATTCTGGAACCAAATCGCGACCTGGCGCGGCTGCAGCCCCAGCTCCCGCGCCACCTCCGCCTTCTTCCTCGCCTCCAGCTTGCTCTCCGCCTCGAAGATCACCTCCAGCCGCCGGATTTGCTCGTCGCTGAATCGGCGCTTGTCGCTCCGGCTCATCTTCTTCATCGCTGATTGATGATTACTTTCCGCATCAAGGAATGTGTGGCTGCCTGCAGTTTTCTTCTAATTGGGAGGGTTTTTGAAAAATGGCATGTGCGTGCGTCTGATTTTATATGGGCGGAGGTGCCGCGGTGGGCCTGCGCCCCTCCCAAGCCGTGTACAGCTTTTCTTCTACTTCCTACATTAAATTTTATACTGCTGCAGGTGCATTGCATATGTAATTATGGACTACTTAAATTTTAATTATAAGTTAATATAGTTAATTATAAGTTAATATACTTTAATTAGAGACAAATAAATTTTAAGGTTGATTATAGTCTGTAGCATGAAGTGACGTCAACTTTCAGGTACGATTCTAATCGCACCGCTGATTCGATGACGATGGACTACCTATCACTAGACGCTCTCTTTAGTTGTAGAATACGGTGGACTCTAGTTTTTTTCACAGTGATTGGTCGTCGTTTCAAGGGTAATTTCGAGAAAGAATTGCTGCTGTCTTTGCGTGATTGTGGCATTTTCAAGGCCGAAAAACAAATTTTAATTGTTATAATTAAATAATTTTTCAAAGTTCACGTCGCAAAAATTAAAATCGAAGTTGAGGCTACAAATTAAAATATTTTAAAAATTCAAATCAATACTTCCTCCATCCACGATATCGTTCCACTTTGTGGACAACACGTATTTTTTTATGGATAATAGTGGGTATTGTTGTTAGCGGAGTTTATGAATCTTACTGCTATAAATGGAAGTTGAAATGATGTTGTGAACGGATCAAAATAGTAAAAGTGAAAACGATACTATGAACGGAAGGAGTATGATATATATATAGATGCACACCGCACATTTAAATATACAATTTTTATTTTTTTACTTCTATTATATAGTTTCTCCAACTCATTATATTCTTCTATTAGTAGCTTATTTTTGTGATAAACAATAGTTAATTTTTAGAAAAAATATAAACCTTATTATTCATAATTAATTTATACATCCTTAATTTGGTTGAGACACTAATAATTTGACTGAATGAGTACCACATTACTCATGGCTCATTTCTACTTTATTTGCTTTCTGCAATGTTACTCTGTCTACTTTAAAATCCACTAATACTTAATTATTGATTTATTTAAAATCCATTAATAGTGAAGTGGCAAAAGATACTGACTTGGTAATGAATGGCATGCAGATAATGCAGGGAGCCGACAATATATTTATCCCTGAGTAAAGGGATTATTAAATGTTTGAGATAGATCACAATTGTCGTGAAATGATACGTGGTTGGATTTTATTTTATTATTTAGAATAATAAAGTCCATGTACGTGTATCACGTTGTGGGTTCATATTATTTTGTGCTCTGCAAATTCTATCTGCCTGCATGCATATGCATAAATGCCATTTTGTGATTATGTTTATTAATTATCTACATGAATTATTATGTGATCGAGCCTAAATATTACTTTTACTTCCTCCGTCAGCTTAAATAACTTCTTATTTTTCCTTTTAGGTCGTTTTTTATGCAATTTTTTTTTATATCAACTTTTGAACACTATCGCACCTTTAATAAAACCCTATTTATATATTCTTACGATCACATTTTCACCATTCATAATATTAATTATAATTTTTTCTTTAACCAGTTTCAATACACTTAATAATTTTGTCTTAAAATTCATATCACTCCCTCCTATAAAATTATTTGGGAGAGGAAGGGAGTATCAATTCAAGGCGCTAGTGCACAAATTTTAAACTAGTACTATCTTTATATGTCTCCCCTTCCAAATTAGTATATGTATGATATAACTTTACATTACTGTTATTTGGACAAGATATGCCCGGATAAAAAAAAGTTAAATATTTCGATTCATTTAAAAAATTTGTTTTTAAATAAATAAAAATTAATTAGTTTTATTATTTTCTCCACATTGTAGGCTTTCTGTAATTTTTAATTATCTTTTTAATTATTAAAAAAATGCAAAAAAATTACAATGGAGAAAAAATAAATTAATTTTTAAAGTATTTAATCTTTTTTTTTTGTTTGGACACATATTTTATCTAAATAGCATTACTCGTGCTTTATTTTTGATGATTTTACATTTTTTCTGAATTCATGCTTGTGCGTAATTTCTTATTTTGTGACAAGTCTATTCTCGCGCATTATTTTTCAGATTTTAAAATAATGGTCTTTTTTGGGTATTATTTTTTGTTTTAATTGGCCCGAGAGGATGGTGAGAATTAAACTCTAAATTCTTTTATTATATAGAATAAAACAGCTTTATTGTTTGAAAAGCGAAAAATTATGACGTAGTTACTTATAGTTTAGTTCAAATTTATAATATGATGATGCATCTGATAATTCATTTGAACCATTTGAATTCATAATTCACAATTAAGGGCTGAGAATACTCGCACATCATAATTTGTTAATGCATTCGAATTCATTCAATTCACAATATTACGGCTCTAAAAAATTTAAATCCTTTATTATAGATAGGATTTATGCGACATCACCGTTGTTGCATTTTAATTTTTAAAATCTCTTTCTCTTGTGGTCTATTCAGTACGGGTGATTAGGGTGTATAATACCATAATATCTTAATATTTAGTAAGAAGTAGTAATACAAAATACATGACCCTATATCAATTAAAAGTTCAAAAATATTATACTAATTTGAGGGACTCTATATACCACCTACGGAGGTGGTATTCGTAATACTTTATAATTATTATTAATTTTATATAGTCTTAATATATAGTAATATATTATATTTTACAGATATTTTAATACATTTTATTAAATATGATATTAATTAATATGATATATAATAAAAGACGTTCCAGTTAAACATATCACATTTTTTCTCATATACCACGTATCAAACGAACCCTTAATATATAAAATATAATATTATTATAATAGTACCAGAAAGCAACTACTCATTATATATTTACATTATTATGAAGAAGAAAAGAAATATCTTAGGACTTATCAGCCCACTTCTTTCGAGAACAGGTGGTTGTTAAAATGAGCTTTCAACATTACCCATAGTTGAATAATATCAACTGGGGATAAGAATTATATCATTAACGCTACCTTCAAGAATATTTTTATCGATTATTATGAAAAAAATTAAAGAATAAAATAATTTTTTCTTCATTTTGTACAAAAATTAATTTTGTTATTTTTTATGTTTTCTTTTCACTCCCATGAAGAAATAGTATCATCACATCAAAAGTTAAGTGACCTTGTTATCCCCCTTTAAAATTTTGGAGTGAAATAGAGGATTGAAAAAATAACACCCCCCCGTTAGGTGTTTTATTTTTCTTGTTGGATTATTGCACTTCAAATATTTATTCTTTTTTTATAAAAATAATAAGAATATGTGAGCTCCATATCACCGTTTGAACTCAACACCACATCACTTGATACTCTCTATGTTTCATAAAAAAGTACTTTATCCGTCCCATTAAAACTAGTATGTATTCGATTTTGGGTCGTCATACTATAAGTGACCTATTTCTATAAATGAAAAAAAATTAACTCTTAAAAAGGTGTAGGTCCTATCACTTTTAATCAATTTACACATTCTCCTTAGTTCTCGTGCCGAAAAGTTTTGAGCCATTTATAGTGGAACGGAGGGAGTATCATTTTTTTCATTTTCGTTCATCCCATAAGAAAAATATCACTTCCATTTTAAGACATGTACTCACATATTATCTACCACATATTATCACTTTTTTCAAAAAGTAATAGGTCTCTTTCCTCACTAAACATATTACTCTCTCCGTCCTTATAAAACGTATCCAATTTGTCATTTCCGTCCGTCCTCATAAAATATATCCAGTCTATTTTTAGCAAGTTTTTCACTCACAATGAAGTGAGATCATTACTCCACTCACAACACATTCAACTATTTTATCAAAATTCGTGTCATTTAAAGATGAATACTTTTTATTAAATATTTCTTAAAATTGATGTCACACATTCTTAGGCGATGATGAGAGTAATATATAAGGAGTGATTTTTTGTTTTTTCCCTTTTATGTTAAATTTATAATAAAAGAAAACACACTCTTACACGAAAAATAATTTTTATTATATAATTCGACATAAGCCTGTTAAAAAAAATTAAAGTGCGAAATGCCTCAATGCTAGGCAGACACGATTCAATTATCTTTTTCCAACACATAAGATTTAAGAAATATTTAATTCCTTAAAAGATTGACACAAAAAAAAAAAAATTAAAAGATGGGTTAAAGAATAGAAGTGAGGAGTCGACGTCAGTGAAGAGGCATAGACGGTAGGTAATTTTTATTGCTCAAAGAGAAAATTGATTTGTCATCTGCAGGAGCGGAGCCAATGAGGAGGCGCCAGCTGCCGCGGGTCAAAGCCCTTTCGGCAAAGGGTGAGTGGACACGTGTCCGGCGATGTGGGGACCACAGGTGGAGCTGTGGCACACCTGTCTCTTTTTCATATGGGAATTGCAAAAAAATACGGCAAACTTATCTTTTTCTTGGCTGCTCAAGCTTTGGGTTTCAACGGCCCCACCACACTTTGTTTACTTCTTTTTCTCTTCTTATTTTTTTTTTCACCCGTGAATTAATCGTGTCGCTTATTCCACCTAACCCTTTACGTTTTTCAGAATTACAAAAAATATCTATTATATAATCAAATAAGTAATTTGCACACAAACGAAATTTTTATACTATATAAAGGTGAAAAATAATTAAAATATATATATATATATATATATTATGTGATTAAATAAATAATTTACACGCTGATGAGATCTGTATATCACACAAAAGGTAAAAAAAAATAACAGCATACAAACGGACATGCGAGATTACTACCTACACAAAGGCGAGAAAATTATACACACCTAAACAAGATTGAACCAAAAAACCTCTCCCAAAATAAAATATTTGAGTGCCTCAACTTTTCCACAAAAAAAAGGTCAACTGTCTATAAATCATTAAATATTAATTTTATACATAAATTGTAAAATTTGGTGAGATAATTATTAAACATTTTTGCATATTAATTTTAAAGTTTGATATAATAATTACTAAAATATTTGATTTAATCTATTTTATCAACTGATTTTGCATGTTACATTAATTTTGCCCAAATATATATATATATGTATATCATTGTTATGCCATTGTTAATTTCCATATAACACATATACTTATAAAAATTAATTTTTTGCCATAAAGGTATGATATGATTATGCTTCACTATATCACTTTATTTACTTATTATATTTACACTATTAATTTTATTGTCACTAATCTTTTTTTTTTAAAGAAGAAGATTATCACTCATCTTTAATTTCACTCTTAGATCAATTGATCTAGAGTCCCTAAAACATTGCCACTGCATCCTAGTCAACGACCATGCATCATCGTTCTATATATTCCACTATTCTAGTGGCAACTTTATATTTTCTCATTTTATTTAAGTAATTGACTTAAAAATAATACTCTATTCGTTCACAAAATTTCTCACATTGCAAACGATATAAATTTAAATAAAATGTAAATTATAAGGATATCATAAAATTGTGTGGACCCTACTACTATAAGTGAAACTAGTAATTTTTTTGTCGACGAATCGAAAAGAGAACTGTGGCAAATTTTCGCGGACGGAGAAAGCAGCTGATTAGAGTATCATATTTTTTTGTCGATTGTACGAATCTTCCACATGAAATATAATTACAAATATATAATTAATTTAATGATTTCAAAGACTTGTACATTGTTGAATTACTTAACAAGAGCCAAATGTTAACCGATTTGATGAATGTTTAGGGTGGGAGATAGGCATTGACTAAGAAGAAAGGGAAAATTGAGGTGAAATTGGTTAAGGGGTCAAAATCATTCATGTCGTCTATTTTAGAGAAGAATGCACATGTCAGTAGAAGGTTTGCAGAGGCAGATCGTATCATTATCATTTCCACATCTCTTAATTTTAATTAAAAATGGACCTATTGATATACGTGTCATCTAGTTTGAATTTAGTTCGAGGAGGTCTAGCTCAAACGAAAAAAAATGAGACATTAAAATTTCTTTCTTTCAAGAGTTGATTGGTTCAAGATCTATCGACGATGTGTGGGTTCTATTTTATTTAGATGTTAAGTTGTAGATTTTTTTTTAATATTAATTTGATCTAATTTGTAATTAATATATTCAAGTGTAATATAAGTATGTTATTCGCATTTTGGGAATTATACATATGTAGATAAAATGAAAAACTAGGGGCAAAATTATAAATATCTTGAATAATATTGTTGAGTTTGCATTGATCTAGGTCAAGAACTCCTCAAGTAAATGAAACTCTAGGCCGATTTGACCAATTTTTTTTAATGGATTTTGGATTTTTATTGATTGAATCGATTGATAATTTGTGAGCAACTTCGACCTATATATTTACACTATTCTATTTTATTTTTTATTTTTTATTGTACGTGTGTATTTATCTTCTCTTGCTCGCTTTATTCTCATCTTCATCTTCATCTTAAAAAGTTGTCTGCAAAATTTACACCAACATAGCATCATATTGAGTGAAATGATTTTAAGGAATAAAGTATAAATATGTTGGCTATTTAAAACGTAAAGTGATAAATCTATCGGTATATACTGACTAAATGAAGAAGTTAATGAATATATAAACCCTAGCTAATATAGATTGCTAAATCCTAATTGAACTAATTATAAACGATTTATAAATCTTAATTAATTTAATAGTAAATTTTAATTTTGAATTAATAAACTCTAATTATTCCTTCTTAAATTACCATTAATTATAATTAATTAAGAGTGACCTGCATACCAAAGTTTGTTAAAATCTAGAGGCTGCTTCAAATTTTATACTCCATAAAATCTCAACAAATATATTAGATAAAGGGTAAATCTAAATGAATAATATGGTTTGGGTTCTATTGTTAAATGGGCCTAGGGGTTCAAAGATTGGGCCCAGTTGACTTCAAAGACTGCAAAATGGGCTGGAATCGAAACAATTATTTTTTCATTAATTAACGTCTTCATTTTTCTAACGGCTGTTTACGATTTATGTTTGAAAATATTATTATTATTATTACTTTCAATTCAAAAAAATAAAAATAAATAAATCAATCAAATTAGCTCAAATTTCATCCAAAGTCGTTGGTTGGGTATTCCAAAATTTAAGTATATTTTAATAAATAATGGATAAATCTAAACTATTTTTTATTTATTTAAGCTATTTTTTTACGAGTAAACATATCTCCCAAAGTATTCATTCAATATGAATATATGACTTATGTTGCACACTTGCACTAGTTAGTTTAGTTGTCAAACAAATTATTGAGGAAATTTTATTATAGTAAAAATTAAATAGAAATTTATAATACTCCCTCCGTCCCACAAAGTATGACCCAATTTCCTTTTTGATTTGTACCACGAAGCTTGACCTGTTTTTAAAAATGGCAAAAAGTTAATCATTTATTCATCTTTTCACTTTTTCTCCTACCACACTTAACACGTAAAACACCAATTTCTTAATTTTCGTGTCGAAAAGAAATGGGTCATGCTTCATGGGACGGAGGAAGTAAGATATATATAAGTGAAGATTTTTTTTTTTTTTGACTTGGGGGAGTTGGGGACATATAAGTGAAGAAATTAATGTCACAGAAACCGACCAAAGATACACAAAAAGTGGCAAAAAAGATACTCATTTTGATGCGGGCGGCAAAATAATGCATATTTTCTGTTTTCATCTCACTCAATATGGCTACAACGCAACTTCCACAAAGAAAAAAGCACCTGTCTAAAATTTTCATGTATAATATTAAAAAAAATCGCATTTTAAAATCTCTTCTGCCAATACCAACATGCAAATTTCTGGCAAACCCACTAGCATGTTTCAACTTCTAGTAAGCCGTATAAATATTATTGTTTGTTGCAATAATTTTTTAGGTTATGTTCTTGAAATTATATACTACCTTCACCCATGGAATGCCACATTTTTAATGGGCACAAATTATTGTTTGTGGCCACCAAGAATGCCACATTTTTAATGGGCACAAATTTTAATAAAATTCGTGATATTTTTTTTATGTAGGAGAAGGGTCTCATTATTGTATAAAATGAGTAATTGAAATTGAATTAAGGATAGTATTTTGTAAGAGAGAAGCTAAACAGTCATACTGTGGACACCCACAAATTAACTAGCTAAATAACAAAAAATTTAATTTGTAATAATTTATATTTTAGAATAAAAATAACATTTAGTTAATTTACTATATTTTTCACATTGTATTTATTTTTGTGTAATATTTTATTTTAAAAAAATAAAAATAAAAATGAACCATATACATTTTTTTAGAAAATAGATACGTACAAATAGATAATACAGTAAAATAATTAAATTCTATTTTTATTTAAAAAATAAATTAAATAAATCAAAAAATTCTCAATTGGACTAATTTGTGGATGGCCACAATGTGGCTAGATAGATTTATTGTTTTTATAAATAAGGTGTACTTTGTAAGAATAAAAGATAAGGAAAATTCATAGAATTATGTTTAAGATAAAAGTATCTTACTTTTTATGGACGAGAGAGTATATATAATATTACAACCGATCGACTACAATATCATGCATGGACATATTGTAGTGAGATTGATCGTTTTTTTTTTTGTCTTTCAGTAACAATCATCGTTTTTTTTTAAAAAAAAAATTCAGTGACATTAATTTATATCTTGTTACCGTTATAGATTTTTATGGATTAATTAAATGGGTACCTCCATTCATTGAAAAGTTAAAGTCAATTATTATATAATAAAAACAAAACGATGATTGTTACTCAAATTATCACTATTGACACAATTTAACATAGAATTGAAATTGAATTGAAGCTCAGATTAGATTATGGCCGTGGATTTCAACTGTTTTTTTTTAGTAAGTCAAAACATAAAACATAATTATTGACCTCTTAATTTCAATTGTTTTAAAAAAAACGATCATATTTCAACTCAGGTCAAAATTGCTTGGATGTTATTAAAAGTTCAAGAAACCTAAAATCTGCAAGGTGGATTAATTTTTTTTTTTTTTAAATATCAGCATATCAAAGTTACAAATTAAATAAAATCTTATTATTTAAATGGCAATTGACTGATTGTTTCTGAAAAATGAACAAAATATAGTCTCACTTACGCTATCTCATTCTAGCCTATAATATTATTGAAACTCTAAAATCAAATGAGTGTTTTTAGTGTTGTCTTTCAGTCAGAGAAGTAATTTAATAGTCTGTTAAATATTAATGAAGTTAGAGGAGTTTGATTGCATGCTATTTGTCTGAACAACTGTAATATGGAAGTGATTCATTGTACTATAATAAACTAATAATAATAATAACAACATTATTATTCTACTATCACTCGTTTTGGCAAACTTTGATAATATTCGGATTTCTGATATCTAAAAGATGTGCAGGATCATATAAATTTGATACTATATGAAAATGCTTTTTTTTTTTTAAAGTAATGGTGTATATATGTTTAATTTTTATTTTTTATTTTCAGAAAAAAAAACCTCAAAAATGTTGTTCTGACTTATGGGTCACTAAAAAGAAATCACATGTTCCTTTTTTAAAAAAAAATTAAAAGAGATATTTAAATATAAATCAATTATTATGCAACCTGTATGCAGGTGGGACCTCACCACCATCCAAACGGTGGGAAAACATCGCCGCATGCAGGCGAGAAATGCCCTGCGTGTAGGACCTCAACACTAAACAATACAACACCGTACATAGGCGTGAATACAACACCATCTAAAGTGAGAAAACATCACCGCACGCAGGCGAGAAATCACGCGTTCTTTTACAATCATGTGATTAATTAATGCATGAAGGTAAAAGTCTCAAATTCGAGTTTATCATCACGTCATCTATTAAAATACTCGTTTCTCGCACAAAATAAAATCATCTTTCTACATCAGATTTACGATAATTTGAATCATTTTTAATGAATCCAAAAAAAGATTGCGAGATACTCCATCCGTCCCACGAATCTTGACACGTTTTCTTTTTTGGGTCGTCCCACAAATCTTGACACATTTCCAAATAAGTTAATAATTATTATATTCTCTCTCCTACTTTATCACTTTTATACTTTATTAAAAATGAACCCTCATGGTGAATTGATGTGAATACCACATTGTAATTTGTTTGAGTCAAAATTAGCATAAAACAATAATACGAAGTTGGTCCATTTTAATGAAAAACGAACCATCATATTCATGATGAGTTGATGTGAATACCATTTCATTTAATTTGAAGTTACATATCATGTGATTGCATGGAGACCTAAGCTATAGCTAAAGAGTTTGAAATTGAATTGAAATTAGAATAGAAGCTAACACCACATGTGTAGAGTAGGCGTGTTGCCAATTAAGTCAATCATATCTACTTGAGCTGTATGCACAATTAATTAGCTACGACAGAAAATTACATGGACAGTTTGACTAGAATAATCAAACAAATTTAGACATTTTGCACTTTTCAATTTGGCAGAAAGGGAAGAGACCGTAGCTCCCTAGCCTCTCTCTCTCTTTGCATTCAATCACATTGTTTTCCACGCTAAATCAAAATAATTAAGGAAAATATGTATAGTACTTCCTCTATCCTAATTATTTAAGTTTTAATTTGTTTGCGAATATCCCAAATATATAGACTTGTTTTATTAAAACAACGTTTAAAATGATTCGTGATGAATGTTAGCAGTGGAAAATTCCATCGTAAACGACGCATTTTTTCTGTACTGATGATTAACTTTGACATTAACGAATACTCAAGGAATGAACATGGAGATATTAGGAGTTTACTCGTATATATTTCTTTTTTTAATGAATTTTTTAATTCTTGTGCAATTCAATCAATTTATATAATTGAGATGGATATATAGAGTATTTGTTTATCAGAATATAATGATGTCGCCTTCTACTTCAATTCCTATCACAATATTGAATGATTAGAGAACTATCTAGAGCTTGGGAATTGATGGTGATAGGGGTTTGTTTTGAATGATAATTAACGGCTTGTTTGGTACATGCAATTAGATTAGAGTGTATAGTATAGCCTATAGGTATGATACTGCGATATCTTGTTTGAAAATAAGTAGTACGAAATATACCGTACTTTATAAATTAAAAATCCAAAAATATTATATAGATTTGAGTGATTCTAGTTGTATAAATTAAAAATTCAAAAATATTATATAGTGTCATCTTAATTCTTATGCACCAGTACCTAACACACAATTAAGTGATTAATTCTCAAATAATTAAACTCAAATAAAAACAAAAATATATGACGCTGGGTTGGTTTAAGACTTGAAGTTGTTGCGAATTGACCGAAAAACTATAACCCCATATCTTAATTAAAGATTACAAAACCCTTAATACTCCCTCCGTCCACGAAATGAGTACCCATTTGTGGACGGCACGGGTTTTAAGAAATGTGTGGAGTGTAGTGTGAATAGTTTAAGGGTCCCACTTTTTGAGTGTATTAATTAAAGAGATGTGTGGGGTACACTTGCCAAAAGGGGAAATGGGTACTCATTTCGTGGACGGACGAAAAAGGAAATATGAATACTCATTTCGTGGACGGAGGGAGTATATAGCAAAAATAGTGCTTGCCAGCTGCACAAAATTAAACAATATGTATCAAAACAAATTCATTATATCATGTTCTAATAATTTAATCAATTCATGGTATTAAAGGTGGGAAAGTACCGATTTAGAAGATTTTATGTCTCGCTATTTTCTGAAGTTTAATTAGTAGCCAATACATTATGAAATATACAAATCCGATCACCTACCCACCATGAATAAACATAACGTGCCCACCACTGATATGACAATTGTAATTAGAGTAAGATTTATTAATTCTCCTTCCTAATTAACATTGCCACATCAGTGGTCGACACATTATGTTTGCTCACGGTGGGTAGGTGATCGATTCTGATGAAATATATATATTTTTTGAAGTTTAATTAGTAGCCAACATTATGACTAAGCCTTTTCTTACTTAAAACATTTCACCTTGCACAACCATTGAAAGCTAGCTCATTTCGAAGATTATTTTAATTGTATGCAAATTAATTAACGCCACTTGAATTGATTTCATTAAAATTATTTAAAGATGTTTGACAACAAATTAAAAAGGTATGAATATAGAAAATATAGCAATTTAGCAAAAGTTTTTTTGAGTTGTACATTTCGCATTAACTATAGAGGTTCGTAACAATGAACATAATAATTTTATTTTTCCACCCTCGGGCGTAGGGCATTGTCCTCGCTCCAAAAATTTCCATTGATAGGTCACATCTCACTTGAGACAGCCTGAAAACCAGTATATATTATTTAAAATTTTTATATATATGTTTCTATCTTTTCAAATTACAAAAGTAGGTCAGGTAAGTCAATCCATTTAATAACATGAATGTACAACATACAATAAGATTTTTCGTTGTTTTACTACCCCCAAATTTATACACACTATATTTCTCGACAATGCACCACACATAATCTTACCCATATAACTTACACTATTAATTTACTCACAATCTACTTAACAATAATGGTGAACATTCAATTTTCGTTTTTTCAATAAAAGCAATTAAACCAAATTTATATTAGGCTTAAGAGAGAAAAAAAAAAACCTTAATCGAATAAACCATGCATACCGAATAAATCAAAAAAAAAATTAAATCAAAACCGAACCAAATCGAAAAATGGAAAAAAAAAAAATCAAAAAAATCCAAAAAAATCGAACAAACCCAAAAAAAACATATAAAAAAATATGGGATGTGGAAATTGGAATTGTGAGTTGCATATTTTACTTTTAGGGTTAAAACTTAGAATATTATCATTAAAAGAGTATATATATATATATATATATATATATATATATATATATATATCATTAAAAAATCTCAACTGAAACAAATCGAAAAACTGATTTTTTATGAAAAATAAAATAAAATCGAATCGAAAATCCAAAAAAAACGAATAACATTTTAAAATTTCGATTCGGATCGGTTAAGTTATTCGGTTTTCAATTTTTCGCTCACCTCTACTTAATACACCCCCGGTCTGCGATATCGTTTCCACGTTGTGGACGACGCGGGTTTTAAGAAAAGTGGTGGATAGTAGTAGATAGTGGTGGATATTGTAGTGAGTGGAGTTTCCACATTTGGGTCTCAGTATTGTTGAGAGTGGAAGTTTGTGGACCATACTTGTATAAATGAAAGTGAAAACGATATCGCGGACAGACCGAAATGACAAATGTGGAAACGATGAGGGAGTAATATTATCAATGTGATATTCTCAACATGACTTTGCCCGATCAAAAAAAAAAATATTCTCAATGTGATATTTTTTTTTCTACTATCAATACTCTAAATAATTTATTAGTAAAACCCGAGTCATGGTCAATTATTCATATTTATGGAAAACGAGGAGATTTTTTTTTTTTTGGAAGCACAAATTTCGGATTTGAATCCATAACAAAAAAAGACAAACCCGAAATTGAAACTCAAAAATAGGTGCACAGCAGCCTAATAATAAATAAGGCTAGCTAGTAGGAGATAGTGGTGATCTCGGTTTCATCACCATTGCAAGAAATGAAAAAGAAAGAAATAAAGGTACGCGGCAAACGAGGGTCCCCTAACTTTATATTGATACATATAAAAATTTAAATAAAATTTTAAAATAAAAGAGGGCCATCATTAATTAATGTTGTGCCTATTATCGGGCAGATCAATAACTCAACTACTCCTCTGACTCATTTGTGTGGCATCATTTAAGATACTCTCTTTGTTAAATTATTCATTCATCATTACTCACTCATCACCCCATCTTCTCTATGTAATGTCGTTTAACACACACACACACACACACACCACTTTCAATGCAAACCCCTTTCATTGCATTATTATGATGCTATTTACTTCACTCAATTCACCTCTATTTCAGTGTGTGTCCACTGCTAAAAGGGTTGTTTGGTGGGATCATTAAATTGGGTTCATGTTAATTTTCACTTGAATGTGTAGCATGCGTTGTGGCCACAAAGTTTAGATGTGTTTGTTTACCCACAAAAACCACCCACTATATATAACCTAATGTATACCTAAATTTCGATTTTTAACCAACGGTACATGAAAAGTTCAACCCGAATTAGAATTCTCACGCACGTGTCAGTTCGATGTACGTGCGAATTCAAAGGAAGTTATGACTATTGAATTATCACGTGCATGGTCGGAATCCAAACAAAATAAAATGCCATGTGTATTTCAGGGTTAATTGAATATAAATTACTTAACTTTCATGCATTAAAATTGTTCCTATTAATTTTTTTTTTCATTTTTTGCATACTCGTCACTTTTCTGGCTAAACTTTGTACCTGAACCGATGTTATTTTCATCCAACTATGCAATACGACGTTAGTTTTATTTTCTCGCACGATCATATTTATGCCTCACGAACACATTTGTGTCAAACAACCGAATTCAAAGGAAGTTATGACTATTGAATTATCACGTGGTCGAATTCCAAAAAAAAAATGCCACGTGTAGTTTAGGGTTAATTGAATATAAATTACTCAACTTTCATGTATTAAAATTGCAGAACTATTAATATTTTTTTCATTTCGCATACTCACCACTTTTCCAGCTAAACTCTGTACCCGAACCGACGTTATTTCTATCCAACCATACAATACATGTATAAGAACGTTAGTTTTATTTTTTCACGCAGTCATATTTACGACTCACGAACATATTTGTGCCAAACGACCGCATTAATGTCATGTCACCACGTCGAAATATCGACGAATTGATGCAGAACACGAAAAGATTAATAGTTGAACAATATTGACACCGATTTTAAAGTTTGTGTGCGAATAAGAATTCGTTGAAAGTTCGCTTAATTTATATGCAATTAACCCTATAGTTTAATCAAGAAAATAGTGTTATAATCAACCCTTATTTCATGTGATTGGTAAGTGTTTGATGCATGATAAGTTAAAATCCAACGGTAGAGTTTGAAGGGTTTTGAAAATTTGGGGAACTCGAGATAGTATAGTCTTCTCTTCCTGTGTCAAATGTGTATGTACAAAACATTGAAAGAGAGAGAGAGAGAGAGAGGAGAGAGAATGGCATAGGGGTGGTGGCCATTTCTGGATCTCCAGCTGGTAGGGTCAGGTTTTTTGTCTTATTGTATGCCTCTCAACCCTTTTAACCCTCCTTATAAGCCCATCTATAACAAATCATATTCCCCCAATTTCATCTCCCTCTCTCTCCTCTCTCTCCCTCCCTTGAAACTAGGCGTAAGTTTTGGGGGATAAAGGGATGAGAGGCCAGAAAGTTAGATAGAGACTCCCTTATATATAAATGTCGCTGTGTATATATATCCACAAATGAAGACGAGATCACAAAATTTGAGGAGCTTATTTTCTTGCGGGGAATGTTGTCTGGCTCGAGGATCTTTTCTCCTTGATCCACTTTCTGCTTCTTCTTCTTCCTCTTCTTCTTAATTTGAAGAATGCTTTTGTAGATCTACTGCAAGAGTCGTCGGACCAGGCTTCATTCCCCCCAATTTCTGCTCCATTATTCGATTCCGATCTAAAAGGTGACCTCCTTTCGCTAATTTTTTCTTTTTTTTTTAGGGGTTTGAAATTTTAGGAGTAGGTGTGTGGAGGCTGCAGATTTGGGTAATGATTAAATCGGATCTTGACCTTTGTGTAGAAAGGTTGTGATGATTACATCCTTTTAGTTTTCAGTTTCGATTTTATTTTTTTCTTACATGTCATGATGGTGTTTTGTGTCAGATGATTCGCCTTTTCTGGGCTCTTTAACGTTTCCCGCATGAATGTGATGATGCTTTTTAGCATCAGATCTGGGAATTTCGTCTCCAACATTCTAGATCTGACTTTTAATTTTTCTATTTTTCAATAGAAGTTAGAGAAAATTTTAGCAATTTCTTCAGCTGAATGCCTTCCCCTGGATCTAGGGTTCATCCAGCTAGCTGTAGCCCCTTTGTTTTCATATAGATTTATTGCATTTGATCTTCAGCTTTCATTTGAATTGCTGTTTTTAGTGTTTTCAGCCTTCCTTTTTCTTCCTTCTTTTCCAGATTATATATAGAATTTGATCTTCACCTCTCACTGATTAGCATTTGATTACTGTTAATTTGTTAATTTTTAGTGTTTTCTGCCTTCCTATTTCTTCCTTCCTTCTTTTTCAATTATGTATTTTGATATGGCATTTGATCTTCACCTCTCACTGATTAGCATTTGACTACTGTTAATTTTTAGTGATTTCAGCCTCCCTTTTTCTTCCTTCTTTTTCCAGAATATGTATTTTAATTTTGAAGTGTAAAGTATTTGCATGTACATAAGAAATTTCAATTCATATCAAGTTATTAACCCTAGTGCTTTCTCATCCATCATTTTCATTTTCAATTTCAAGTTTTTTTTTAATTATTTATGGTTTTAAGAGTGCATATATATCTACCATGTATAGTAGATGAAGTGATTGATTTGCAGAGGTATTTACAAGGGAATTAATAAAATTAAATTATGCTGTCATCTCCTGCTCTAATCAAATCTCTATTACATTAGAATCTAGCAGTTGACTGAAAAGATGGTGGGATGAAAAATTGAAGCAACTAAAATTTCTTGATATACAGAAACAGATCACTGCGTTTTTACGTAGACGCTTGTTCTTTCCTAATAGTAGTTTTTTTTTGAATTAATTCTTCAAAATGCGTGTCTGATTGGAAAGTTTCCTCTTGTCAAGAATCATTTGCAAATAAATACTGCTACATTTGTAGTATTCAAATTTCAAGGCATTTATGTTGTAGTATTCTATGTATATGTAAAAGAAATAATAATAATAGAAAAAAATGAAATACTATGTTGAATTAATTGGAAGTGAAAACCCTAAGTTGAATGATTGGTGTGCGTAAGAGTTAGGATTCTGGTTGAACCGGTTTTCGGTTTGGTACAGCTAGCATTCATTACATTATCAACTGGCTATGGGTCCGAATGGCAGGTTTCGACCCGACCCGACCCAACTCGCCCGATTAAAATGGGTCCACATCCATTTTCTCTACATGCTTCGTGGATTATGTACCAGAATTAAATTGTGGATTAAAAAAGAAATATTATTGTAACGTAACCAATTTAATAGAATCTCATTTGGCAAAATAAAGTTGAATTTAATAGAATCTCATTTGGCAAAATAAAGTTGAATTTTTCTGAATGGTGCAAATTTTAATTGTCTCATTGAGGTTTCGTACACACATATAAGCGTTTTTGATAATAATTTTCAGTTAGATCACAATTTCAGCCATTAGGGTTCGGATTGAAATATTACGATTTTGATTTAACTTAATGTTTCAATTTTTTTGGGATATAAACCAATAAAACCATGTTGTGTCCTTTTATTTTTTTAATAAATTCCTCGTCAAAAAACTTCGACAACATTTTTCGAGGAGAAAATGTCACGATCTCTATTTCTACGGACTACAATTTTTTTTTTTCTCTCAATCTATAAATTACTAAATGAGTTTGCAGCGAAATTTGGTCGCGATTGTACCTTTGTATAGACAATAGTAGCTAGCTATATAATTGTGATTTTTCTCTTTTTTCTTCTTTATTTTTTGAACTCTTGGCCTATAAGAATGTAATATTGATGAAGATTAATTAATGGAACTGGCCAAGTATAGACTCATTAATTGTATAAATTAGGCTGATGTTTCTAGTTATGTTTGCTATATGATGACTGATTAGTCTAGTTTGATCAATAAAGAAGCATATTAAATATTAACCAAATAATAAATACTTCAAATAGATATATTAATCAATTTGTTAAATCATATTGTATGTATAGAAGTACTTTAGTGGCTCCAAACGTACACATATATAACATTGTTTGTAGATTATTTGCTCATTTTTCTTTTATTGGATTTTAATCTCTTAATTAACTAAAATAGAAAACACGAATCCACCTTGTAATTGAGATCTAAAACGATAAATTACCTACATCATGGAACTCATTCGTATGGAGCATAATTTTATTTGATTTGGTGAAAAAAAAATTATGACGAAACAAAATACTTAACAAAATAGTTGATTTTAAAAATGATTGAGTAGTCTATCCTAAAAAATACGAATGAGGAGAAAAGTAAAATTCACAAATACTACTCCTTTGTCCCATAAAAACCTACCTATTTTGTTATTTTGTTTCGTCCTAAATTTTTTTTACCCATTTTTGTTATAATCACCAGCATTCACTACAACAAAAGGTTCTATTAGTGACATGAGACTTGGTAACTAATATTCATATTATAAACATTAGTGGCATTAATTGAAAGTGTAACTATTAGTGATTTGCTATGCTATTAAATGTCACTATTTTTTATGATACAAGCCTCGTGTCATTAGTGTAATATTCTTTTGTAGTGATTATTATTTGTTGTTTACGAAAATTATTACTCCCTCCATCATCCAACTTTCATCTTTTGACCGTCGCACATTTTAGTATCTATTTATATATTTAGTAAAAGTAAGTGGGATTTTTGCTCAACTTTAATTATTTTAACACTCACGTAAAAAGGTGGGATCATTATTTCACTCACAACACACTCAACCACTTTATTAAAACTTGAGTCACTCTCAAATGTATACTGAAAGTTGGAACGCAGGGATTATTATTAAACACATCCAAATTACTTTATACTATTACAATAAAAGTAAAACCTTTATTTCGTTGATCAATCATTTTATTAAAATTCAAATTATTGTCAAATGTTATTAGTGTTGGAAAAAAAAAATTTGGTTGTGACGTTTTTGGTTTAAAGAAATTAGCACGGCAGCAGCAGCTTTGATTGTTGACTTTATAAGAGGAGGAAAACAGTGGGCCCACGATATTGTTTTCCTTGTAATTTGTACCTTTTTTTTGAAACTTCACATGCAACTGTCTCACATTTCTTGTCCACCGCATATTCCTTTCGAGGATGAACACAACCATATATATATATATATATAAGAGTAGTTTAAATGAGTTGATTAAACAAAAAAATATATTCTGAATTTATTATTTTAAATAGCAAATTTATGATATTTCATGATGAATTTGTAGGGTTTTATATAGTACATGGCTACATGCATTTGAACCACTCCCAATATTGATATTATGTCACTTACAAAATTCTCCCCCCCCCCCCCCTTTTTCCCTTTTCGTGTAAGTCTATGAAATTTTGAAGTGAGACACTTATATAAGCATAAAATTCAACTCCAAGTACTTATTAAAATAAAATACTTTATTGTATATCTCTTAAATTTGTTGATGATTTATATATTATCTTATCAAATTTTAGTGAGTATCATATTCTGTAAATTATACTTCTTCATCTGTCCACGAAAAAATTATCACAAATTTTTTTTTTGGTCTGTTCATAAAAATTTAGCCAAAAAATTGTCACTTTCATTTATAATACTAGTATAATATTCAAGATAGTGGTGGTAGGAGGCTTAGGGATGTCGGATGTGTTCATCTTTTTCTTTTTCCTAAGCAGTTCACATTGTCAAAACAACAATAGTTTGTCCTCTAGCTTTTACACGATTAGTCATTTTATAATAAAAAGGTCCTTTTATTAATGAAAATATTATTGATTTGTTAAATTTTCCGAACTAGCTAGGTAGTATGTATAACTAGACGATGAAGCGCAACTCAATAAATAATAAGCTTTCCCTCCAACCAATAAGTGGAGGGTTTGAATCAACAAGGGAGAAATAAGGAATCATTATTGATAAAAAAAAAAAAAATCGAAAGAAGAAGAAGAAGAAAATACGTTTAATTAACTCAATTCAGTTGATACATATTTTTTAAAAACTGTATTGTGTTAATTGTTTGTCATAATTTAGCCTATCACTCATAATTCCATGCATTAACACAAAAATTTACGTCAACCAATTTGATGGGTTATAATGGATATATAGTACATATTATGTTTTTATTTTTGAAGTTGGAGAAAGGAAATTAATGAAATTTTCAGTAAAATCATGAATCCACGGTAAATTTTCATGATCTAAAGATCGAAAATAGTTCATATTTTATACGATATACACATGTACTTATACGAACCACCCCTTTCACTCGTATTTGGTTGTGTCACATTTAAATATAAGTATTGTTACTCTTGACATACCTAAAAATCTATCTGACAAAATTTGGGTATCCATTGGAGCAATTTAGTTGAATATATATATATGGTAAATTAAAACATCACAATTTCAAACGGCTGAGATTTCTCTTGTTACCAAAAAAGAGAGAAACAAAAAAAGAAATAACGAATGTATTTGACAATATTTATACAGCCAAAATGGCACTCTTATTAATTATAATCATGAACGAATGAATCATATGTAAAATATAATGACATACAAAGCCATGCATCACCTTTCTTTAAAGAGATCCTTTTTTTTTTTTGTAAATATAGTAAATTAATTTGAGTTTTTGGAATATCCGAACGTTTTTGGATGAAGCTTCTGCAGATGTCGCAATTCTCTGCTATTAAAAACGCATTCCGGCAGAGAAAGCGGATAACGCTTTATGTCATAGCAATACGAGTAAGTCATCCAACGCCTCCTGAAGCCATTCATCTTCAGCCTCTCCTCCCTCGTCAAAGTCAAACCCCGGTCAACGCAATCCCGGGGCCCCGTCCCGTTGAACGGGCACCCGTTCATGACGAAGCCCGAATACTTCGCCACGAACGGGCCGTAGCTCATATCCATTTTGTACCGGCCCCCGCCCGTGGCCCAGTCCGACCCGTTCCATATCGTGCCGTAGAGCCTCATTTCCTTGTTGGGGAACTCGGCCCGCATGGCGGGGGCCTTCGCCACGTGGCGGATCGGGACGCCGTCCACGTAGTAGGTGATCCGGTCCGGGCCCCACCGGATCGCGTAGCGGTGGGAATCCTCGGACGGGTCGAACCAGAGGTCGTAGCGCTCCTCCCGCCCGCGCTCCACGTGGCCGCCGCCGTAGAAGTTAGTCTGCAGCGACCACGTGCCCCCGCGGGCCCGGCCGAGGAACTCGAGGTCGATCTCGTCGTGCCGGTAGGGGTACTTCTGGTTGTTGGAGGCGTAGAAGGTCACCACCACGCCGGCGGTGTAGCTCTCCGGCAGCCTCAGCGACGTCTCGAAGTATCCCTACGTGTAATGGCGGACATAATAAGAGGTCCGGGGGGGCCTCAGCCCCCATCAAGCAAATACAATCGAAAATAAAAAGGTTATCTATATTTTTATTTTTATAAAATTATTAAATTAAAAGTCATTATAAAAAAAGTCTTTCAAGAAAATCTTAAAATCCCGAATATTAAAACGATGCAAACTTCAATATGTATGTAGCGGGATTTAAAATTCAAACACTCGACGATCAAAAATAATAAAAAAAAAGTCCACGTCAATAATATTTAAACCAAATCTTAGAAAAGTGTCTTGTAAAAATCAAAATCATTTATACGAACATCTAAGCGATAGCAGACTTCAACATGTAAATACGAGATTTGAGATTCCTCGAAATTAAAATTTTAAGAAATAACTAAAGTCCATATCAAGATTTTTTTTCTGCGTCCGCCCCTACCTGCACGTACATTTCCTTCGAGTGGAAGCCGGAGCTCGTGGCCTCGTCCATGGCGATCTCGACGGAGCCCTCGTCCTCGTACGACACGATGTTCGACTCCCCGTATAAGGGCTTGAACGCTTTGCTGAATGTGGTTATCGAAGATTCGACCAAGACGATGCTACTAGTGGAGATGAGCACAATAGCAGCAGCCACAACTGCACCCAAAAATCCGACCATTTTTTGGTATTTTCTCGAATTTCTAGTGCAGTTGTTGAAAATGTTGGGAGGGATTATGTGTATATATATATATTAATCTTGAATTTGGGAGCGTGTTTTAATCGTGTGTATATATAAATTAATGAGGGTGTACTTGTTTTTGGAGAATGGTTAAAGATAATTAGGAGATTTAAATACAATTGATCCTAAATCTAGGATTAAATTGTGGCAATGATGGGATTAGAGACACTAAATAGGGGCGTGAGTTGTGTTCGAGATTTTGGGGTTGGATGAAATCATGAGGCAAAGCTACTTTTATTTTTGGAAGATTAATATGATCCAACTTTTGTGTAATAAGGGAAATAATCATTTAATATAAACCATCTGGTTGCCTATTTGTGAGATTTTGGCTCATTAATTAAATCGGATTTTCATCATTATGCGTGTGGACTACCAAAATTTGAGAAAAAATATATAATTAAGTAAAAAGAAGTTATTTTAATAAATAATTTTCTATGAGTGATGCTTTATATTACTAGCATAGACGACGTGCATTCATATGTAAAAAGAAGTTATTTTAATAAATAATTTTCTATGAGTGTAAATTTATAGTTTATAGTATTATTTATTATTTTAATATATTTTTGAACTAATTATTGATAACGTTTGGAAATATAATATTTTAAAACTCATGAGATTGAAAAGGTCATCTAAATTCAATACAAAAAAATAAAATTTCTAGGTTTTATCTTTACATAATTAATTTTAATTCCGAAAATTTTAAATTTCTAACAAAATTAATAAATAAATTATTTGTATTGTAATTAAAAATTATTAGGTTTCCAGAAAAAATATAAGGGTTATTAGCATGTAAATACACAAACTTTTTATATTTTCTGAAATTTAACATGACTTTTTATTTTTAGCCCACAAATACACGAACTTAACATTTTTTCTGATTTTTGACATCGACTTGAAAAAACTCTATTTATTGTTGAAGTGGAGGTCGGAATACATGACGTGGACTACGAAATATGCACTTGAATAGAGTAATTTGATTCATTATTTTGATTAGAGAGCGAATGACATGGTATACCGACCTTCACGTTAATAGTAAATTAGATTTTTTTCTTGTCGATATCAAAAATAAGAAAAAATGCCAAGTTCGTGTATTTGTGAGCTAAAAATAAAAGTCATGTTAAATTTCAGAAAATATAAAAAGTTCGTGTATTTACAGACTAATAACCCAAAATATAACGTATGTGGACGAAGAATTCTAATGTATACTACTACTTTATTAAAATGTAAAACATAAATTATAATATATTTTTTGATTTATTATATGTATAATATATTAAATTACATAATGAACCATAAGGCTCATTTTAAATAAATGAATAAAACAGACAAATTGAACTTTGATTTTTACATGATTTATAAAATTAAACATGTGATTTTTAACCTTTTCTTGAAGTAAGCATGCAATAGTCCCAAGACATGAGAAAACAAAGGCATTGGAGCTACAACACAAGCTTCTTCCCCCAACTTGCCTAGAATGGAAAAATCATTCATTCCTTCCCTTACTAGCTACGACGACAGACCCCGGCACGCCTAATAATCCTCGCCGGGAAAGAAACGCTATTTCTAGTCGAAAAACACGAAGAAAAGTCGCTAGTTCTACAACACGAAGAAGCCTATTATCCACAACCAGGTACGCGGCCCTTCACTTGGCTTCCTCCGCGTCTCCACCGCCACGAGCAGCAGCAGAGTTTCCCTGGCCGTCAGAACCGGTTGCAGCCCGACTATCCGGTTTATCTTGCTTGCTTACCCCGCGGATATCATTTAGGTTCGAATTCGAAGTGGGTACGCTGCTGCTGGCCCCTCCAAGACTGGCGTCGTTATGTTGGGGGTTCATGCCATTGTTGGGACCGACAGACCTCATGCCCAGCTGCCCTTGGCCGGCTTGCGGGTGGCCATGTTGCTGCTGAGGATCTTGTAATAGGTGTGGGCTGTTGAACGGCGCCCGTGGCTGGAACATGCCTTGCTGCTGAGCCATGGCTGCAGCAGCCTGAGGATGCTGCATGTAAAACCCTCCTTGTTGCATCGCGGGATGGGGAGTCATCTGCGATTTTTTTGATATACGAGTAAGCAAAAAATGTCGAATTTTTATCAGTTAAACCCGGCTCTGAAAGTTACCTGGCTAGGCATTGCTGGTGTTTGTGGTTGGGCATCAGCTATAGCAGCCAAATACATGAGGTTCTTTTGAAGTTGAGCCTGGTACCTGATCATTCAGAATCAAAAGGATATCCCAACCGACGATATATAAAGAGTCTTCAGATAACAAAATCAACGGTTTAACGGATATGTTGAGAGGTTATATATGATGATGTACCCCAATCAACGAAATATAAACAGAGTCCCTACTCGTACAGAATGGACTACGTGAAGAGTAGTGCGTTGAAATACAGTAAATCGACCCTTCTCTGGAAGGTTTAGGCAGTCTGGTCTGACTATTTTGTTCTTGTTATTAAAAGAATTCACAAAATTGAATTCCACGCTGGAGATCACTCCGACAATATCGTAAGAGAAATAATCAATTTAACTTGAAGTGGTTTCTGCATACTATACAAGTAATAAAGTAAGCATAATTTGCAGTATGTAAGAAGCAGAACTTACTGGGCACATTCAGCGAGTTTGCCTAGATTTTGATTATCCAGAATAGCCAATATCAATTTCTTGTTCTCATCCAGGTACTGCATCATGAGTTGTTAACGAGGTTGCTTATCAGAATGTGAATTATAGGAAGTACGATACATATAATAACACGCATAAAATGAGAAAACCAGAAAGAAATGGAAAGGCAGAAAACAAACAATGATAATAAAGCAGACACGATTAAACGGCAGGGCAGCCACTACAGAGTATATCACTGATTCACTTTCCACTGGTATTCAAGGGCGAAAAAATAGATTGCAACGGTCGTGCACTATATCAACTCTGTGCCATTATTAGAAAATAAAATTTCCTTATTGCAAATGAAGACAGATGGCCTCTTAGCACCGCACATTGTTTTCAAAATACAGTGAACCTTAGAAAGTGAAAAAGCTTCGTATGGATACTCATGTAACTCATATAACGAGAGCATTTACTTGGTACTATTTGCTTAACGGCACCTGATGGCATGAGGTTTTTAGACAGCCATAAAGTTCTGTTTTTCGACACGGTAAGGCTTGAAGTTACATTAGTTGTCAACGCTCTTGGAATGCGCATACAATGGCGTCAAAAGAATTTGTTACACAATTGGGGACAAAGCATGACATCATTGACATGGATCACTAGTAATCTCTTAAAAGAAGCAAAGAAATCATGAAGCGCACCTCCTAATTCAGCAAACTTACACTACACCTTTACAAAATTGTGATGTACAAGTTCTATAACGCTCTGGTGGATAAGGACAGGCGCATCTAATGCATCAAAAAAGTACTGTTGCTAATATTCTGTTCAATAGGCTCCTAAACCAAAGGCTGCAACAAAATTTATAAGAGTAGTCTCGAGTGCATCCTCAATCAAATAAACCTTAACTTATGAACAATATACACTTGATTACTACCTCTACATTTGACAGAACTCCTCGCAACTTCATAAAGTAGAGAAAATCACTGGTCTCTTCCCACGACCAACCGAGGCATAGTTCGTTAGTGCTGAAGTGTTAGGAAAATATGATGTTCTACTAACTATATACATGGCTTTAAACAGATGCTATCAGAAACCCCATCAATTTCATTTCATCAGCAGGTACTTGAAGTTTTATATGCAAAGTCGCGACATTCTCGAGTGCAAAGCAGCAGTTCACCAAACAGAACTCCTTGCTTATCTAAATTCTTTAAATATTGAATCATCAAATTTAAGATAATACTACAATTCGATATTGAAATAGGTCCTAAACTTCACTGGTTAGGACTATATAAACCCCCCCCCCCCCCCCCCAACCACCACCACCACCACCACCACACACACACACCAAAACAACAGTAAAAGGGAACTCTACCACACAGAAACTAATAAATAAATAAAAATCCAATCTTTATCAGATGAAAGCCATAAACACCTCATCCGAATTCATAAAATGCCCTAAAAATGGGGGGAAATGAATAGGGATATGACCTTCTGAATCTGCTCGGTGGTGATATTCGTAGGTGGAAACGACGGCATGACAGGAAACATTGGCCCCGGTTGCTGCATCTTCACTACCTCTCTCCTGCTTTAATTACAAAATTACAGATTTTACAATTTACAATCTCCAACCAAACCAAGCAACAAATCAACAATGATTTCTACTTCATTTTTTTTTTTCAAAACAGAAAGCATAAAACCCTAAGCCCGCATGATCAAATAACTGGACAATAATAAATGAATACTTGTCTAAAACTAGTAAACAGAAAAAGGTAGCAAAAATTTAAAATTTTGTTTTACCTGGTTGTATCGTACAATTAGACTGGGGTTTGGCGAAAGATTAGTTTTTTAATTGAAATATCGAATAATCGGTAGAAATTAAACGCAGTGGAGCAGCTGAAACAGTTGAATTGAAATAGTGGAAACTGAGGCTGTTAAAACTTCAAATTGGCGGTGGAGTGGATTTATGAGGTTGGTGCAGGCGAAGTGGAGTTGAGCTTTTTTCTTGAGGAATTTGTGAATTGTGACTCACATACCTATTAATTTATTAATTTTAATACAAAAGTGGCCATAATTGTGACTCACAGTCTCACATACTTATTAATTTATTATTTTAAAATGCAAAAGTGGCTATTAATATATGAGTTGTGTATCGGATGCTTGAAATGAGTCACGTGTGACCCCAAACGCCCACTTTCCCTTTTCTTATCGGTTGGTTAATATCTTAAAATTAAGGTATACTGAATCGAGATTATTTAAAATTAAGGTATCTTAAAATTATTTTTTAAGATAAATTTTATCATAGGAAAGTCAAGACTCATCGATCGTGACTAATTTATCTGATATTATCTGGAAATTAAGTCACGAGTCGAATCCATCTAATCAAACAACATATTATAACTTATCGCGAGATTAAATCTTATCTAATCCATCAAATTGAATACCATCTATATGTATTATAAATTAATTATGAATAAACAAGTGTAAGCTATAAAAGTAAAATCATCTAAATTGTGTGTGGGATAATATATATATTTAAAGGACGTATAAAAAAGAAAATGAATGTATAAATAGAAATATATATATTTAGAGGACGAAGAGAGTATTTAGCTTTTGCACAAATTTTTATTTGCAGCCCTCAAACGCCGTAAATCTCTCAAATATTCTAATTGTAAATATTTTGTTAAGCATTTTAATAAAACACTTACAACTATCCTTTTAAAATATGTAAATGATCTGCACCGTGCAAATAGTCACATGAAAAGCCTCCTTATACCTTTATCACTAAACAATACAACTCTTTTGTTCCTTTTTTTCACTATAAGTTATAGAACTGATTGAATGACAATGTTATTGAATGACTAAGGAAAAGCACTAATCCCTTGTGATTGTTTTGTATTTTTTTTAAGTCTATGTCATTATTTAGCCAAAATAAAAGTAAATCAATTTGGAATGTTGGTCAAAATTAAATGTCTAACAGTCTGCATGAATTTTTATTTAAATTTCGTATTGTGAATGAAGGCCCAAAGAATAAGCAAATATGAAATTTAAAGATTGTTCGCTTGCAAAACGTTACCTTCTAAAACACTACACGATTGGCACTAATTTAAGTGGAAAATCATTGATTTTTTTTTAAAAAAAAATTATGTAAATTATCTGTTCACCGATGATGGTGACATACAGAAGGGCTTGCTGTCAAAAGGATTGGGTCGAACCTACCGGCCCAAGCAAAAAGAATTTGGGTCATAACTTTTATAAAACCTTTTTTAGCCCATCACATATGATATATTTGGGAATTTGAAAACAAAAATGATTAGGAAAATTCTAAACAAGCGGTAAATTTAGTAAGTTATATACTACAATTTTGCAAAATCCAGGCAATTTTAAGAATAGATTGAAGTTGATGTTATAAATCAAACAAATGCCATATAAAGTTCACATCATAGACTCTGATTAATTAACCCTTAATTTTTTAATGTTTCATCTCATATTTTACTCCCTCCGTCCCGTATATATAGACTTATTTTTCTTTTTCGAATATCCCATTTATATACATTTATTTTCATAAAAGTATATATTTTCACTTATTTACTATTATACCCCTATTTAATTCTCTAATTTACTCCAACTTTAATACGTCATTAAATAATAAATATGAGCTTATTAGAAAATTTACTTATATATAGTATTTTTATTTCCAATTATTTTTCTTAATCCTTGTGAAAATCTCAATCAACCTATATATACGAGACCGACGGAATATTATTATCAATACATGTCAATATAAGTTAATTGGATATATAATTAAATTGTAATTTAAAAATCTAAATGGGAAACGAATCCGTCATTCAACTTTTGCTGATAAGTCTTCAAATAAGCTGGATATGAGATCTCAATCAGACGTCAATAAATATTTTGATAATTTTCTATTGTCACATTAATTTTTATTTTTTCCAGATGCCATTTTGAAACAGTGCTAAACTGCTAATTAATTAGCATTCTTCATTAATTTCAGACAATCATATAATGGCAAGATAATTTCATGTTCAACTCTCACCAACGCCTTTACATAGTAATTCCGTCACTGATCTAAATACCGTAAAATTGAACATGTTAGATGTGATTAAATTCAATCAATAGATTCCAAATTCCTTGAATACTATATATGTACAGAGTCACGTAAATAGGAGTATGATAAAGTGTATGCAATTAATAATTAATCAAAGCTAATCGATCTGACTTATTGGTAAAGACACATTATTAATTATAACTACATTCTTCAATTATACGATACCCTAGATGGGGTGAACGGCCGACACGTCGCACAGCTGATCGTTACACGTCGGGGCGAAGCTCCAGAGATCGCCTTCGTTCTGGTAATCATTCGTCGCCGCCGTCGCAGCGACGCCGTAGCGTCTGCTCGAAGACGACGACGAAGACCGCTGCTGCAAGTGCAGCAGCGGGTCGTCGGGGCAACCAAAAGTCATCCTAGAACCCGCACTGTCGTGAGACAGTGCGGCGTGCAGCGGTTTGCTCGGGGCGTCGCTGAGGTGCGACGCCACGAGCCGGTCCAGCGCCGCCCAGTCCTGGATCCCGATGGCGTCGGGCGGCTGGGAGAGGAATGTCGGGAAGTCGGCGGCGATCTCGTCGCCGCCGAGCATTTGCAGGTTGAGCGGCTGGTAGTAGTTTGTTTGGGTGCGGCATGATGAGTTGTAGAGCCCCGGGAGTTTCATATATCGTCTGTTGCAGCTGTTGTTGTTGTCGTTGTTGTTGTTGTTATTGTTGTTGTTGTCGTTGTTGTTGTCTGTATCGAAGTCTCTTCTAGAAGGAGTGCCCATGGACTGCAGCATTTCCTCCAAACTCGCCTCGTTGCATGAATTCATGGTGCTCATCGACGTGGGCGAAGGCCACGTCGCGCCGATCGGACTGCAGTCCGACGCTTTGTGGCCGAGGCTTTTCTTCTTGAACACTCGGCAGACCACCCAGCCCTCCTCCTGCCCTCCCTCTCCCGCCCCGTTGCACACCTTCGATCGATTTTTGTCGTTTATATATTAGATATGGAAATGCAGTTAAAGCGAGCAAGTAAAACTATATGTTAAGAAACTTACAGAGGCGGCCGCAATATTATTAGGTGTTGCGTTGTCGTCGAGTCTGTACTCGTGCATGATCCAATCGGATTTCTGGCCGTGGGGGGCGCGGCCCTTGTAGAAGACGAGAGTCTTCCTCATCCCGATCCTCGTGGAGTTCCCGTAGATGACCTTGTCCCGGCCCGTGGCCTTCCAGAAGCCGGAGCACGTGGCGCGATTCGTCCTCGTCCCCGTCGGGTACTTCTTGTCCTTGTGGCTGAAGAAGTACCAATCGTTCTGCGGGGTCGTCCCTATTCTGCACTTTTCTGCACAGACAACGAAGCGCAGCTCAGTTGGTAACACGTTCCTTTAAAAAAAAGGAAAAAAGGTTAGTTAATTAATTAATTAATTACCTTGAATATCCCAAGGCTCGAGTTTGTTGAGATCCACATCTTGGATGACATCCAAATCAATCTTCTCCGAGACAACCTTCTTCTTCAAGTAATACTGCAGCAGCTCCTCCTCCGTCGGGTGAAATCGGAACCCCGGCGGCACCTGCGACTGCCCGTTCACCGATATGCTCATCGTTTGCTTCACAACAAAATCTTGTGCATGGAATTATAACTTATAAGCTGAGGTGGGGCCATGAATGGATGAAGCTACCTAGTTGGGGGTGGTGGTGGGGGTGGGGTGGGGTGGGGTGGGGGGGTGGGCGCCACCGCGGCTGTGGCTGCCGCCATCGGCATAACTGCGACCTCGGACCTTAAAAAACCATGGATGATGGAATGAAATTGCGCAACTACCGCAAACAACACATGATGATGACAATGATGGTGTGTGGTGAGTGTGGGCCTACAACTACATAGGCTGCTATATATGTGTATGTGATCTTGTACCTTTCTTGCATCGATGTATCCACTACGTATTCGTGGATGAAATGCTTCGTGTATGTATCATATTCATGCATATATATATACATACGGTTGTGACGTACCTGTCAAAGGGTAAACCAATGCATGCATTTGCATGCACCTAATGTTGAAAATCATCAACCGAATTCATCACTTTCGTTTCTTTGTCCCATTTCCAAGTTTTGTCATCTATGGGAACAACCCCCCCTCGAATCATTATCTAAAAGATGAAATGGAAACTTGGATTTTCTGCGTTCTTATTGAGGTCTGATCGTGTCGAATTCGCCTGAGAAAATCGCGTTATCGTGTTGTTATTTTTGAGAATTTGATACTCGGTTGTGTATTTGGAGGGAATTTCGAAAAATACGATCGGAATCGAGGTGCGGGAATAAGAGCTCAAACGAGGGAGAATGGATGTGTTTCTCGTGCACTGTACATATATTACACCAGCTGATCATTGATTTTGCAATACTTTAACAGTTGCACCCATCGCTATTCGTATTGAATTAATGTAGTACACAGTGTTGGAGCCAGACTTTCGACTTAAGGGATCCAATTTTTTTTTCTAATAAAAATAAATAATTATTATTAACACAATTATAGTATTTATATTATAAAGGTACTTCTTAAACTGACTTTCAAGTTCATATATACAAAGCAACTTCAAATAATCAAATTCAAGAAATGAATCTTTATGATCCAAGCATGACATGCATAAATTATTTATATGTTCACTTCACCAAAACGTCAATTCAACTCTAAAGATCGTACGTCAATCGCAGTGTAAAATAGCTCAACTCTATAATAATGGCGATAAAATCATAGTATTTTTTAATTCTTTTTATAACATGATTATAAAATTATAAAAAAATACCACTGCTATTTTTAAAATTTTCATGGTATACATGTACGTAAATTTAAGAATTTTTCGTAGGATAATCCCAATTGCAAAATTATCATATTCTATTCAAGGACTATTCATATGATCCATATATATATATTGGGTAGTGGAATATATATATATACTTATATATAAGGGAGAGTATAATCACGTTGCTAATTGCCAATAGCTGTCTGTGAATAAAAGTTTAAAGATGGCATAAATTTTCATCGACGCACTTTTCTGATGCGGTTGATTTTTGACTTAATTTGTTTGACGTGGTTGCGGTATAGCATGGCTTGCTAAATAATGTCTTCTTTGTCTGATTTCTGTCTCCTCTTACTTGTAAAGCCTTTTCCATACGTAATTTTGTTGCTTTGTCTGAATTAATTAATTGACTTTGTATGACAGAGAAAATTTTACGTGAATTTTAATAACGAATCGAAATTGTCCCCAAGAAGACATCAAGCGGTACGAACGTCTATCTACGAATAGTGAGGTCCAGGGTTCAAATCTCACCGCTCCCCCTCCCTCAAAGTTAAAAAAGATATGACGAATCAAAACCTATGCGTTGGATTGAGCTAATTAATTAGAGTGAGCGGATTTATGAGTGTCGATTATGCACATACAGATAAATCATTGATGTTATGACCTTATATCATGAACGAAAGCCAATATTTGTAAAGAATCTTCTTTAAGAAAGGTCTTGAGTTTAATCTCGTCTACATACGGTAGTTGTATTTCTCCATGTTTATGTAGTGTAGATGTTCCGTCTGCGTGTGGTATAATATATTTTCTACCTTTATGTAGTACAGAGATCCCACCTGGGATGTAGTAAATTTTTGCCCCCTCTAAATAAATATCAACCAAATAATTCAAAAACCTAACGTTACAGATTCATTCTCATTTCTCACCATATCTGTCAATTCTCATTTAATCTTCTGGATCCCTACTAACTAAAAAAATTTAACCAGAATCTTTATGGGCTTGGACTATTTATTATAGTTAAAAGTAAGGCACATACATTGAGAGAGTGATAAAAATAAATGGGAGAGAGTTTGTGTGTGCGACTTTGTGTATTATAATAATAATAATAATAATAATAATAATAATAATAATAATAATAATAATAATAATAATAATAATAATAATAATAATAATAATAATAATAATAATAGTAGTAATTATTATTATAATGTGGCTGGATTGTCAATTCCAAATGGCTTGATTTATCTCTAAAACCATCATGAGCAGGGCATGCTTATTTAGTTAGGCAACTTAAATTTTAGTGGTCTCCATAACTATGATTAGCATTGCACCTCAAAATTCTTTCCGCCTAATCATTAATTGTTATCTCCTTCGCAATTGACCACACAACCACTCCCTACTTTTAACAACTAACTTTCACTACTTGAATTTATTTTCCTACATATTTTAAATCCTTCTCGTTTCTGAAATATTTTAAAAAAATAAAGTCTGGTCTTAATGGGAAATTTGAAAATTACATTATAATTTGTTTCATAAAATGCAGGCGTTTTTTTTTTTTTTTTTTCCTTTTGGGGAGGGGGAGCGGTGGATTTGATCCTTGGACCTCACTGTTCGTAAACAGGAGTTCGCACCGCTTGGTGTCCCATTGGAAACAAAATGCAGACGTTTTCCTTTTTTTCAAAACAATTTAGTATTTATTATTTTACCCTTTTTTTATAAAGTATTTATTTTACCTTGAAATAACATAATTTCTCAAAGAAATAAGTGATGCTGAAATAAATTACATAATCTCTCTAGGTGAGCACTCAATTGACACCCTCCCTTTAATTAGTTTCTGGTCTGTAATTTTAATATAAGTTCTACTATGTTTTTTTAATTATTTCATTGTTTTCTGGACCAACATAATGAATATGTTGAAATTTGATGGGGCAAAAGGGTTGGGGACAGCAGAAGAGCCTTTTTAGCTAGCTTTATTATGTATGTCATCCTTGTATATATATCATGTCATCTTTAATTAAAGTACAATTTATAAGTCATTAAATAGCATATTCCCTTGGATCTCATAAAAAACATACTCCTACATATTTATTTTTGTACACTATCTCACCATAATTCATTTACCAGCTCCATCTGTTTCATTTATCTTGACACATTTACTTTGAACACAGAGATTAAGAATCAGGTGTTCAGAGTGTAAAGTGGACGGGGACCACTTATTTAATATTTGTAGAGAAAGTAGAGACGGCATACTATTTTTAGAAAGTGTCATTATAAATTAGACAAGACTAAAAAGGAAATTGCGTCAACATAAGTGGGACGAAGAGAATATTTTTATCTCTAGTTTTTATAAAATGAGATGCATTTTCCACTCACAATATATTTTTATTTGATATTTTTTAAAAATTGTACCACTTACGAATGTTCATATTTTGTTAAGACGAATAGAATACATTGTACCGCCTTATGTTCAAACATGGAAATTTTGACTACACTATTTTTATAAATTTCTAATACTATATTATTGCATTGTATCAACTATATATCTTAAATTCATTATCATATTACATGTTTAACGAATTATTAATAAGTTAGTATTATAGTATAACAATTAATATTTTATTATAATGACAATCTCTATCAAATTGTTATACGAATCAAGAGATAAAAGAAATTTGACCCAAACACCACGAAACACCAACTATATTATAAAAATGTCATCATATGGTTGGATACTCATGTCTGAGTACTATACAAGTTTTTGTGATTATTATAATATCTCCATTAGATATGGATATTTCATAATGTTACTATTAATACCTAACACTACTATAATTTAAAAATAATCTCAGAGGCCCCACAAAGCTAAAAGTGGAATTTGGTATAGATGCTGTTTAACCGCCGTGGCCACTTCACCACTGCAGTGGGAAACATGAAGGCAAAAGGGCTATTTAATTTCTCAATATGCTCAATTATATAATCTTTGTTTTTAATATGTGTAACAACATTTGTAAATATGAAATGAGACAGATTTGATGGGTTCTTGGACTTTATGCATATGGACTGGCCCAATAACGGCAATTCATGAGCCCAGCCCAATTAATGTCTTGCCTTATTTGTTTTTGCAGATAAGAGTTTAGGTTTTGATTTGATTGTCACAACTCACAAGAGTCATAAGTCATAACACGAGATAAAAAATCATATACACCATTCTTCTCTAAAAAATACATACTCGTTTGAGAATGACACGAATTTTAAAAAATTAGTTGAGTATATGTGAGTAAAATAAAATTTTCACTTTTATTATAAAAATGAGTCGTGTGTGATATACTGTATATATACATTTTGTAGACAGACCAAAAAAATAAAAACATGGATATGCATTACGCGGATGGAGGGAGTAATACATTAACTTTGCATCAATTAATTGTAATTTCCTAAATGATTTTAAAGCTGTCTGATCAATGATATAAACCCTAAACTATTAAAAAATACATTAAATTAGCTTATAAACAACTTATAAATTATAAAAATAAATTCTAACAATCTTTTATCATTGCAAAAGTTAAATTTATATTAATTACTGGTGAGACGATGAAAAACAAAAATTATTTCGATGTTAGTATATATTTCAACAATAATTCATGTACATCAACGATGAATTAATTATGTATGACTTTCGACATGCAAATATTTGTTTAACGAATGCAGAAAGTTCTTTATATTGAAAAATAAGAAATAAAAGTACAAGAAACCTTACACTAATAGAAATTTTTACCAAATAACCATCACTTGTGTGAGTCGTGAAAGTTAACAGTTGGTATCGTGCACTCTTCGATGTTGCTAAATTAATTACTATTTGCATCGATTTTAGACTTGAATATTGGCGTCACAATTGAGAGTTTCAATGAGTAAAACTATACTCCCTTCGTCCCACCCTAATAGATTCATTTTTTTTAAGAACGTCCCACTGAAATAGTTTTATTTTTCGCTTTGAATAAAAAAAATATACTTAATTGGTGTGGACCACCCTATTTTAAAGAAATGGAGCAATATTCATTTTGATCATTTGTGAAATGTTTTGTATCTGTTGAGATTTGGTTGGTGCTTATAATTCCAAGGTCATATTCACAATATATTGCATAACCAATAAAAAATTATTCAGGACTGTTACTAAACTTTAGAGAACAATAGTTTACTTTTTAAATAAGAGACAGTCCGTGCTTAGATGTGGTTTGAGCATGTACACCCCTTAACCCATACCTCTATATTATTATATGAAAAATATATATTTCATCCGTCTCATTCTTCTTGTCCTTGCTCCACTTCTCGTGAATAGATAAAATAATAATTATTCTTTTTAAAAAAAATATGGCTCCTATCACTTTTAACTAATTTATATATTTTTTAATTCTCGTACAAAAAAAAATATAACAAAAAAAATGGGATGAAGAAAATATATATATATATATATATATATATATATATATATAGGGTGCGGTTATAGTGAGAACCACAATTATCGTGAGAACATAAGAACCAATAAAATTACTGCATCTGCTATACAAATTAATGCATCCGCTATTAAATTTAATGCATCCGAAAAAAATAATTTTTTTGCTCCCTTCAGGATTCGAACCTAGCACCTGCATTCATCCACCAAGATGATGCATCCACCGTAGATCTTGATGATCGAATGGCTTAAAATGGTTATCCGTTCTTATTTTATTAGTGGTTCTTATTTGAACCTCATATATATATATATATATATATAAGGGCTACCGTGAAAACACTTTTTAAAATAAAAATAAAAACGTTTTTCAATGTACGAATTTTATGTAGAACATGTATAAATTCATCCAACAGGGTTACGAATTGTGAAAAATCTTTTTTTGCTACTTTTGGGATTCGAACTCAGGACCATGAATTCATCCAACAGGGTTACGAATCAACCGTAGATCTTGATGATCTAAGGGCTGAAATTGTTTATATTTTATATTTTAAGAAGTGTTTTTATTTTAGCACTCCCCTATATATATATATATTTCTTTTTTATACCTTCCTCCTTCAAACATCTTCCTTTCTTTATATTTTGATTCGTCTTCAAAACATCTTTCTAACATATTTTTTAAAACAATTCCACTAATTATTATCCTAACAATCTTCACTTTTTGTGGGATTCATTTCCCCACTCATCAAATACACAACTAATTTTTATTAAAACTCATGCTATTCTTTCTTAAGAAGATGTTTAAAGGACAGATGAAGTATTTTTTGTATGTTTTATTGGGGTTGGATAATTTTTTTCAGTAGTAATTTTTTCACTTATTTTCACCTTATAATCTTATCATAAGATATATATATATATATATATATATATATTGATGTAGCAATACTTTTTTTTTTTTATGTTTTTCCACCCAAAAAATATAAGAGCCACATAATCGAATAATATTATACTCCCTCCGTCCACTAATTTGTGTTCTAGGAAAATGATTATTTATCATTGCTCCTAAAACACGAATTGGTGGACGGAGGGAATAGTTTTTTATGACAAAATATAATGCACCCTTAATTAGAACACACATTTAATGAGAAGAAGAACATTATGAATAGATGCATACTCTTAAATTGCAAAATTTTTGTTGTTGCACTACTTGAACTTGATATATATAACAATCACTATTATTGCTAAAAAAAATTCATGCTATCCACATATTATAAAATTTTGTGATGGACAAACGCACACTATTGAAATAATTGTGAGGGTAAGTTATTTACATAGACACATATAATCACCACGAATTGTCAACGGCAGTACTCGTCCTGCTCCGCCGGTCGGAATTCGCGGCCGACGGCGCCCCGGCCGCGGCGCACTTCGCCGCGGTCCTGACGCTCTCGATGAGCGCCTCCGTGCGCGCCTCCTGCGACAGTATCTCCGACAGCTGGTCCGTGTCGATGACCAGCCTCACCTTCCACACCCCCGCCGTGTTGTACCTCGGGAACACCTCCGCCTCCGACAGCCGCCGCAGGTTGTCCACCGACATCCGGTACGGCGGCGCCGGCGTCTCCGCCGCCGCGCGATGGCCGGCCTTGTGCGCGGGGAGGAGGTAGTAGTACTGGCCGGCGCAGAGGCTCTCGCTGTGGAGGAGCGGCGGGGAGGCGCGGCGGGGGCTGCCGAATATGGCGTGGCCGGGGAACTCGTTGGTGACGCACTCGGCGGTGATCGGGGCGTAGAGCTCCATCACGCCGCCGTCGGGAGTCACCACCCTCACCATGTCCTCCACCGCCACCCCCAACGCTTTGAATATGCAGTTTCCCATTGAATGTGTGTGTTTTTGGATGTCATGGAGCTAAATAAATGAAGGTGTCTATTTATATATTATTGATGAAATATTATAGTATAGACTATAGATTAGTGAATTATGTGTAAATGAGGATGGGGCGAATGTCGGTAGGGGGGTTCGTGAGTCGTGACTATGGAATATGTGTGGATTCAGCCACAACCGACACAAGCATTCTTTTCTTTGTAGGTGTGATTGAGAAATAAGAATGACAAGGGGATTTAGGAGTGTGACAAACCCTAATAATTATGCTAGACAGATTCCAAATCATATAAATTTAATATAAATTATTGTGTGAGTGTGTTCGTACGATACAGACCAATAATATACTACTTTAATAGAATATTTATTAATGTCTTATTCTGCACTGTACAGATGTATACAGTGACAGAATCATAATTTTTTTTATTAGGGGAGCTAAATTTGTATAGGAGTTTGGGGGTGGTAGCCCCGAGCCAAACTTTTGTTGTCAGTCCATACAATTACTAAAAAAATAAAGGGTTAATAGCCAGAAAATACACGAACTTTTATCGGAATTGCATATTGCACACGACCTTCAAAAATAGCCAGAAAATACATCACCTTTTAATTTAGTCGCAAATTACACCACCATTTCTTCATTCTTGGGTGCAATTTGCGACTAAATTAAAAGGTGATGTATTTTCTGGCTATTTTTGAAGGTCGTGTGCAATATGCAATTCCGATGAAAGTTCGTGTATTTTCTGGCTATTAACCCAAAAATAAAACATATAAATAATAGAAAAAAATTATATTTTTATACATTAAATAGATCTTGTACACTATAAATAACTTAAGAATAAGTAATTATTTCTGTTTGAAAAAATTGATCATAATTAATTTCGATGTTCACTCATCGATTCAAAACATTGCAAAATATTTTCGTTATTAATTATTGAGAAACTATATTTTCAATATACCTGACTATATATCACCACCTTCTTTTTTCTCCAAAAAAATAAAATAAAATTGAGAAGCCCACCCTAGTCAGTAGTCTCCATGTGGCTCCGCCACAGAATGTCCGTACATGAGACCTCATATCTAAATTTAATAAGATAATAACAATATTTATTAGTTGATCGATATAAAAAAATAGATATATATGTGTTGGCTAATTAATACGAAGGTGGATTAACGTGAGTTATTCTTCACCATGCACGCTCATAATAATTTTTATTCACAATAATTGTCAATTTTATTATAATTATTAATTTTATTCAAAATAAATATCACTCTTTATACATAAGAATTGTCACTTTTTTTTTGAATGTTTATTGAAGAGAGCTCGTACAAATTTGTGTATTAATATACTTTAAAATGTAATTATGCATCACCGTCAGATATTATACGGTCAAAGCTGTATAGTACTATGAATAGTCAAGCGTCGGTATACTACAGTCGTATGTGACATTATATAAATTTTTATATACTTATATACCTAATTAAAGAAATGTTTGGTATGGAAGCGTGTGCATTCTGCATATATCTTGGCTTTAACGATGAAATCAAGGTGGGGTATATTATGTCTCTGATTCTATTTATTTATTTATTTATTATATATGTTAATGGATACACTCGTGTCATATTATCTCATGTATGGTAATTCGTTATATGAATTCTTTTTATATAAAGAAAAGTGTCGCAATATATAAGAGTTTTATACTCCCTCTTTTCAACATGTGAAATTTGACTAACAATTTAAGCATGGTACTGGTTTGGAGGCACAAATATTAATAAATAATTAAAAAATGTATATAAATAAAGAAAGAGATTTATTAAAATTAATTTATAAAGTAATTTTTTAGTGATTTATTAAACAACTTTTTATAAATATTAAATATAAAGAAAATAAAAAATATAAAGATATAACGTACCAAAATGAAAATATAATAAATCAATCTAAACGACCACACTTTTCGTTAGCGAAATTAGTATTTTTATAATGAAGAAATATATACTACAATTCACTTTTCCATCAAAGTAATATAGTAGAAAAAAATATATTGTTTTAAATTGAACAGAAAATATCGTTTACTAGTAATTATTATAGTTCACTTTTTCGTCGATGTAATAGAAAAGTTTAGAGCAACTCCACTCCGCGGTGCGAAGGGAGTGTCGATCCATTGCTTAAGAAGGGTGGCTGCATTGGAGACGCGGCCTGATGCGAGGCCGTGTCGTAGCAGCAACCCGGGGTGAAGGGCATAAATGTGTGGCGCGTCCCAATTAAAAAAAAAAAAACGAAATTCATTATTTAAATTCAAAAAAATGCAAAATTCATTATTTAAAAATTTGAAATTTATTATTTAATTATTTTTTAATTTTATTTTAATTATTGTAATTTTTAATTTTATTTTCAATGAAATTGAGAATTTAAAAATAAAAGTGTAAAAATATAAATTTTGTGGAAATGGAGATCTAAGACACCCTTTAAGACATGATGCACTGGAAAGGGGTGTGTCTTAGATGGGGACCACCATCTAAGACACCCCTACGACACACTCCACTGGAAATGCTTTTATACACAAAAAGAAAAAATTAAAATAAAACAGAAAGATAGACAGAAAGGTGTCAGTGCCGCGTTGAAATTAAACCTCTTGGCGTATAATACTGTTCAAAATTTGTCTGCTAACTTATCATTTTTAATTAAGCAACCACTTGACAATAATAAAATGAAAATAAAAAAAAGTAAGAAAAATAAGCTTATCAACCACTAATTTAATAGTGATTTTTTGTTTCTTAAAAAAAAAAAAACTCAATTAATGGTTGATTTGATTGATTACTGTGTTTCCGACCCCCACCCACCACACGGACAAGGAGGTCTATTTTATCTCTGGTCTACTTAGAAGTTGCTTGAGTGGGCTGGGCTGCTTGGATTCTTTGGGAAGCCCATTTCAACTCACCTTGCAAATATCAAGAAACATGTGGTTTGCATTTAAATGGGCTTCTTAGTTTTAAGGGTAGGCCCAATCTAAAGGTCCAATTTGAAGTCTATCTGCACTATGCAATCCATGATGGGTCGTCCCATCTCACTTAACCTAATTTTTTTTTGGCACGATATTAAAGAGAGTAAGATTATAATATAAAGTAATATAAAATATGTGTGTCTATATTTATTGTCGTAAAAAATTATTACTTAAAAAGGAAATAAGTCAATTGAGGTGGGACGGCCCGAAAAAGGAAATTAGGCCAAATGAGCTGGAATGGAGGGAGTAATAAATTCGACTACTACATACTCCCTCCGTTTTTTTAAGTGTCCCATGAAAAAAAAGTACATATATCAAGGAAGTTAGAGTATTACTTTTGTGTCCATATTTATTATTTTCAAAGTGTAATAAATTTATTCTCAAATTTTGAAATAGGACACTTAAAAAGGGGGTAAAGTAGGAACTTTGTTATTTTTATTCTCAAATTTTGAAATAGGACACTTAAAAAGGAACAATAAATTTATCTTAATAGGACACTTAAAAAAAGCGGAGGGAGTACGTTTTTATAGATATAAGTTTATCATATTTAAATTTTCAAATAATTAAATGTGGTTTATTAATTATGTGTAATTTGTGGGTTAAGTGTGCACAGAAAAAATTGAATGTAAGTTTTTCGATGTGCAAAAATAGTTCGAATTTTGACTTCATAATGACTTTTTAACTTCAATTTATATTCAGGTCAAAATTTCGACCACTAGAGGTGATCATCCGACTGAAACATGTATATCTATACATCTCCACTATCTAAGTTCTAATCATCCGACTAAGTTTTGACTATATATTTTTTTTAAATTTTTTTACATCCAACATGTTAATTCAACATTTGGCCTTGGACTATAAACTTAAAAATAAAAATAAATTTATATTTATATTTATAGAAATTATAAAAACAAAGTAAAAGGTCACTAAGGTTAAAAAATTTCGAAAATAACCATAAATGAAAAGAAAAGAAATGCCACCGATAGCAAAAGCAATTTAGATAAACTCTTAGAGATTGTAAGATATTTCAAGAGTTTATAATTAAGAAATAATTTTTTAAGAGTTTGTAAGTTATCAAAGTATTAGGATATTTGAGCTTATAAATTACATAGAGAACTTGAATGGCGAAAATAACAAATTATAGTTGAATAATATTTATAAAATACTAATTTTTATACATAAGATTATGAAAAAATAAGTTGGGTAGAGAAACTTATTTCTTTTGAAAACTTATACGTTCTTAAAATTTATTTTTAAAGTTTATAAACTGTTTTTTTAAAATTTATTTTGTCAAATATTTTTAAAAAGCTTATAAACACACTTAAATAATTTATAAATTATTTTTTAAAAATTATAAACTCTTAACCAAACAGAATCTTAATATACTTTGGCACATATATACATGCATTGAGCATGACACTAGCCAGTGTGTGTGTGTGTGTGTTAATGCTATAGTATATATTCTTGTTTTATAAATTCATGAAACATATTTGACAAACATACATTCCACTTGTCCCACTCAAACCTCTCCTACTACTGCCTCTCTCTTGTAGAATTGCCACTCAAACATATTTGATCACCGTTTATGCTCATGGCCGAAGAAGAACCCCCCCACCCCTACCCCCACCCCCACCCCCACCCCAACCCCCATCCCCACCCCCACTCCCACCCCAACCCTCATCCCCACGCCCACCCCCAACCCCCAAAGATGGCCTCACCCGACGAGAAGCACCCGCACAAGGAGCCCATCCCGCCGCCGTATCCTCGCCCCCGGGGGCGAGGATACAGCGGCGGCGGGGGTCGAGCAAGAGACCCCCGCCGAGCCCTCTGCACCGCCGCCGCAGCCGTGCTAGTCCTCGTCGGCGTCACCGCCCTCACTCTCTGGCTCGTCTACCGCCCGCGCCACCCGAGGTTCCAAGTCGTCAGCGCCGCCGTGTACCAGCTCAACACCTCCTCGCCGCCGTTCGTGACCGCGAGCGCGCAGTTCACGGTGGTGGCGAGGAACCCCAACAGGCACCTCACCGTTCTGTACGACCCCTTCTCCGCCTACCTATCATACAGGAACCGGGCCATCACGCCGCCCGCGGCGCTGCCGCCGCTCTTTCAGGAGACGAGGAGCACGGTGGCGCTGTCGCCGCTCCTGGGCGGCGCGCCGGTGCCCGTGGAGGCCGAGCTGGCCAACGCGCTCGCCATGGACGAGGCCTACGGCGTGGTGGGGCTGCGGCTGGTGCTGACGGGGAAGGTCAGGTACAAGGCCGGAGCCGTCGGCGGCGGCCGCCACGGTGTGTACGTGGCGTGCGATTTGCTGGTCAGTTTGAAGAAGGGCTTTGTGGGGCAACTGCCGCTTCTTGGATCGCCGCCCTGCAAAGTTCATCTTTGAAATTCGATTAATTACGAATAATTTCCATTTTTCTGTGATTTTATTTGCTTAATTGCAGTATTTTTGTAATATTCTCGCTCATTAATCACAATGTGCGGCACTAAGCTGCCGGATTTGCCGATCGATTGGGATATATGCTGTTTAATTATTAGTCCATATGTCCTACTATAACTGCCTCAAAATTTTTCGATACGAAAATAAAAAAGAACGTGTAAATTGATTTAAAGTGGTAAGGTCTATATACTTTTTAAGGATTCAAATTATTCATTTATAGAAAATAGGTCATTTACGGTGGGACGGCCTAAAATGAAATACATATCACTGGGCGAGGGAGCACTTCATATAAACTTAAAAAAAAAATACTTGTTTCAGATAAATTAATCAAGCGGGGATCGTTGATCAATGATACATTAATGTCATGGATACGCTAGTGGTTTTACTTTAATTTTCTCTTTTATAAGAAATATCAATATTTTTTTAGCAATATTTCATTCATTAATTATTAGAAATAACAATCTACCTCGAGTAGATCGGTAGTTTTATATCCAAACAGTTAAAAAGTCGTATCGTGGCGCAACTTCAAGATGTACGCATATTTATTAAGTTATACTCACGCATATACTTATTAATATCGTTTCTAATATCTCAATATAGTTATATATGTGTACATAGGGAGTCGTTCAAATGATAACGAAAATTTAAAATAAGAATGAAAAATCATTCTCAACGTTTGGATCATAAAAATTTATGATGGATGTATCATCTTTATAGATGAATGTATCACTTGAATTTGAATTTTGGAGAAAACAAATTTTATCTTTTTCGAGTGCAGTCAATTGTACAACGAATACAGCAACTTTACACATTATTGCAGCGTTCACATTTCTCATTATAAATTGTGGTTTTCATTATAACCAAATCATATTTATTATCTCAAATAATTATTATTTATTACATATTTAATCATAATTGTATTAGATATATCATGCTAAATTGTGCGACGATACGAGCCCTTAATCAAAGATCGATCAAAACTTGAGAAATGCATGGTTTAGTTTATTACAATGTGGAAAAGAGATATATACATGATTAGATTTTGGTTGGCGGAGGTCCTATCCTTTCGAAAATAAGAATCTATAACGAAAAAGAGATTGCTTAAAGAGTTGGTAATGCATGAGAATTGATTCTTTCCAAACTACAAGTTAGGGAGTATTGTTTTAGACGCTTGGCTTTGCTTTATCATCCTTATATATACATATATTCTCCATTAACATCAATGGAATAATCTACTAATCAATTACTTTCTCGAGGCTTTTTTTTTTTTCTTTCACCATTTGCAATTTCTTGGCGATCGAAGCATATTGCATGCACTCCATTGATATCGTGAACGGAAGAAGTAGAAAGTATAAACATATAATACATCCCACATGATATATTTTATTGATTTAAATTGTAATATGAAGTGAAATGATGTACTATTTTTTTTTACTTGGAATTGAAAGGGTATATTACAAGTACATGTTCCATGCCACTTGATGCTTGCAGTTATGACATTTTATAGCTAGCTAGCTAGAGACATGAAAATATGCAATGTTAAATTTCATCGTGTACTTGGCTTTGTAACTGCATTACCACAAAAGTTTTCGCTAGTAACAAAAGGCTCAATAGCCGTGTTATAAAAATTAGTGAAGTGTGAAAATGTAACTATTAGTGGTGGCTCGTAGGATCTTATGTTATGTCCCATGACTAATGTGTTCCATTGTGTCTCATTTTTAATTTGTTATAGTTTTTAATTAATTTTTTCCTCAATTTTAATCTATTAGTGTAATTTTAAAATAATTAACTAGAGTCACTCGTTCAATTAGGATTTATAATTATTTTTATATTTATTTGAATTGATAATTAATTATTATGATTAATTAATTAAAAATTAGAGTATATATATATATATATATTTAAAAAGTAGTAATTTTTAATGGTAAATATTAATTAAAATTTATTATTTTTATACGAACGCACTTACACATTGGGCCGTGATCCATACCGATTTTCATTGGTGCACATTGGGCCTGGGTCCACTGCCGCTTTCCTCGAATGTTCTGTCGAGAGCCCTCTTTGTAATTAGACCTCAATCCAGGGACTGATTGACAATTTTGTAAATTTAAATTCAACAAAATTGCAACAGAATTGAAAGTTTGAGGGCGACATAGGAATTTTCAAAACATTGTAAAGTCCCAATAATTCAATGGAAAGTTTGGGTTAAATCCAAAAAGTAGACAAATAGATTGACAATTTTAAACGATGAAATTGAATGGTTGAATCCGCCGCCGCATGAACCTACGGCCTGTATTTTACTACTATTTACTTATTCTTGCAAAAAATAATTAATTAAAAGTGTGTCGTAAATAGAAAATAGATACTCCCACATAAAATTGTTACAACACTTATCTAACACTCGTATCAAAATATAAGATGTTTTAAGATTTTGTTCTAAGCCGATGAGACCTAACTCAAGTGTCAAAGTTGAGATATTCAAAGATTTTGTCTGTAATTATTTTCTCATTTTTATATAATGTAGAAGTTCCGCTTGCGTGCGCATTACTGATTTGTTTATATATTAGATCTCTTTTGTAATTCTAAAACAAAATTGTTCTAAAACTAAAAAATACTCTCTCTCTCCCACTTTAATAGGCTCATTTTCAATTTTGAATAAAAATGTACTTAATTGGTGTGGACCACACCACTTTACTATTACTTTCCTACTAAAAAGTAAGTTTTCTCAATCTCCGTGTCCAAAAGAAGTGAGCCTATTGGAGTGAGACGGACGGAGTATTAATTAGCATCAAAATTTAAGAATTCATTCTAATTTCACTCCCTAATTTCAATGTTTGATCAATTGAATGATTATATGATACTAATTATAGTAATTAGATTCTTAACAAGTGAAAAAAAATTAAGTAATTATTTTATATTACTCCAACCCTTCCAATTTAAATGACGTGTATTCCTTTTTGAGCTGTCTCAATTAAAATGATGCGTTTTTATTTATGGTAATAATTTTACACTACAAAAAATGTGACCCCACACACCTTTACACACTTTTATATTATAATTTTATTTTTTTTAAATTCCGTGCCGAAAAAAAGTGCATCATTTAAGTTGGGATGGAAGGAGTATAAAATAAAATTATTTCATTTTGTTTTAATAGGAAGAATATGTTACGGCAAAGAAGTGAAGAGCAGATAAGGGGCAAATGGATTAGGGGGAGAGGCTTCTAGATAAGGAAAAAAGATGGCCACGTGGGTAGCGTGGGCCCCGCAGCCCGAGTCGAAATCTTTTCCTGACTCGGCACGAGTCGAGTGACTCTGGCCTCGGCCACGAGTTTGTGGTGGAGACATGCCCCTCACATATATTCTAATAAAAAGAAATAAATAAAAGTGCAAGGCGGGGTCAGGGACTTCAGGAGGAGACTCATCACCCACTAACTTTTCGCCACCTGGCACCACCTCGTGCCCTAACTCCATTTCCTCACCACTGTTGGTTGCTTGCCAGCCCCAAATAAAACCCCCCAATTTCTTAATTTTCCCTAAATTAAATGATTTAAATCTACTCTGTATTTACTCGTGGCTCACAATTTTCCTCCTATCAAAAAATAAAAAAACAAAACCAGACAACCCGTTTGCATTTCTCTCTCTCTTCTCTCTCTCTCTGCTTTCCTCTTCCTTCCCCACTCTCTTCTCCATTGGAGCTGCTCCTCGTTGATTAGCAGGCTGCAGCGGTTAATTTCCTTTCCCGCACAACCTTGCTGAGCTTGCGGACGCCGTGGTGGAGGCTCCGATTGACTATTTATGGGTATGCCTTCATGCACGATCAGATAGAGATCGGAGCTTTTGAACTGTCACCGCGCCATGGATATCTCGGAAGGTACTTCTCGAGCTCGCAATTAGCGTGATTATTGTTTTTATTTGATTTAATTGGTGAGGCTGCCAATGTTGATGACTCACTGAGTGTACTCGAGCATACTGATTGAACCATTTCTGTTGTTTGTTTTTTCTTCTTCTTTCTTCTCCCTGCTCTTTTCCTATTTCTGTGGGTGGATGCAAAGGTTAAGGCAACATGCGGTTCGTTTTGGTGAGGTTTCTGCATAAGGAGTTACCTACTACTTGTTTTACTGTACTTCATTGTTTCGGATTCGGAGATGCGGTTTCCTTTCCTTGCTCTCTTTCGCTATCTGTGTTTCCGCTTCTAATCCTGCTTTTTTTCTGACTACCGGCTTATCTTCCCACTGTTAAATCCAGCCAAATACAAATGAGAGCTTTGGTCATTATAATTAGTTTTGTGTTTATTTCCAATCCTCAGATATATAATCTATAAGAGACGTACTGCTTATGAAGAGTTGATGATTGGAAACAGAGGCAGATTTCGTTGAGTATTTTTGGTACAAGTTTTTCTGTTACAAGTTCTTCTCTTTTGCAGTACTAGTGTTACTTTATCAAAACCTGTACAATAACACCATCACCAGAACGGTCAAGTTGTTTGGCACTGTTGCTGGAAGTGATGAACGAAATCACCCTCTTTATATGAAGCCTATCTTGGTTTTTTTGTTTAGATGGACCCTTATTCATCTGGAGAGGACCATGTCATTAAGGTCTTATGATTAACTCATTATATTTCAGTGGAATTTTAAACTGCCCCCTACTCCTCACATGTTTTTTTCTAGATCTGTGAATGTTTATTCTTCGTTGGCAGATAAGGAAGCCTTATACGATTACTAAGCAGCGGGAGCGATGGACTGAAGAGGAGCACAATAGGTTTCTAGAAGCTCTCAAGCTCTATGGCCGTGCTTGGCAACGAATAGAAGGTCTCTATTTTCTTACTTTACCTAATAGATCTAAGCCTGACAATTGGTTCAGGTTGATTACATGCTTCCTTGCGTAATCATTTCCACATTGTTATTTGTATATGTGATTAAGATGTATTACCGATAATTCCGTTTATGAGATTTCTTTTTCAGTTTATTTTCTTTTGATTTTGGAGTTGTCCCTGCTCTTGTTTCTGTTTTGTATCTGGTGTTGGCACAGAACATATAGGAACCAAGACTGCTGTGCAGATAAGAAGTCATGCACAGAAGTTTTTCACAAAGGTCAATTCTATTGCCTTCTTTTTCTATCTTTTCCATGATATATTTCCCCTTCCTAGTTTGTTGATCTCATGCTTGAAATTAGATGAGTGGAACTGATTTATATGTTACATGTTCTTTTCTTATTACGGCTTGCAGAATTGACAGTGTGCCTGTGATATTATCTTGTGATTCCTTGGGAGTAATGTGTTGCGTGAAATTGTGCTTCCCGATGAACATTTTATATGAAATTGTGGGTTTAAAGTTATCCGAGACATTTTGTTAAAGTGTGAAGTATCATTTTGAGTAGTGTCCTTGTCCTTTGATTCTATGTGTAGGTAACTGTTGATGCTTCAGGAATCCAATGAGCTATATTCTCGTTTGTTTTCATCTTGAGCTCAAGAAAATTTACTGACTTAAATTATGTACTATGTATATGAATAATTTATTATGTACTCCCAAGCGAACTAAAACTTCCTCTGGTCTCTTTCCTCATTACTCTCGGAAGAATGAAATGCATGCAAGAAAATTCATGTGACTTCCCCTGCCTCCTATCCTCCAAGAAAAATGAAATGATGGCATAGTTATATTGATTTCCACTACTTAGTAAAGGTCCTCGTTAGAGGGAGTCACAAAGTGAAACTTTGGGAGGATGCTTAGGTGGATAATAATTCATTATACACATTATACCTCTGAACCCTCATAATATTGTATTTCTTCTTACCATACAAACCTATTGTTTTATTTGTCTCCTAGAAGATTTTGAATAAATAGTTGGAGTAAAAGTTACAATAGAAACTAGTGGTTATACTTTACTCAGAAGGGGTATACCACTACTATCCAATTTTTTAAATAACTTAACCCCTCATTAATTAGGAAACCAAGATTAACATGTCTTAAATGCGGATAAACTTTGGAGGACCGAAGACAATAACAAACTAAATGAGATAGTTCTATGGAAATGCCAAGATAAATAAAGGGATTAATTGTGACCCTTTTTGCTGGAAAACAATCTCCTATAAGGATCATGTTAGTACACAAGATTATATATTAATGAGGCTAATAACTTTTTTTTCCTTCACTAATATATAATAGACTAAGCTTAATTTGTAGCCTTGTGGAGAAATAACTACATTGAACAAATCAACCTAACTAAAGGAGATGGTTCAATAGATAAGTATTTTTTAAGCTTGAAAAGTTCTTGAAATCTACTTTGAGACCCTCGTTGCCTTCAACATTCAAAATACATGTCTATGTAACATACTTAGTTGCGAATCGATGTGCACTCAACTAAATTCTTTCCTTGAAGCTGCAAAACTAACAAATCTCAATATAGGGGGTATTTTAGGTTTTGAGGTGCATTAGCTTGACAAATTCATAAGGTTGATGGTTTTACTTCTGTGAGGTGAGCTTATCGAAGATGGTGTCTTAATTGACTGTCTTTTCTACACACACACACACACACACACAGGGTTGGGATCTAGTGGGAATAATACATGAATAATACGTGAAATTCATGAACAAATCAATGAAATCCATGAATAGATTCATGTAACACATGAACAACCACATAAACCGACGAATATGGTTGTTCATGAGTTACATTGATTTGTTCATGGATTTTATTGATTTATTCATATATTCTCATTGCTTACGCAAGATAGCCATTCTCACAGGATATATATATAGAAAGAGAGATAGTGGTTCACATAAAATTGTGATGGAAAGAAGCATCATTCCGCGTGAAAATCAATCATGGTAATCCAATTTATCAAGATTTATATATTAGATTGGTTTTTAGTTCCTAGAAATGTGATGGTTTCTGAGTGAACCCATCTCCCCCCCCCTATATATATATATATATATAGGGTTAGGTTCCTGTGCGAATTGATGAACAACGATGTTCATGGCAAACCATGAACAAATACATAAAATACATGAACAAAACGATGTTCATGTGTTTTATGTATTTGTTCATAAATAAAAAAACATGAACAATGATGTTCATGTCTTACTGTTCGACAATCATTGGATCTGCCCAAATCAATGGTTGTGGTTGGTTCGTCATTCTCACAAAAAGATGTGGTTCTCACAGGATCCTCCTTCTATATATATATATATATATATATATATATATATATATATATTGGGTTGAGTTCACATAGAACTCATCACTTTAGATGATCTAGCTATTGATGTTTTTCTTTGCATTTTTTTTTAATCTGATGATAGTATTATTGTATGCATTTTTGTGTTTAACATTAAGCGTACAAAATATGTATATATTCTTACTGCGTGATGAAATCCCGTTAAAATAGGACGAAGCAAAAAGTTGCAAATTTTTTGAATTTACTATTCACTTTCATGTTCCTCAAGCGAGTGCAAGCTTTCTAAGGATGAAGAAGAGTCAAGAAGGATAATAGAGGAAAACAACTTAATTCTTCAGCTCAATTTACTTCCGAAAATGCATGCATATTTTTAGGGAAAATACACTAGTTTGGTTATATTACTTTGTGACAGTTTTAGCCCAATAAATTGGATTTGTGACAGTTACAGCCTGAAAGTGGTTTTCAAGATGGGAAGACCAATAAGGAGGCAACGGCTCTTAACAGAATGATGAAAAACGTCAATCCAGTCGAACCCATAGGTTGGCCTGAATAAAGAAAAGGAGGATTAGGGCCAGAAATTCTAGCATGAAATAGGTTCAGGCTTACCTGGTTGGGTGCAGCCAATCCCTTTTTTATTAATACACATCAAAAATAGTGGAAAACAATGCATTCTGTATTTATTTTAGATCACTAAGAGTAGAAAGTACAAATGATTTTATTTCATTGATTATGCTGAAATTTGTGGTTTGCTGTTATGAAGAGGCCAAGCACCAGTGGGTATCTACTAAGATACTGAATTGGATATTTGGATATTCCGACTCTTTTTGGGTTGTCAAAAGGTGCATTCAGGATGGTGTATTTCTCAGTAATCTTGTGGCGTACTTTAGGCTTAAACATTCGTCACTTGTTAGTTTCTTATATGCTACTTTTTTTGTACCTTGGGATAACTTTGTTCAACACTGTGTTGTGATGCTTAATTTATTTTATGTAATTCCAGTTGGAAAAGGAGGCCACTGTTAAAGGAGTTCCATTAGGGCAATCTCTTGACATCGAAATCCCTCCACCACGGCCTAAAAGAAAGCCAAACAATCCTTATCCTCGAAAGACCAGTGCGGGAACTTCTGCTTCCCAGGTGGGAGTGAAGGATGGGAAAATATCAAATCCAGTTTCTTCCTCATGTCAGAGTAAAGTGACAGTGGACACTGAGGTACGAGCTATTCTTTATGTTAGCAGTGTTATATTTCATCGTATATGTAAATCCTTCCTGCTATGGTTGTATTTGTTTCCTGTCTCTTCTGTACCTTGTGTTTGCAAGGAAGTACTCTGATCTTGAGTTTAGTTTTTTGTTTGTTAGTTCACTTGGAATAAACATGTTCTTTTTTTCCCTGTCACGGTATGTTCTACCAGAAACCTTCCGACGATGAGAAAGTCGGAAACAGTAAAGAATACCATGACAAGGATAATTGCTTTGAGGCTTTCACTCTCAAGACAGCTCCCTGTGAATTTCCATCCTCAGCAAACAAAATCGCCTCTGTATCTGATGCTCCTAAAAAATCCTGTACTTTTAGGCAATATATCCCACTCTCGGGAGAAGCAATGGATCAGGATGAAACCGCTGCATCCCAGGTCACTACAGAAACCAAAGGATTGCAGATGGAGAAGTCTGATAATGAACAGTATTTTCAGGATAAGCTCGCTTTCAAGATGTCAAATGTTGTTGACACATACCTTTCACGAGAGAAATCTGTGCATACTAAAAATATCGATGAGCTGAAGCAGTCTGAAAATGATGATACAGTGGGAACTGCTGATGTGTCGGCGGCACAAAATTATCCTCGCCATGTCCCTGTGCACATTCTTGATGGGAGCTTAGGAATGAAGGCATTTGGTATCTCCCAGGATATGCCACATGCCGATTCTGCATTTCATCAGATGGGTGGAGTCCCTGCTCCTCAAAATCATTTCATGAATCCAGCTGCTTCTGGTACCTCTGAACATTATGATAATGCAACAAAATCTTCTGTTCACCAGTCATTTCCCAGTTATCATCCCGTCTTCGCTCCCATCCAAAGCCAAGATGATTACCAGTCGTTTCTGCATGTAGCAACCACGTTTTCCAGTCTTATTGTATCCGCCCTGTCGCAAAATCCTTTAGCCTATGCTGCAGCTAGCTATGCGGCAACATCGTGGCCTTCTGTGAACGTGGAAGCTTCAGTTAAACCATCTACAGCCTCAGCCGGGGCATTTCAAACAAGGCCGGTAAGTGCAACTCCTAGTTTGGCTGCAATTGCTGCAGCTACCACAGCAGCTGCAACTGCATGGTGGGCAGCTCATGGCCTACTTCCTTTATGTGCTCCGTATCATCCTGGCTTTACCTCGTCTCCTGCATCAGCATCTGCAGCTCCAATGGCTTGCAGCCAAGATCGAGCTGTAAACAGTGAAAGAAGAGCGAGCAGTCCTGATCCTGCCTTAGTAGGTCAACAACTGGAACCAGAATGCTCTCGGGCTCTGCACGAGAAGCAAGCAGTTTCAAAGTCGCCAACATTATCATCATCAGATTCTGAAGAAAGTGAAGGTGTGAAACTGAATGTTGCGTTAGACGCTTCTGGAACAGGGAAAGTTGAGCCTACGGCTGAGCTGCATGATGCAGCAGCAGACAAGTCCAAGAACAAAAAGCCAGCGGACCGTTCTTCATGTGGATCAAACACACCTTCCAGCAGCGAGGTAGAAGCTGATGCTACGGAAAAGCATGAAGAGGGGGAAGAGGATAAACATATACAAGAGAAAGAGGAGCTCGAAGAAATTGATGCAGCAATGCATCCTTTCGGTGATCCATTTAATCGACGTTGTAGAAGCACAAGTAATGTCGGAGACTCTTGGAAGGAAGTATCAGATGAGGTAATGGAGCACTCTTGTCTTTGTGAACAACATAGCTTATCAATTCCATGCTGGCATTCATACCTTAATCTTCTGTCGATGCAGGGCCGACTGGCATTTCGAAAACTCTTCTCCAGACAAGTATTGCCCCAGAGCTTTTCGCCTCCACACACGAACAAGGGCAACGTAAACTGCATCAAGGAAAGTGGGATAGCTGAAAAGGGACTACAGTTAGACCTCAATGGGATGGCATGGGGTTCCTTCCCCCAGAAAAAAGGCGTGGAAGGCGGCACAGCACCTCCGATTGGCGAGAACAAGGAGGAAGAAGCACCGGTGTACACTGGACTGGGACACGGCAAGCTGAAAGCGCGCCGGACTGGATTCAAACCTTACAAGAGATGTTCGGTGGAGGCGAAAGAGTGCGGCGTGTCGGGAAACTGCCACGATGAGGAGAAATGCCCCAAGAGATTGCGCGTGGAAGGGGAGGCTTCGACTTGATTATAAGTATACCCCAATGTAAAGCTGCGCCCTCTCTCTTTGGTATTGCATTTTTCACTTCAATTCTCTATAATTATGTGTCTGAGTTTAATGTATTGATTGGAAGAACCACGGGTACTTTAATTTGGTGTAGTTGTTGTTGTGTGTACTATTACTACTGTCTACTAGGAGACCAAGCAACTGTAATTCTAATAACTTCCTTGGATGGACATATATAATCGCCAGTCGATAAGGGTAACTCTCTTCCTCTAATTTCCTATACCTAAACAAAATCTCACTTTTCTAATTCTTCTCGAGTTGTTCATGTTGCAAGTGTAACCTCTTGTTTAGCATGATTCATGTTATAAACAGTATTCCCTCCGTCCATGGAAAAAAGTCATAGTTTGCCATTTTCGTCTGTCTACGAAAACATGTCCTGACATTTTTTTAGAATTAATTTTACTAAATATTATTCTTTTTTGTGGGGTCTTTTCTCCATTCATTAAATAAATAATTATTTTTTTAAAAAAATTTGTGCCAACTTCCCTTAGGACTTCCTTTAGTAGACGTAGGAAAATAGGAATAATATATTTTGAAAATCATGGCACCTTTGAAAGTTTTGCAAGTAGGCATAGATATTATCATGGTTGGTGACCGGCGAAATTTGTAATTTTTCATCATTTTTACGAGCAACCTCTTTGTTATCCTTATTTATTACATGATGGTGTGTTCTCTTTGATGAAAATAGTAGAAAACACATTTTTTTCCCTCGTTTTTACTTGTATTCATGATAATATGTTCGAGAGTGCTAATGTCATAATATTTATCATATTTTTTATTATAAATTATGTGAGAGGCAAAATGGAACCATTAAAATGTGATAAAATTTTCATATCTTTTTTTTATCCCACTTTTTTCTTATGATAATTTGCAAACTAAAGAGATTTCTGTAAATATTTTTGTGCATGCATGAAACGAAAATGCAAATATACTTTATTAAACTAAATATAATAAAAATGTTTGAATATATTAATAAGTGATATGTAATACTTCCTTCATCGTATTATCCCACTTTAGGCTATCTCACTAAAAGTGACTCAATTCTATAAATAACAACAATTAACTCGTATAATTTCTAACCGATTCATACTTTTTTCTTATTTTTTGTCCTAAAGAACTTCAACCTTTTCTTTCTGAACCTCCACAAAAAAAAAAAAAAAAATCTACCTATTTTTGAATTATATCCCACCACTTGTAAATTACAATACTCAATATATTCACATTTTTCACCTTTTTCACTACTCCAATACTAATTACAACAATTTTCCACCGCTCACAATACACTTAACATTTTTTTTCCACATTCTCAATATATTCAATAACCTTTTCTTAAAACTCATGTCTCTCTCTCTCTCAGAAAGTTCTTTCATTCACGGAGGGAGCATATTACTGCTAATTATTACTAATAATTAAAGAGAGAAAAAAAAACAATAAATCTATGCAGCCACATTGTGGCCACCCACACACTAGTATTATAAGGAAAATTTTGATTTATTTAATTTATTTTTTTAAATAAAAATAGGATTTAGTTATTTTACTATATTCTCTACATTGTACTTATTTTTTCAATTTTTTTGCATTTTTTATTTTTAATTTATTTTTTAATAAAAATAAAAAAGTTACCAAAAAATTACAAAAAAATAATTACAATGCAGAGAATATGATAAAATAATTAAATCTTATTTTTATTTAAAAAAATAAATTAAATAAATTAAATTATTTTTTATTTAAGTAAATTGTGGGTGGCCACAATGTGGATGTTTAGCATTGCTCAAAAAAAAATACTATAATATTTTTGATAGTAATAAGAGAAGAGAGGCGAAAAATCCAATTGGCGGGCGTGTTTCCAAGTCCCAATTTCCGCGACGCACGGGATTAGCACAGTTGCATAGGTACGACTGCGTCCCATTCCTGAGACCAACCGTCTCCCCTTCCCTCACTCCAACACTACACCTTTCCTCCATTTCCCCTCTCCCTCTCTCCCTCACTTCCCCACCCATGCCATGTCACCGTCGTCGATCCTCTTCCTCCTCCACGCCCCCCTCCTCCTCGCCTCCGCATGCGGCCCCTCCGCCATCCCCTTCCCCTTCCACCTCTCCCCCGCCTCCCCCGCCCCCGCCGCCTTCCGCCTCTCCTGCCTCAACTCCTCCTCCCTCTTCCTCACCCTCGCCTCCCGCTCCTACCGCGTCCTCCGCTTCCTCCCCGACGGCCTCCTCCTCGACTTCCCCAACGCCTCCCTCTGCCGCCACTACAACGACCTCCGCTCCTTCCCCTTCGCCGCCGATCAGTACCTCGCCGTCTCCGCCGACAACGTCCTCGACTTGTACGGCTGTGACGACTCCTCCCTCTGCAAGCCCGAATGCGAGCGCACCTCCTCCATGCCCTCCTGCGACGGCCGCGCCGCCGCGGCCTACCCCTCCTGCTGCTACCCCCTCTCCGACCGCGGCGCATGGCGCCCCGCCGACGGCCTCGCCGCCTTCTCGCGCTACGGCTGCAGGGGATTCTCCTCCTGGGTCGTTGTCCCCGGCAGCGCCGTCGGCATCCGCGGCGTCAAGCTGGAATGGGCGCTTCCCAGGAACTCCACCGCCGCCCCCGCCTGCGCCGCCAATGCCAATGTCGTCAACGCTACTTCCGTTGCCAACGGATTCAGATGCCGATGCGTTGATGGATTCTCCGGCGACGGCTTCCCCGCGGGAGTCGGATGCATCAAGTGTAAGCTCTTTTTTTTTTATAAATTAACAATTAATCAAAAAAAATTTAGAACACACAATATAGTGTACTTTAATTCAGACTTTAACCTCAAGTCATAATGTTAAAGTCTGAATTCGAGTCCACAATATTGTGAGCTCTAAATTTTTTTTGATTAATTGTCATGGGCACAAAAGTAATACTCCAACTTTTTTTTGAGTAACAATTTTTTTTTTTTTTTTTGGTTTACTAATCAATGCACGTTTTATATTTTCGGCAGCCTGCTTCAAGGATGGAAAGGAAGTTCATGGAAATGAGTGCTATGAGGTTAAACATGGCAGAAAAAAGGCAATCATTTTAGCCGGTACGTAGCTAAAGAGAAGTCTTGTGATTTTTAATTTTTTTTATTTACTTATATAATTTATCAAAAAAAAAATTGCGCTAATTGGAAAAGTGAGCAAAATCGAACCGAAATAGATTTGAATTTTGATTGGTTCGGTTGGGTATTTTAATAAATTTTTTGATTAAAATCAAATTGTTAGAACTTTTAATATTTAATAGTATATACTAGATACTAAATTATATTCTTTTATTAATTAACATGGTTGTGATTGATGCAGGGTTACTAACCTCAACTCTATCTATTGTGTCGTTGACGGCACTTTTCCTCATGAAACGCAGTATTCGATCACACAAATTAAACTCAGAGCATTGCCAAACCGCCTTCTCCTCCCACAAGGCCAGGCTCTTCACCTACCACGAGCTCGAGGAGGCCACCATGGGATTCGGCGAGGGCCTCGACGGCGCCGCCGCCACCCCAACCTCCACGCTCTACGGAGGCGTGGTGGGCGGCGGCTCCCGCGTCGCAGTGCAGAAAGTCCTGCACTGCGACTGCGAGACCGAGGCGGACCTCATCCGCGTCATGCTCCGCCTCGAGACGCTCGCCGCCGTCTCCGCGTCCCACGGGAGCGTGGCGCGCGTCGTCGGGTGGTCCGTCAACCCCGGCGCCGCGCCCCTCGTCGTCTACGACCGCCCCGAAAACGGGACGCTGATGGACCACCTCCGCCGCGCCCGGCACGAGAACGTGCCCTTCCACTGGCACCGGAGGCTCGCCGTCGCCGCTCAAACCGCTTCCACCCTCGCCTTCCTCCACAACGACATCTCGCCGCCCGTGTTCCACCACGACCTCCACTCCGCCTGCATCTTCCTCGACGCCGACTTCTCCGTCAAGCTCGCCGGCTTCGAGCTGCGCCACGCCGACGACGACGGCCGGAGGCGGAGGAGCGACGTCTACGGCCTCGGCCTCGTGCTCCTCGAGATCATCACGGGCAATGCCGCGGCGGAGCAGGCCCTCCACAAGGGGAAGCTCGAGGAGATGGTGGACCCCAGCCTCTACTACCACGAGCAGCCGCCGTCGAGGCGCGAGCAGATACAGATCGTCGTCGACCTCGCCACGCGGTGCCTGCTCTTCGGGGCCGACGCCGCCAAGCTCGGGATGGCCGACGTGGCGAGGGAGCTGCTGCATATCGCCCGAGACTGCGTCGACGGAGGCAGCCGGAGGGGGCCGGCGTTGGAGGAGACGTTCTCCAATTCCAGCCTCCTTCAGATGATATCCATGTCGCCGGATTCAATCTACGTCCCGTCGCAAACCAAACCCGACTCATATGTATAATTGAACATTTCTACTCCATTTTAATACTGAACTGGCTGGCTGTATTGATTTGCTTAATTAATTAAGGGGAAATAACGCCAAAATACATGAATTTTCACACATTTATGATTTTCAACATGAACTTAAAATTATGCCTCTAACGAACTTTAATTTTGCACACGATAAACTTTATCGACGAATGAAAGTTGAGGTAAAAGTCGAAACTTTTTGCGCAGCTTTAAACAGAAGTCTTCCTAAATGATGTAGTTGGACACAAGGTAAATTCCACTACATAAATACAAAAATATATTGACGAATCATTCGCCGAGAATGTTCATAATGTACAAAATCAGACAACTATGAAGATTCATGTATTTGGAGGCAGAATTTTAAATTCATAAGCAAAATAAGAAAAGTGTGAAAGTTCGTGTATTTCAACGTACTTATAAACCACTTCACTTGTCTAACGATTTTAGCTAGCTAGATCACAAAATGAACACAAAATATATAAAAATAAATAAATAAGATTAATTAAATTGAACGTTTTGATCTTACTTGTTACTAGGGCTGTCGATCGGTTCGGGTTCGGTTACCCGTACCCGAATTTTCGGTTACCCGAACCCGAAATTGCCAAATTTCAATAACCGTTCCCGAACCGCTTTAGAAGTTCGGTTAACCAATTGGGTTATTTGGGTATCCGAAATACCCATTTAAAAAATAAAATTCAAATAATTTTTGCTCTATCTACTCTAAAAGAAATTACAAATATATAATATATATTTACAAATATATATTATATATATATTAAATAATTTACAAATATATAATATATATGTAAATTTACAAATATATAATATATTTGTAAATATATTATAATATATATGTAAATTGTTTGTAAATTTACAAATATAATATATTTGTAAATATATAATATATATATTATATATAATATATTTGTAAATTTACCAATATATATTATAAATTTACAGATTTATAATATATTTGTAAATATATAATATATATGTAAATTTACAAATATATATATATATATATATATTAAATAATTTACAAATATATTTATATATTAATTTACAAATATATAATATATTATATATGATATATTGATAATATATATATTAAATAATTAATAAAATAATTTTCGGTTATTCGGTTAACCCGATCGGTTTTTCGGGTTAACCGATAACCGAAATTTCCAAAAAAACAATAACCGAAACCGATCCATTACCCGAAATTTTCGGTTATTGGATACCCAAACCCGGGAATTTCGGTTCGGTTAATTGGATACCCAAAACCCGATAACCATTTAGACAGCCCTACTTGTTACAACATTTCAATTTTATTGTGACCGAATAAAATGGATCGAGTAGGAGGAATAGGGCAAATGGGAATAAAAATGGCAAATGGATCACTAATTTAGCCCTTTTTGTGTGGATCGATTTACATGTGTACGTGCTTATGCTTTATATATATTATATATTATGCTAATGCGATTCATTGCCATTAACAATTTTTTTTTTTTTTTGCTTTGTCTCGAGCAGTTTTGTTCTACTAATTCTAAAGTATACTACTGCATTTTCTTAATTCAAAGCTATCTATAAACAGATCGAGCATTAAATTAATATTTCATCTTGTTTATCTAATTATTATATATATATTTTTTTGCAGATTGATCTAAAATGAGCAAGCCGGAAGAATCTAAATCCGGATCTCCCAAGCTGAACAAAAGGATCTTGTCGTCCTTGTCCAAGAGATCGGTCATCGCTCATCTTTGGCACGACATTGAAGTTGGTAAATTAATCTAATTATTATTTAATTTGGGAATTTTCATTATATTCAGATGTAATTGAAATTGCACACGACGTATATCTGCAAAGTGATTGAAGCTTGAAAAATATAAGGGATATTTGTCGCGGTGTATTGAATGACTTGCGTTTGTGTTTCCTTGCAGGTGCTGAAGCACCTCAGATTCTCAACTGCGTAGGTCTTTAAACAGCGTGTCCCTTGATTATGGAGATTTAAAATTTAATTAAATTCTCGTGATCGATATATAATTATATTTTTTAAGATTTTATTTTCTAATTTTTATGTAATTGGGGAAAAGGTAATTAACCAATATATTAAACATTATATGTGTTTGACAGGTTGTGGAGATAACAAAAGGGAGTAAAGTGAAGTATGAACTTGACAAGAAAACTGGTCTCATAAAGGTATATCAATTAATATGGTTGCTTGGTATTACTATCTTTGGGATTTGAATTTATATAACCATTGTTCCTTTAGTCTCACATAAATTACAATTCGCTTATTTATGAAAGTTTTCTTAAACTATTACTCCCCTTATCCACAAAAATAGGTTATACAGGAGGACGATACAAGTTTTAAGATAAATTAGTTATTTATTCAGTGAGTAAAGAAAGGATCCCATAAATTTAAGAAAATAGTGAAAGAGAGAGCCCCACAGATTAAAAATGGTGGATCGACAAACAATAAAATATATATATATACATATATATCAAGACATGTTTTCGTAATCGAACAAAAATGGCAAATTAGGACATATTTTCATGTACGAAGGGAGAACTTAATTTTCTTTTGGGTAAGGGTATATACCCTCATTAGAAAAATTGGCTAGTAATTTTACAATATTTCGCAAGAAGAAATGTAAGGAAAGTGAAATGGAGCTATTTTCATTGAACATTTCAAGGCAGATAGTTTTTACTTCATTCAGCTTGCATCTGAATAATTTATCTCGAACTAAATTTAATTAGTCCATCTAATAATTTTGGAAGAGGCAAATTAAATACAAAGTAGCCGCCAATTAAAGTGTGTATTACTCCCTCCGCCCCACTGTATGTGAGACCTTTTTTTTTACACGAAAATTAAGAAAAATATATTTTGTTTGTAGGTGAAAATGTGTTTAAAAGGTAAATCTTTACCAAAAAAGGAAAGAATCTCACTTACAGTGGAACGCCTTAAATAGAAAGAGTCTTAGATACATTGGGACGGGGGGAGTAATATTTAATTTTACTAATTAAAGTTGTTCAGAAAATTTTCAGGTTGATCGTGTTCTATACTCGTCAGTAGTATATCCTCACAACTACGGTTTCATTCCACGCACTCTATGTGAAGACAATGACCCCATCGATGTTTTGGTCCTTATGCAAGTAAGTACCTTCAAATTTGTCACTATATATTAACTTCTTTTATATAAAATTTTTTAAAAAAATAATGACAGTGAATTTAAATCTAAAATCTTTGATCTTAGATACTGACCATTCTACTGCCGACACGCACAATATATATATTATATGGTTGAGGTCGAGTGAGAATGCTATATTTCGTGAGAAATAAGAACTACAAATAAGCCATGATAATTTACGAATAAATTTTTGTAATTAAAAAATAGCGATGTGGTAAAATTTTCGGTCCTTTTAATATTGGTATCCAGATGAAATTTTCGCTCCTTTCAAATAAATATCAGTCATAGGATTTGAATATCTTACGTTTCAGATTCATTTTCATTTCTCGCCATATTTGGTCACACTCTCTCTCTCTATATATGTACACATTATTTTTTTTATTCAAAGTGATCTCGTACGTTAGATCCATATATCAACAATTTCACAATCTCCACTAATGATTTTATTGATTTACATATGTACATATTATATATAGACAGAATATCCAATTCTTAAATATGAAAATAGTTGTCATTTTTGACATTTATGCTCTTACATATTTACACGATTTATACAATTTTTTCGTGTAATCAAAATTCGTGTAATAATGTACATGACAATATTGTTACACGAATTTACGCGAATATTTTTGCGCAATTATCAATTTTTTTTGTATAATATTAAAATAGAATTTCTTATTATATGCTTTTCGCTAAAATAAATTGAAGCCCCCTCTCTCTATATATACATATATCATGAAATAAAATATTCTCAAGAGGTATGGAACAGGAGCCAGTCCTCCCCGGCAGCATGCTAAGGGTCAGGCCTATTGGGTTGATGCCTATGATTGACCAGGTATGTTAAGAATCTTCACTGTTTGAATGTCTTCGAAGAGATTTTCTCTATACATATTTAATACTTCCTCCGTTCCATTAAAATAGAAATGAGTCATTTAATTTGGAACGTTCCAAAATAGAATACGTGTCATTAATAATGGGACGAATTGAGTAATTAATTAAATCGAAAATCGCAAAACAGGGAGAGAAAGATGATAAGTTGATAGCCGTATGCGCTGATGATCCAGAATATAGACACTACACAGACATCAAGCAGCTCGCCCCTCATCGGCTCATGGAAATCCGACGATTCTTTGAAGATTGTAAATTCTTTTATTCATTCCAATTAATTAATTTCAATTTCGTAATCACTCAAATAAATTAATTAAACATATGTGTGCGCAGATAAAAAGAATGAAAATAAAGAGGTGGCAGTGAACGAATTCTTGCCTCCCGCAGCTGCACTAGAAACTGTTCAACAGTCCATGTGAGAATCCCTAAATAATATTTAGAAAAAGAAAAAAAAATGGGATATTGACATGTAAATACTCGAACATTTTCCATTTTTTGATTTTGCACCTTAATTTTAAAATCTGTTTATTTCTTTTTGATTTTGCACGGGACAAATTTTTACACCCAAATCGTTGTTGGCATGGCAGCCGAATTGAGAGCGAAGTTTGAAGTGCATAATGAAGCGGATAAGTTTGTTGTCAATTTGGGATCTGGAATATGTAATTGTAGGATCTGGAATGTCAATTCGGGTGCCATGTCAGCAATGATTTATGGGTAAAAAATTCGTCGGGTGCAACATCATAAAAAATACAAAGTTCATGTATATATATATGCAGATTTTTAAGTTGTGGAGTAAAACTGAAAAATGGGAAATGTTCGAGTATTTACTGATCAATACCAAAAAAAAATTAAAGTAATTTTTGGACTCTTTTTATTTATTTATGGCGTAATTGTTGTGCAGAGATCTATATGCTGAATATATTTTGCTAACACTGAAGAAATGAGGCGTCAGAGGCTGCATTATCGCGAGAGCAAACCGCAATCATCAGTTTTTGGCAGGAGATGATTGCTACTTAATTAATTAAAGAGCGTTAATTAGTACTATATTAATATCATAAATAAAAACTGAATTTCATAATTCAGTTTTTAATTTCTTTTGTCATATTACTTTTTGTTAATTAGTTGCTAGTTTGTTTCTTCTGTATAAAAATAAGTTTATCGTTTGTAATTTGAACTGGTTTGATTTACAGAGATGCAGAGATAAATAAAATGCTGTATTTATTAATGAATATTGGCTGGCTTCCAAGTTCCAACAACTGTTTTTTGTTGTGATTTATCCATTTTGTATTAAAAATGGGCATCAAGTATATGATAAATAAATTGACTGGTTTTTGCTGTGCTTTATCCATTTTGTATGGTTTTCATGATACATTTTTTTTTTTAATAATTGTAACATTAAATTCAAAGATCCTGATGAACTTGAACATGGAGGCTTGGAGCCTTCAGGCATTAACCAGTATTCTACCGCTAAATCAATACACGCATGATTTTCATGCTAGTTTACTATTATGCGATTTTGATCCGGTGCGCATCGAAAATAGTGATTACAGGTTTCTGTAAAAATTACTAATTTTTAATTGCTCTTCCAAATGTATCATTTACCTCGGCCAAGCTCAATTGCTCTCGTGCAAAAATTAATTTTTAATTCCTCTAGTTATTTCATTCCTTAACATATACTTCCTCCGTCCCATTAGGTTTGTCCTATTTTTTTCGGGCACGATTATTAAGAAGAGTATAATTAATGTAGTAAAAATGTGTAAAGGTGTGAGACCATATTGTTTGTAGTGTAAAATCATTACCAAATACAAATATGGAGAAGAAAATAGTGAAGGATTCCGACATCTCGAGGCTCCCATACTTGCAAGTTGCAAGCCACCGTGAAAGAAGTGTTCCGCCGCCACCACCCCACGACGCCTCCTCTCTTAGCTCCTCATGCGGCGGAGGAGGAAGCGCGTGTCAACGGATATATAATCCCAAAAACACAAAGGTATTCGTCGGAGCTATTCCCATCAAGTTTTAATTTGATGATTACATCATGTATATGCTATGACTTTTCTAATTGATATGTAAAATGGGTAAATAATAAGGTGAGAACCAATTAAAATATAATCGTGCTTTTAAATACACTAGCTTTCATTTCTTTCATATTTTGTACGTGATAAATATTTTTCGCCAAATGAACATAAAGGTAGAAGTCTGGCTTAAATGACGTAGTTGGACATCATGTAAATTCCACTACAAGAATTCAAAAATATATTAACGAAGCATTCGCCGAAAATGCCCATCATATGCACAATCAGACAGAAATGAAGGTTCGTGTATTTAATGACAATTTTAAGTTCATGTGCAAAATAGAAAATGTGGGAAAGTATTGTCTAGTATATTGAGTGAGGCATTTCGTCGAACAGATGATGGGCACCATTGTTACATTTAGTCGACATCAGAAACTTCAAATAAAGAAGATTAAACAACAAAAAAATAATGAAAAGTTCAACATCAGAAGCTTAAATAGCCAGAGATAGTAAGTGGGTCGATGAAGATCTACCTGGCTTTTGAAATCGTTTGAGAGGCATTGATGACGAAATTGGATTAGGAGTTTTGGTTTTTAGATAGGCGTGATAATTAATTGTTGGGTCCGTCTTTCATGATTTTTTATATTATTAAGATATTTTTTTATATTTTTTTGAAGAAACACCGAACACTTATATTAAATCACGACGAACAATATCCGTAAGTCAAGAAGAAAAACCTTGCTTCGAGATCATTACATCATCAAACCAAGCAGCTAAATTAGCTAAACAACCATGTTCGCCTCACGACGAACACATGCTGAAAATCAATACTAATACGTTCTTTAGCTAGCACGAAAGCCTCGAATAAATCGATCGCGGAGCGAATTCATTCCTTTGTAATCTTCATGAACAACGTGCACAGCCAGGATGGAATCATAATAAATCACAATAGGGCCAAGATCATTCTCCAAACAAAAACCAACGTCTAAGAGCATAGCATGCAACTCACCCATCAAAATAGTCTCCGTTCGGCCCATGCAGTGAGCCGCAGCCACAATCCGGCCCTTCCAATCCCTGATCAAGAAACCGACTCCAGCTGCACCGCTAATATCGTGGACCGATACATCGACATCCAAACGAAAAACCCCCACCTCCGATCCAACGCCGATCACCCCCCGTGAGAAGCAATCGGTTTTGGAACACAACTCGAGCTCGCGCTTCCTGGAAGGCAAGCAAACTTGGAATTGTGTACCATCTTTGTGGATTTCCATCCCCATTAATACATTATACATGTCCTAATCGAAATTCATAGAATGGTCACAATTATATGGTAGATTATCTATTACACTTTTGGGGTCCTACTTTTGTTACTCTTAGTTTTTAATTTTAAATTCACTTTTTTATATTTTAATATAATTACTTTAAAATTTGTTAGGATTCGCCTACATATATAAGTGTGTGTATATGAGTCTAAAAATAAAACTCCATCTGTCACACTAAAAAAAGTTCAATCCTTGAGCACGGAGATTAAAACCCATACTTTTAAGAAGAACAAGTGGTATGGTCCACAATAATTAAATATTTAAAGTATATTATTCTCCTCGTCCCACTCTAATAGATTCATTTTCCTTTTTGGGACGTCCCACTCTAATAGAATCATTTTCTATTTTGAGTAAAAAAAGTGTACTTAATTGGTGTGGACCACACCACTTTTCTACTAAGAAGTAAGTTTTCTTAATCTCCGTGCTAAAACAAAGTGAACCTATTGGAGTGGGACGGAGAGAGTATTAATCTCTCAAAATGAAAAATGAATGTACTCTAATTCGAAGTCCCAAAATAAAAAAACGAGCGTATTCCAGTTAAATGAAGGGAGTACATCTTCAGTCTCAATTCCAAAATAACTCAGTACTCAATATTTGAATGTTCTATTTTAATAAGTCACTATTTAAAATAGAAAGTCAATATATGTACTTATAACAAATATTTTTGTAGAACTCAGTATTTATACCATATACCATTATGACCAACATATAATTATATATATATTTTTTCTTATTTTATTATAAATTATTTGTTTCTTTATATTTGTGTTCTAAATTGAGATGAAGGAAGTAATATAAAAATTGGTCTTTGAAATACATTTATACTATACGTAACTTTTTTTAACAAAGATTAGATTTTAGCTCAAAATAATTATAAGTTCTAAAAACAAAAATTCGAGTTTTAATTTTATCATTATTTGTGGAAGTTCGTTTAAAGAAAAATTCGCTTAAAGAAAAATGCTTCTAAAATTAATAGAGACAAAACAATTAATAGAGAAACCGTAATTCTATGGGCAACTTTGAGAGGGACAGTGAAAAATTTAATTATGTTTCTATAATTATTTATTTTCCTTGTCGACTTGGATAGTTGGATTTGGTCCGATTTAATTAAGCAAAAGAAATTAAAAACGCACACGCAAATAAAAATAAAAATAAAAATAAAAAAAGACCGACGACAGAGAAGAAGAGAAATCGGAAAGCAATCGATCCGATTTAAGTGAGGAAGCAGTGGAATTGCTTCTGATTCACGACGACTGTTAATCGCCTGTGTCGGTCGCCACTGTCCTCGTCTCAGATTCGCTCCACTCAAATCCACCTGCTTCGAGCTCGAGATTTAGGGAATTATCATCATCTAGTTAGGCGGCGACGGCGACGGCGAATGTGGTTTCTGGAATTGGAGAGGTAGGGCGGTCGATGTCGGCGTCTCAAACCCTAGGCGGGGCTTCCCGCTGCGGGTGGGTGCTGGGGCCCTCGCTGGACAAGATCATCAAAAATGTGGCGTGGAGGAAGCACTCGCAGCTCGTTTCCGCCTGCAAATCTGTTCTCGACAAGCTCGAGGCTCTCGCCGACGAGCCCTCCGATCCGGCCTCCTGCACCCCTCTCTACGGCCTCTCTTCTTCCGATGCCGAATTCCTGCTCCAGCCACTCATCGCGGCGCTCGAATCGGGCTACCCCAAGGTTGTCGAGCCGGCTCTCGATTGCGCGTTCCGCCTCTTCTCCTTTGGCCTCGTCCGCGGCTGTGAGATCAGGGAGGACGCCTCGGTTATCTTCCGCCTAATTGATTCCGTCTGCAAATGCGCCGCCATCGCCGACGAGGCAATCGAGCTGGCGGTGCTCAAGGTTCTGCTGTCGGCTGTTCGATCCCCCTGCATTGACATTCGCGGGGATTGCCTGATCTATATCGTCAGGTCCTGCTACAATGTGTACCTGGGCGGCCACAGTGGTACCAATCAGATCTGTGCCAAGGCTGTTCTTGCGCAGATGATGATCGTTATTTTCACCAGGACGGAGGAGAATTCCATGCTCGTTGATGTCAAGAACGTTTCTGTCTTTGAATTGCTCGAGTTTGCTGATAGGAATCTTAATGAGGGGAGTTCTATACACTTCGCTCAAACCTTCATCAATGAAATTATGGAGTGTAAGGATAGCCCTCTTATTGCAAAATCGCCCATGGAGTTGCAAAATGGTTCCAAATCTACTGAAGAAGGACCTGATAAAGAAAGCGGAAAATCTGCTGATGGGACTGCTGATGTGAGCGAGTACAGTAGGATCAGGGAGGATGGTTTTATGCTATACAAGAATTTATGCAAGTTATCTATGAAATTTTCGGCACAGGAGAATTCTGATGATCAGATTCTTTTGAGAGGAAAAACCCTTTCCTTGGAGCTCTTGAATGTGATCATGGGAAATGCAGGCCCAATCTGGCGTACAAACGAGAGGCAAGTGCCAAGTTGAAAAATGGTTCTTATGAAACCTAATTGAACATGATCCGAGTTAGCATTTTTGGCTAAATCAGCAGTGCCTTAAGATTAAGATTATTCTCCTACAAAGTTGATATAATTTTTCTTCATTAGATTAATAGATTAAGTGAAGATAGTAGGATGAAGGAGTATGGAGTTGAGTCTGTGTCATATTGAGCTTCTTTAGTAGTGAGGTGATGATAATGGCAACACCCCAATCTCCTACTCTAGCCCTTTTGAAACTGAAAGGTTCTCTTCATTGCAAATTTTAATAACTGGTTGAATTGAAGGGAATCATACTTGCTTTAATAAGTTATTGATTATTTTATGATTTTCTCTTTCTTGTAAATGAGGAGAATGATTTATCTATGAATAGCTAATATGTTCTTCTCTTAACAGGTTTCTTAATGCTGTCAAGCAATTCCTGTGCCTGTCATTGTTGAAGAACAGTGGACTATCTGTAATGACTGTTTTTCAACTTCTTTGTTCAATATTTAGGAACCTGTTGTTGAAATTTAGGTCCGGGTTGAAATCAGAGATTGGAATTTTTTTTCCTATGTTGATTCTCCGAGTACTAGAGAATGTACTCCAGCCTAGTTTCTTGCAGAAGATGACTGTTTTGAGTTTACTGGATAAGATCTCCGAGGATTCACAGATTGTTATTGATATTTTTGTCAACTATGACTGTGATGTGGAGGCTCCAAACATATTTGAAAGGTATAGAGGGTCTTGAATTGTTGCCACTTTTGACTTCATTGGAACTACTGAGTCTAGTTTGATCATAGTCTGAATGTGATTTATTTCAGTTCATGATTTTAGTTCACCTTGAGGTCCTTGACGCCACCTCATCCTACAGTTGAGGTTACGAGTTGAAAACAGCTTAAGTTTTAGCCAGTATGATTACTTTTTGGCCCTTCATTTTGCTGCTGCTCTGCCACTTTTTGTAGTTTGAACTTTGAACATAGTCTGAGTGTGGTTTCATTTCAGTGCTTGATTTTAGTTCACGTTGAGGTCCTGTAGGCATCCTCATCTTACATTTGAGGTTATGAGTGGGAAACAGGCCTATTAACTTGGTAAAGGTTGTTTCTGGAAAGTTTTGCTGATTGTATCTGGTTGATCCTCTGTTTTAGAGTTCCTTGCTCAAAATTGTTATGCATGTTACATAATGGATTTGGAATTTGGGTCTTTTGCTGTCAGCGATAACCATGTAAACCATTCATAATATGATGACGCATTTTTCAAGTTCTCACCCCATATAGGTTTCTACCTCTCTCATTCTTGCAGTTCATACAGCTATACCAATTTCCTCTGTTTTTTTTCTTTTTCTTTTTGCTTTTTTAGTCCCTAGAAGTTTGGTATATTTTATTACTACTACTAAATTTCCTTCAGTAGATCAGATACTTAGAGGATTTCAATAGCCCTTTGTGTTGTTCTATAGCTTGTGTCAATTTTTAATTCCCCTAGATTCTTGCAGGACTGTCAATGGCCTTCTAAAAACTGCTCTAGGTCCACCTCCTGGTTCCGTTTCCTCCTTGTCTCCTGCCCAAGATATGACATTTCGTCATGAATCAGTTAAGTGCCTGGTTAGGATAATTAAATCAATGGGATCATGGATGGACCAACAGCTGAAAGTTGGAGAACATAATCCAATAAAGTCCCCTGATAGTGAAAACGTTGCTGAGTCTCCCAGTTACCACATCGATGATGCAAGTAATGCTGACTATGAGCTGCACCCAGAAGCAAACTCTGAATTTTCTGATGCTGCAACACTGGAGCAGCGTAGAGCTCATAAATTGGAAATTCAGGTTTGCTTATTATTTCTCTTCAAGTATTACCCTTGTCCTCAAGATTTCTCTCTGAAGTATGAGTCGCAAATTTTTGGCTACTTAATGTAAGGTTTAGTGTTGCATTAAGATTGCAAACATTTAATATGTAAAATTAGCTGCCTAAATCTCGTTATAGTCTAATAATTTATTTAGTTGAAGACTCGGTATGATTTGGAACAGTTCAGTGATTATGTCAGTGTAATGGATGCAGAAAGGTACTGCATTGTTCAATAGAAAACCATCCAAGGGAATTGAGTTCTTGATAAACTCCAAAAAAGTCGGCAGCTCCCCTGAAGAAGTGGCTCATTTTCTGAAAACTACTTCTGGCCTGAATGAAAGTATGATAGGTGATTATTTTGGTGAGAGGGAGGAATTCCCTATGAAAGTCATGCACGCTTATGTAGATTCCTTCAACTTTGAGAACATGGGCTTTGGTGAAGCGATCAGATTCTTCCTGAGAGGATTTAGGCTACCTGGAGAAGCACAAAAGATAGATCGCATCATGGAAAAATTTGCGGAACGCTTTTGTAAATGCAATCCAAACTCGTTCACCAGTGCAGATACGGCTTATGTCCTTGCTTACTCGGTCATAATGCTCAATACTGATGCCCATAATAGTATGGTAAAGGATAAGGTGCATTTCTGATACTTTAACTTCAGTAGTTTCCTCTTTATTTTGTCTCTGTTTCCTAGAATTGTTTTTGTTTGAAAGGGGAAAATGATATACTGCTAGTAATGAATATGTCTGTGACAGTATTAATGGAAATAAAGTGCATGTGTACCTTATCAACAACAATTATGTAAACCCCCCCAGTTCGGTTGCATGGTAATATAATCTTATTCCTTTTTGGCATCCCAGTGCTATCTCCCAGGCATGTAATTTTGAAGTATTCTGTTTTAAAATTTAACTTGATACCTTCATTTTAATCTTATTTAGATTCACAATGCAATATTCTCTTGGGTGTGCTTTACTATGTACACTCTATGAAGTAAGATTGGGTGTGGTTTACTATGTAATATGTATACATTATGATGTTCTTACGTCATTCTGCAACACTTTAGTCCATATAATGTTGGTAAGTTTATAACTATTTTATTGAGAATGAGATCTTTACTTTTTTATGCATAATCTAAGTTTACATCCATATGCTAAGCTTGCATGGACCCAAGATGTCCCATAGATCTTGGGCCCATTTTCTTTTGATGCTCATGGTTTGGCAAAAGATGGGAACATAAAAATGTTCAAGTTTATACATATACTGCACTTGTTTGCCCTGATCTAGCTACTACTTGATTTGGTTTTATTAGTATGGGCGCCTTCTGACTTTTGATATTGGATTTTGACTTTGAAGATGACCAAGGCTGATTTCATCCGGAATAACCGAGGCATAGATGACGGGAAGGACCTACCGGAGGATTACTTGGGCACTCTGTATGACCAAATAGTGAAAAATGAGATTAAAATGAAGCCTGATCCTTCTGCTCCACAAAGCAAACAAGGAAACAGCCTGAATAAACTGCTGGGCTTGGATGGCATACTCAATCTGGTCTGGAAGCAGCCTGAAGAAAAACCATTGGGTGCAAATGGTTATCTGTTAAAACATATCCAAGAGCAGTTTAAAGCAAAATCTGCAAAATCAGAGTAAGATCTAGTTCCACTAGTAGTTTACTAGACTTCTTATATATTTTGTTACTTAGAACTAGTACCATCTACCTGGAATAGGAAAATACCTAAATGGAACTATCAGTGCAAGTTATTTGATGCTATTAGAGTAAAGTATTATAATTGCAATATTATGATTACTGTTTCTGGTTTTTCACTCTGAGGGTGCCAACTGCCTTGCAAATTTTCTTTCAAGTCCTTCCTTTTTCTTCTGCAGAGTTGTTTATCATGCTGTTGCAGATCCTGCAATATTGAGGTTCATGGTTGAAGTTTGCTGGGGCCCAATGCTCGCTGCTTTTAGTGTAACTCTGGACCAGAGTGATGACAAGGAGGCTACTTCTCAGTGCTTGCAGGGATTCCGATATGCTGTGCATGTTACAGCAATGATGGGAATGCAAACACAGAGAGATGCTTTTGTTACCACTGTTGCGAAGTTTACTTACCTCCATTGTGCTGCAGATATGAAACAAAAAAATGTAGATGCAGTGAAGGTATACGTCAGTTTGATCCTTCAATGGATAAACCACTTGTGCAATATCTGCTTGCTTTTTAACTCATGACCACCATGAGAAACACACTATCTATGTTTGGTTTTCTTAATCCTGATGAACCTATGAAAGTGGGCTAAGAGCAAACTGTGTTTACTTTTCAGGCCATTATATCAATTGCTATTGAAGATGGCAATTACCTTCAGGAAGCATGGGAACACATTTTGACATGTTTATCCCGGTTTGAGAATCTGCAGCTCTTGGGAGAGGGAGCACCTTCTGATTCATCCTTCCTTAATACATCCAACTCAGAACACGATGACATTACATTAAGAAATGTGAGTTATCCATCCCTGAAGAGAAAGGGAACACTCCGGAACCCAGCTGTAATGGCAGTTGTTCGAGGGGGTTCTTACGATAGCACCTCTCTTGGAGGAAAATCTCCTGGTCTTGTTTCTCCAGAGCAGATCAATCATTTTATTTCAAACTTGTATTTGCTTGACCAAATTGGGAATTTCGAATTAAACCACATTTTTGCTCATAGCCAAAGGTTAAACAGTGAGGCTATTGTGTCTTTTGTAACGGCACTCTGCAAAGTCTCCATGTCAGAACTGCAGTCTCCAACTGATCCACGTGTGTTTAGCCTCACAAAACTCGTGGAAGTTGCGTAAGATTCTTTCCTGAATTGAAAGTAATGATTAATCTTACTGTTTTCCTTGTGTCATTTGGATTGGGAAATAAAACACATTGATGCCTTTGTTTTGCAGGCATTATAACATGAATCGCATAAGACTTGTGTGGTCCAGGATATGGAGTGTCCTTTCTGAATTTTTTGTGGCAGTTGGGTTGTCAGAAAATCTGTCTGTTGCAATCTTTGTTATGGATTCGCTGCGGCAACTTGCTATGAAATTCCTAGAACGAGAAGAACTGGCGAATTACAACTTTCAAAATGAATTTTTAAGACCCTTTGCAGTTGTTATGCAGAAAAGTAATTCCACAGAGATCAGAGAGTTAATAGTTCGATGTATCTCTCAAATGGTCCTCAGTCGGGTCAGTAACATAAAATCTGGATGGAAGAGTGTTTTCACGGTAATTTTTTATTTCACATTTAAGGATGGATTACTTTCTTTTCCAAGTGAAATCCTGTCATAAGGAAGTCTTAAAGCAAGTACTTTAAACTCCCTTGCCCAACCAAACTTACGACAAAAGCAATCACTTCATTTGCATCAGCCAAACTCGTTTTGATGGCATCCAGCCCAACACTAGAAACATTCTGTGCCAGGTCACAGAGATTCTGGACAACTTTTACCATTTGTTTCCAAGCTTGTTTTACTATAGGATGTCCTGAAAAAAGCAGCGGCCATTAAATACTTAGTACTATCGTTAGTGTTTGGCCAGACTAGGCAATTTGACTAGCAAAAAACCTCAGACCAGTTGATGGTCACACAGCAGCCAGGCAAACTGAAAGCACCATTGAATTACTGCATGATCGTCTTCTTTTCCATTTTACTCATTGCTCTTGCATAATAATTACTGCCCACCTATTTCTTTATTTGGTATCTTTTCTGATTCTAGAATTAGATTCCTTTGTGTGTGCTTTTGCATCTTGGCTCTCAGCTCAATCGTGAACTTTTCAGCTAGTTTTTTATAAGACTTATGTGGAAGTTTTAGCCAGTATGACATTATCTTGAAACTCTTAGATTTTTCATATGGCTAATAGTTGTACTAGAGGAAGCATATTTTGGTTGTCGCTGATTGATGAACTTCCTTAATTCATTCAAGATTTAAACAATGCAACTTGCTTCTTAGATTGATACTTTTGAACTATTTTGTGATGCCTTGGTTGGCCTTTGAAAATGTGCTTTCAGGTTTTTACAGCGGCTGCAGCTGATGAAAGGAAGAGCATAGTCTTGTTGGCCTTTGAAACAATGGAGAAAATAGTGCGGGAATATTTCCCCTATATAACTGAGACAGAAGCTTTGACTTTTACAGATTGCGTTAAATGCCTCATCACGTTCACAAATAGTAGATTTAACAGTGATGTCAGCCTCAATGCTATCGCTTTTCTGCGGTTCTGTGCTGTCAAACTTGCAGATGGTGGACTTGTTTGTAGTGAAAAAAGTAAGGATGATGATTCATGCAGTCAAGTTTTGAAGGACAATGCTGTGGATGGTCAAACTTGCACAGACAAGGATGACTATGCATATTTCTGGATTCCTTTGCTCTCAGGTATTTTATTTAATTGATAATCGTTCTGGTGGAAGTCTAGCCATAATTGGTTGCATCACTGCTCACAAAAGTACAGTCTTCTTTATCTTGATAACTTTGTAGTTTTGTTCTTAATTAGCATATATACGTGCTCTATTGGTAGATAACATGTTTACTGAACGGAACATCTTGCTTTAGGTTTTTGATTATTTGCTTTTTTATTCAATTTTAGGGCTATCAAAATTGACATCAGATCCTCGAGCAGCCATCAGAAAGAGTGCTCTGGAAGTCCTGTTCAATATTCTAAAGGATCATGGTCAACTTTTTACACAACCATTCTGGGCTAATGTTTTCAATTGTGCGATCTTTCCCATATTCAGAATCACTGTTGATATTAAAGATTCTGTACCCTTACATCCTGATGGGAACATATGGGATTCTGAAACTTCTGTAGTTGCAGCAGAGTGTCTTATTGACTTATTTGTCCATTTCTTTGATTTGGTAAGAACCCAGATGCATGGAGTAGTATCCATACTAGTGGGGTTTATGAAAAGTCCAGGTCAAGCTCCCTCAAGCGCGGGGGTAGCTGCCTTGATGCGTTTGGCTGCTGATTTAGGGAGCAAACTTTCTGAAGATGAATGGCAAGATATCTTTCTTTGTTTGAAAGAGGCTGCTGAATCTAGTTTGCCTGGTTTTGTAAAGCTTCTGAAAATCATGGACAACATTGAGATTCCCGATGTTTCGCCCGATACTGAAATAGAATTGTCTACCGTCCATGGAGTAAATAATGATGGCTCCGAGGATGATAACGAAAAGCTGCAAACTATGGCATATATCGTGTCAAGAATGAAAGTCCATATTAATATACAGCTACTCGTTATACAGGTTCGTGCTCTCTCTCTCTCTCTCTCTCTCTCTCTCTCTCTCTCTCATTCAAAGACATGAATTTGAACTCTGATCATTCTAATTGTGCCGGTGCTTTAATGTCTTAATTAAATAATTCATAGTATTCTTTACATTTGTTTGTTTTGGGGGTTTAGCATATGATTGAAAATTCTTGCATATGGCGTTGGAGTTTATCTTTTCGTCCATCATACTTGTTAAAGAAATTTTATAGCCACAAGGGTTCTGTTGCAACCTTTAGCAATCCTAGTACTACTTTTATGTGTTATGGCATATAACGAAATTAGGTTGAAGTTTCGCGCTGATCTTTCTCCTTGCTCACAGGTTGTGACTGACATTTACAAGATCCACTGGAAGTCCCTGTCTGCAAATATTGTCACTATACTAGAAATATTTACATCAATATCATCTCATTCTCATGAATTGAACTCCCAAACCACATTCCTGCTTAAGTTAGACAAAGCATGCTCTATGCTGGAGATCTCAGGCCCACCACTCGTTCACTTTGAAAACGAGTCATACAAGAACTACCTGAATTTTTTGCACGACCTAATAGTGAACAGCCCATCTTTGTCGGAGGAGAAGAATATTGAAGGCGAGCTTGTGTCTGTATGTAAGAAAGTGTTGCAGATATACCTCGAGTGTAGTGGATTTGAATATGTGTCACAGAATAAACCTAGGGCGAACTGCATCCTTCCGTTAGGGTCCGCGAAGAAGGAGGAATTAGCAGCTCGAACGCCTCTAGTTCTATCAGTGATGCGGATTTTGGGTAGTCTAGAAAGAGATTCATTCAGGAGGCATGCTTCTCAGCTGTTTCCGTTGCTCGTGGATCTCGTGCGAAGCGAGCATAGTTCGATGGAAGTGCAGCGAGTTTTGAGCAGTATATTTCAGTCGTGTATAGGTCCTTTAGTATGTAAGTGACCCTTGTTTATGTACAGAGTATAAATTGAGATTCTTCTCTTGCCTCATTATCGATAGGAAAATTGTTTTGCTGTTTAGGAAGATTCGAACAGTCATTTTGGAACTCGACTCTTTAGAAAATATATGCATTAACACCAGTTTTGGCTACACTCTCATTATTCTTTTTCCTTGCACATATGAATTTCATTGATTAATTTTTGTTGTTACTCTCTCCATCCTGCGGAGCTTGATCAGTTTTTCTTTTCGGGTTGTCCCGTAAAATTTGATCACTTTTCTTATATGATAATTTTATTTTATATTTTTTTCACTTTTTTATCTATCACATTTAACATATTAAATACTAGCTCCTTAAAATCCGTGTAAAAAAGAAATGATCAAGCTTCGCGCACGAAGGGAGTATCCAATTTTAAACAAGGATCCAATTATACAATATTTAGAAGAATTTACTTTTCATAATTGATAAGAATAATTGATAAGAAGTACTCATTGAATACTTTTATCCTTGGTGGTGAATGCGCTACGTGTAATAGCGGGATCGAAAACTTGTGGCATATCTTCATGAACTGCCCTTTCGCAGAGGAATGTTGGAGAATCAGTGGCCTACAAGGTTATATTGAGAATGTTGCTGGTAATAGCGAGTCTTTTGAGCAAGCTTTCTTCACCATCATTGGTGGTTCTGATAAGGAGCTAAAGGCTAGAGTGAGTATGATCCTTTGGCAAATTTGGAGGGATCGTAATTCGGTGGTTTGGAAGAATATCACTCCTGCTCCATCTCACTCGGTCTCCATGGCAGCTAACTCGCGACAGGAGTGGCTCGTCGCTTGGGCACAACGTTCTCGGCAGGTTCCTTCTCCTAGGCCGGCGACTTGCTGCGAAGGGTGGCACCCTATTCCTATGGGGGCAGTCCAGTGCGCCGTCGATGCTGCTTTCTTTGGAGAACGAAATGACATGGGCATTGGCATGGTTATCCGAAACCATGAGGGAGATTTAATGTTGGGAAAGGCTATAAAGATGCCCGGTCTACGTAGTGTGGAGAAAGGGGAATTGATAGGGATCAAGGAAGCTCTCTCTTGGCTTAAAATATTGGGGTACTCGCGTGGTGTGGTGGTTTCCGACAGCAAGCGCGCGTGTGATGTGATTAATTTGGGAGAGAGGAATCTTTTGGAGTTGGGTGTCATTGGCTCTCTTTGCCGTGAGGAATTGTTGCTTGCACCGGATATCACTATCCGGCATGTTCGACGGGAACAAAATGGTATTGCTCATAGTTTAGCAAAGGCCGCGAAGGATATTTCTACACATCATGTTTGGAATGAGCCCCCTCCTTTTGTGGTGGGTCATCTCCACGTACCATGCTCATGTGCTCAATAATATATCCTTCTCTTTTCTTCAAAAAAAAAAAAAAAAAGTAATGAAATTAATGAGCCGGCAACTTGGCTAATTGATAAATACTTTTGAAGATGAATAAACGTTTCTCGAAAATGGGGAGGTAAGTTAGATGAAAAAGAATCAACTTGCATTGACAAATGAAATAAAAGGATTCGTTTCACACAACGTCAACTCTTAGAAATTGGTGTAAAATCTGATCTCATGGATACGTTTTGGATTCTCTCGATTTACACACAAATGTGTGGGTGTTTGTTTTAAATTATGATGTTAAACTATGAGTGTTTCATCATTTTATTAAATATATCTATCAATCTCTAAATCTTATAAATTATTCAACTAGAAATTGATTGAAACATGAATGGGGAGTGGAAGATCAACTCTTTTAAGTATGTGTATCTAATAATTTTTAAAAAATCATCCTATCTTTCTTCGGAATGATAAATTTCATAACATTTTTTTTTGAGACAATTCATAGCATTAGTTGGTCATGAATTATTATTTGGATATAAAAATTATTAGAAAATTCATGTCCGGCCCGAATAACAATTTTTTTTAAAAAATAGTATAAAAAGGGAAACTGAGTCGTGATAATGCAAAAGTTATTATTGGCATTTATTTCAGCAGTCCAAGTAAGACCAGAAGAATTGGCATTTGCCATTATTAATATACTTTTTTAGGCCTTATTAGGCATTGACTCAATAAAATATACTGTCCTCCATTATTTGCTTAATGAATTTAAAATTTCTATTTCCATCTAATTCTAGTCACTATTAATTTTGCAAGTGTACAAATTAATGCATTGATCAAATTTATCACTTAAAAGACATGAATTTTACTATAAAACATTATGAATTTATTGTGGAAAATGATGAATCAAAAAATTTAATTTTTCTCTAATTTACATCATTCGAAATTTGAACTATAAATTCAATAAGTAAATTTATAAATCAATCGTAAATCTTCATAATCTAAAAGCTAAAAATAATTCATACGCTTAAAATTTATTCACAAAATCTCTTGTACACTCGGATGTACCGTACATCCGAATTGATCAGTACTTAGATCCTGACTCGCATGCTGATTCAAACCCACATCCTAACCCAAATCGCGTAAATTACACTATTACGTTACACAAATGATGCTGCTTGTAAGTGACATTATTCAATTATATAAATGACACTGTAACATTTTAAAATGTTATAGTGTCATTTTTAATCTTATAATGTTATTTAAAACATTATAGTGTCATTTACAATCTTATAATGTCAATTACAAGAAGTGTCATTTATATTTCTAAATGGTGTCAATTATATACAATGTCATTTGTATAACATAATAGTGTCAATTACAAACAGTGCCATTTGTATAACTGAATAATGTCATTTATACAATTTGAGTCAGGATGGGGGTTTAAATCAAAATACGAGTCAGGATCAGGATACAAATCAATCCAAATGTACGTACACTCACAGTGTATCCAAGACCACCTCAAACGTATTTGAACAACTCTATATGTATTAATAAAATATGCTATAAGCATACTGACATTTTCTAAATTGATGCACTACGTATTTGAACAACTCCATATGTATTAATAAAATATGCTATAAGCATACGGACATTTTCTAAATGGGATAATATTGCATCTACCCCACACTCAACATATTTCCCTGGTTTTTCCACTAAAAATGGGTTTTTAACGATAATTTCAGCACCTTTTGTTTTCCACTTTGAGAATTGGTCTGTTTCCACATTAGCAACTAACCAGCAAATACAAATGAGAGACTTGCAAGTCAAATTGGGTATGCTGTACCAAATTTCAACTAAAATATGTACATGTGGGCCCATAAATTAAGGGTATAATTGACAATTCCATCATTAAATATTATGCATTAAATTGAAGAATTAAAAATAAAAATAAAAATAAAAATGATCTTACATCTTAACGTTCAAAGCAAACACTTCAAAACAATTACATCAGAATATACTACATAATACATCAATAAATTTTTAAAAAATATTTTGTCCTCTTATCTTTGTCAATTTGATTCGTTCATAGTCAAAAGAATTCAAACAATTAAACGTAAGTTTAGAACTATAATTATAAATGTGCAATGACCAATTACCATAAAATCGAAAAACAACTTTGTAAATCTCACTGAACAAATCACTGTAAAACTGTAAAGTGAGCCACATTACTTTATTTTAAAGTTTTCTCTACTTTTTTATTTTTTGAGAAAATCTAAAGTTTTCTTAAAATATACATTATGTTAAAACATAATTAGGGGTAATGGAATTAATAAAAGCCCACTAGTTCTTGGAATTTTCAAAGCGAAATTTGCCTTTACTTCAGATATTTGTGCAATGGCCAAATTCAAATGAATATGCGGAAAGGTTACTGTGTTTTGGTAGAAAATACATTTTGCCGACGACAAATGAAAAGGAAATTTCACAAATAAAATAATGAATTATTTTAAAATTATAATTTTAACATAATTTTTTAAAATATAGCGAATTAAATCACCACATTTTCAATTTTCGCAGTCCTATCTTTCCAGTTTCATTTCGGTTCTCCAAAATATCGAATCGAAGCTTACGTAAATTAGTAAAGACGATATCTTTTTTATGAGGCTTAAACAATCCCAATTCATACGATTTCAATTATTTTTTTTCTCAAATTATAAGGAGATTGTATCCTATATTTGTATCACAATTTCAAATATTCAACAATTTTATAGAAAACAACTTTATAATATGAATATTACGTGACGAACTAATCCACATAAACCCTAACTCAACAATCCGACGATCGAAAAAAAAATTAAAAGGGCGAAATTATAAAAATTGAAAAGATAACGATCTAATATACCATACTTAAAAAATCACGTTAAAATAATAAATTCAAACTAGTAATTTATAATTTTATTAGGCAAAACTCCGTATACTTACATGCTATAACCTTTTTTTTTTTTTATATGAGCGAAAATGCTACCTTAGTTTGTAAGCAATTTATGGAGTCACGAATTTTGTGTTGGGCAACTGAAACATGAAGTGTAAGAAAATATTTTTGCATGAAGATGAATAAAGATAAGAAGCGGCATCACGACTATATACCCAAACTCAGACTTTACGCACGCGTTTTGAATGAAGTAAACACTTAGTCAGAATTATACGTGTAATGCATTTGACTATTGAATTGACACACATGGCGCGACGCCAATTAACGGAATAATTTAATACCAACTACCATTTAACTATTTAGCTTCACACCCAAAATTCAATCAAATGCTACAATTTGCGGCAGCATTTTTTAAGCAAGAACCCTCACCTCACCTTCCTTTTGAATTTTAACCAACAAATTCATATTATAAATACCATCATTAGTCATTCAATTCATTTCACCAAACACCAAATTTCCAATTCCAGCAGCGAGCAGTGCAGTCCAGCCTACTCTGCCTGCTCTCTCTCTCTCTCTCTACCTCTCTTTCTCTCTCAAGCTTGATCGGAATGGAGGCCCGCCGCCGTGAGAATAAGCTTAAGCTCGCCGATGAGTCGGTGAAGGCCTCCGACGCCCTCCCGCTGCCGCTCTACCTCACCAACGCCTTCTTCTTCACTCTCTTCTTCTCGGTGGTTTACTTCCTGCTCCTCCGGTGGCGCGAGAAGATCCGCAACTCCACCCCTCTCCACGTCGTTACTGTCTCCGACATCGCCGCCGTCCTCACATTCGTCGCCTCCTTCATCTACCTTCTCGGCTTCTTCGGCATCGGCTTCGTCCAGTCCATCATCATCCCCCGCGCTCCCCTCGAGGACGTCACCGACGATGAGGACGAAATCAGCGATTTTGACCGTTTGATGGTGAAGGAGGATTCACCTAAAATCCCCTGCGCCGCCGCCGCCCCCAAATCCGATTATCTCAAAATTGAGAAGATTGAGGTTACCGACGAGCAAGACGAGGAAATTGTGAAGTCGGTGGTGGAGGGGAAGATCCCCTCCTACGCCCTAGAATCGAAATTGGGCGATTGCCGCCGCGCCGCGGCCATCCGCCGTGAGGCTTTGCAGCGGATAACCGGAAAGTCTCTGGAGGGGCTTCCTTTGAACGGATTCGATTACGAGTCGATCCTCGGACAGTGCTGCGAGATGCCGGTGGGATACGTGCAGATTCCGGTCGGCATTGCCGGCCCGCTGTTGCTGGATGAGCACGAGTACTCGGTGCCCATGGCGACGACGGAGGGGTGCTTGGTCGCGAGCACAAACAGAGGATGCAAGGCTATCTACGCCTCCGGCGGCGCCACCAGCTCCCTCTACAGGGACGCCATGACCAGAGCTCCCGTCGTCCGCTTCCCCTCCGCCAAGAGAGCCGCAGAGCTGAAGCTCTTCCTCGAAGATCCTCTCAACTTCGAGACCCTCTCGATGGTGTTCAACAGCTCCAGCAGATTCGGGCGGCTACAGAGCATCAAATGCGCCATCGCGGGGAAGAATCTGTACATCCGATTCTCGTGCAGCACGGGGGACGCCATGGGGATGAACATGGTGTCCAAGGGCGTGCAGAACACCTTGGACTTCCTCAACAACCAGTTCCCCGACATGGACGTCATGGGCATCTCCGGAAACTACTGCTCCGACAAGAAGCCCGCCGCGGTGAACTGGATCGAAGGGCGGGGCAAATCCGTTGTGTGTGAAGCCGTCATCACTGGAGACGTAGTGAAGAAGGTGCTCAAGACCGACGTCGCCTCCTTAGTGGAGCTCAACATGCTGAAGAATCTCACCGGCTCCGCCATGGCCGGAGCTCTCGGGGGCTTCAACGCGCATGCTAGCAACATCGTCTCGGCGATCTACATAGCGACGGGGCAGGATCCGGCGCAGAATATCGAGAGCTCGCACTGCATCACGATGATGGAAGCGGTGAACGACGGGAAGGACCTTCATGTCTCAGTAACGATGCCTTGCATTGAGGTTGGGACAGTCGGAGGCGGGACTCAGCTGGCGTCGCAGTCGGCGTGCCTGAATCTGCTGGGGGTGAAGGGAGCCAATAAGGAGGCTCCCGGATCCAACGCCCGCCTCTTAGCCACCATTGTCGCCGGTGCGGTTCTTGCCGGAGAGCTGTCTCTGATGTCGGCCATTGCTGCGGGCCAACTGGTGAAGAGCCATATGAAATACAATAGGTCTAATAAGGATGTTGCGAGCATGAAGTCTTGAGCAATGAGATTCTTCTTGTTTCCAAATAATAACGGTGCTAGCCATGTAAATGGAGGGGAGGGATATAGCTTAAAACTTTTTATTTAATTGTTTCTATTCGGTTATATTCTTTAGTAGACTTTTGTATTCTGGATTTCTCCTTAGTTTATGAGGAAGGCAAGTATTTCAATGAACTCTGGGGCTTCTCCTATAAAACTCTGAACTATATATCTCTCCTGTTCTTGGTATTGTGTTGCGCTACCTAGAAATTTTTATACTCCCTCAATCTCAGTTATAACATCTTTTAAAAAAAATAGCGTACGTTAAAAAAGTAAATGAAGAAAGAGATAAAATTAGAGAGTAACAAAATAAAAAATAGGAGAAAGATAAAGTAAATGGAGAAAGAAATAAAAAGAGTAGATAAAATAATTTATTTATTTTTTAAATTGAGACATTTTAAATGCGACATTTCAAAAAGAAAATTGAGACGTTATAAATGGGCTAGAGGGAGTACATGCTGTGATTCTCCATTGAGAGGGGAAGTATACGAATTTTTTCAAAAGATTAAGGGTGTTTGGCTAAATTTATTTTAAGAGTTTATACGATATTTCAAGAGCTTATAAGATGTCAAAGTATTTTGATAATTGAGCTTATAAGATAGGGAGAAAAATTTTAGTTAGAGAGGGAAAATCTTTGTTAGAAAGAGAAAGTCGAAGATATATCAAATTTGAATAATACTATATGATGAAAATAAAAAATTATAATTGAGTTATTTTAGTAAAATAAATGTTGCATAAGGAAATGAGAAAATAAGTTGGGATAAAAGAACTTAATTTTTGGGATCTTATAAGTCTTAAACAACTTATAATATTTTTGTCAAATAACTCCTAAACAGTTTATAAGCTATTTTAAAGAGCTTATAAGCTCACTCAAACAATCTCCAAGCTCGTACCATTCTCCGTTTGCGCGGAACAGGAGCATTATTTAGTTCATGCATAATATGTTTTGGAGGCTATAAGGATAATTCTATTTATCCAATATTATATTCCATGCTATTTATAAATTAGAAAAGGTGTATAAAAGAAAACCTATTTTCAATCCATGATCCTATATAACTATGTTGATATCAATTTATTTTTCCAATATTGAGTATATTCCATGCTATCTATAAATGAGAAAAGGTAAATCAGAAATGCATGCTATTTTCAATTCATGATCCTTAAACATGAGAAAATAACTAGTACTTCTTTTAGTACTCGTTCCACTAATCGTACAACTAATATTTATTGTGCGTATTTATGTGTAAGTAGATAAGATTTCAAATAATACGAGCTATCATTTTATCTAAAAAATTTCATTAAATAAATCAAATAATTAAATAAACAAATTTTAAAGGTTGCGTCACGATGAATTTGAACCCATGACCTTTGATCTTGGACATTAATCATTGTATTGTTATACAGGTTGAAACTTTACTTACTTGCATTTAACCCTAAACTTTTTTTTCTTATCAGAGTCGTACAGTTTACAGGTTATTTCTCCGACGTTTTTCTTTCTAATTTGGAGTGGACTTCATATAAGTATACGTTTCCATTCCAATATGTTAATATATATATATATATATATATATATATATTTAGTAAGAAATTATGTTATAAGTATATGTTTTAATAATCTCATATTAGCTGTCGAGGGACACCAAGAGAATCATCAAGTCTTGCTTATATAGCTCTCCATATTTCAGACGAAATCAGTTGAACGAAGAAGTTCTGTAACTCAAATCATTACTAATAAAAAAGATTTAGTTGTTTGTTAAGTGATGGTACCCAAAGATTATTGAAATAATAAGCTTCTTCATAGAGATTAACAAATGCAAATTACAAACTCTACCAAAGAATGGCCAAATAGAAATCCAAAAGCTTTAAGACTTCATACTAGCAACATCCTTATTAGACCTATTGTATTTCATATGGCTCTTCACCAGTTGGCCCGCAGCAATGGCCGACATCAGAGACAGCTCTCCGGCAAGAACCGCACCGGCGACGATGGTGGCTAAGAGGCGGGCGTTGGATCCGGGAGCCTCCTTATTGGCTCCCTTCACCCCCAGCAGATTCAGGCACGCCGACTGCGACGCCAGCTGAGTCCCGCCTCCGACTGTCCCTACCTCAATGCAAGGCATCGTTACTGAGACATGAAGGTCCTTCCCGTCGTTCACCGCTTCCATCATCGTGATGCAGTGCGAGCTCTCTATATTCTGCGCCGGATCCTGCCCCGTCGCTATGTAGATCGCCGAGACGATGTTGCTAGCATGCGCGTTGAAGCCCCCGAGAGCTCCGGCCATGGCGGAGCCGGTGAGATTCTTCAGCATGTTGAGCTCCACTAAGGAGGCGACGTCGGTCTTGAGCACCTTCTTCACCACGTCTCCAGTGATGACGGCTTCGCACACAACGGATTTGCCCCGCCCTTCGATCCAATTCACCGCGGCGGGCTTCTTGTCGGAGCAGTAGTTTCCGGAGATGCCCATGACGTCCATGTCGGGGAACTGGTTGTTGAGGAAGTCCAAGGTGTTCTGCACGCCCTTGGACACCATGTTCATCCCCATGGCGTCCCCCGTGCTGCACGAGAATCGGATGTACAGATTCTTTCCGGCCACGGCGCATTTGATGCTCTGCAGCCGCCCGAATCTGCTGGAGCTGTTGAACACCATCGAGAGGGTCTCGAAGTTGAGAGGATCTTCGAGGAAGAGCTTCAGCTCTGCGGCTCTCTTGGCGGAGGGGAAGCGGACGACGGGGGCTCTGGTCATGGCGTCCCTGTAGAGGGAGCTGGTGGCACCGCCGGAGGCGTAGATAGCCTTGCATCCTCTGTTGGTGCTCGCGACCAAGCACCCCTCAGTCGTCGCCATGGGCACCGAGTACTCGTGCTCATCCAGCAACAGCGGGCCGGCAATGCCGACCGGAATCTGCACGTATCCCACCGGCATCTCGCAGCACTGTCCAAGGATCGACTCGTAATCGAATCCGTTCAAAGGAAGCCCCTCCAGAGACTTTCCGGTTATCCGCTGCAAAGCCTCGCGGCGGATGGCCGCGGCGCGGCGGCAATCGCCCAATTTCGATTCTAGGGCGTAGGAGGGGATCTTCCCCTCCACCACCGACTTCACAATTTCCTCGTCTTGCTCGTCGGTAACCTCAATCTTCTCAATTTTGAGATCATCGGATTTCGGGGCGGCGGCGGCGGCGCAGGGGATTTTAGGTGAATCCTCCTTCACCATCAAACGGTCAAAATCGCTGATTTCGTCCTCGTCGTCGGTGACGTCCTCGAGGGGAGCGCGGGGGATGATGATGGACTGGACGAAGCCGATGCCGAAGAAGCCGAGAAGGTAGATGAAGGAGGCGACGAATGTGAAGACGGCGGCGATGTCGGAGAGAGTAACGACGTGGAGAGGGGTGGAGTTACGGATCTTCTCACGCCACCGGAGGAGCAGGAAGTAAACCATGGAGAAGAAGAGAGTGAAGAAGAAGGCGTTGGTGAGGTAGAGCGGCAGCGGGAGGGCGTCGGAAGCCTTCACCGAGTCATCGGCGACCTTAAGCTTATTCTCACGGCGGCGGGCTTCCATTCTGATTAATCTCACTAAGTTAATTCACCTTTAGAGAGAGAGAGAGATCAAACAGTGTAGGCTGGAGTGTAGTGCTCTGCTAGCTGCTTGAATTGGAAATTTGGTGGTGAATTGAATTGAATTGAATGATTAGTGATGGTATTTATAGGATGAATTTGTTGGTCAAAGGGAAGGTGCGGCGCGGGTTCATGACTTTGCAAGTGCAGCTGCCTATTGTAATCTTTAATTGACTTTGGGAGTCTATTGTCTAAAAAATTGAATTTAGGTGTAGCTAATGTAGTTATTAAATTTTTGGCGTTCTCCATGTGTGTTAATTAAATAGTTTATTGTAATAATGCATTAAATCCGCGTGAGGGCATAAATTCAATTATTTTGACTTGAAATGTATTCTTCTTTGTCTCAATTCATTTGTTTTCGTATATACTCCCTCCGTCCACATAGAGGTGGAGTGGAGGGCACCCGTTTTAATAAAAAAAAGTTGAAAATCGTGATTTTAGTGATAAAGCCTAGTATTAGGCTCACTAAATTTTAAAAGTAAATTAAAGGTGGATATTTTGTAAATGTTGAGTATGAAGAAGATTTCAAAAAAATGAAAACACACAATCTTTATGGACGAACGAAAATAGGAATAAACACACAATCTTTGTGGACGAATGAGTATAACACAGTAAACAACTCAATAATTGATCCATTAGGTTTTGCCATTACACAAGGGTGTGTTTGGTACACTATATAAGCCAGAATTATTAAATAGTCTTAGCTTATATGAGTGTTTAGTAGCCTATGTTATTAAACAAGTCAATCCATAATAGTTCAACAATTCGATCTTATTCTACTATTTCACCTTGATAAATAATATTTCATCCATCCTCATTTTATGTATCTTAAGCTAGATAGATAATTAATTTCATATTTTTAATATTATTTATTTTAATTTTATTAATTATACTATTTTTAAGCATGAATACCAAACACATCCTTAGTTTTATTATATTTGGAAGTGGAGGACCATCCATAGCCTTTCAATTATATAGAAACCTTAATTTAGGTAGCTTCCATATATAAGACAAATCTGATCCAAACTTACACTGCCCTTTCCCTTGAATATCATATGATAGCCTAAATAATGACAAATAAACATGATTGAATCAAAAAGCATATTTTAATGAACAAATATAGACATACATGATAGAGTTTTTTTTAGTTGATACATAATACAGTTAATATTTTAAAATATCTAAATATTCTCCCGTCCACAAAATATTTTTCTTAAAATAATGGATATGAGGTTTAAGAAAACTTAGTTTGTGTATTTAGTGAGTGGAAGGGATCTCCAATATTTTTTTTTTTTAAAGGTAATAGTTAGTGGATTTATGTGAATCTATTATTAACAATATATAAAAACATGTGAGAATTTTAAAAGTAGTACTCCGTAATTAACAAGATTATGTCCAAAAAAAAGTAGGAAGATATTTTGTGGACAAACGAAAAAGAAAAATTGTAAAGATGTTTTGTGGACGGTGGAATAGCCATTTTTTGCTTAAAGTGTTGTTTAGCCTTTAATTTACGTGGGCTAGTTTGTATTCACGATTAAAAAAATTGTGGTTATAAATTATAGGCAAAAAATATGATCAATTCACAACTAAAGAAGCTTCATAATTGTAAATTGTAAGTAAAATAGGGCCAAGTCACAACTAATAAGCTTCGAAATTGTTAATTATAGACAAAAAATATGATCAGTTCAGAGGCTATCATGTGAATTGTAAGCAAAATATGATTAATTCACTATTAAACAATTTATTAAACAAAAAAATAATATTAATTGATAATATTATTCCTAGAAGAATGGTTCCATAAAAGGTGAATTCTAATAGATTATATCTATCATAATTTTTTGAAATCAGATTAGTTTCACGTGATATAATTCGTAGCAAACAAATAAATCCTAAAGTTAAAATTGTAAAAGTGGCTATCTTGATGATTATTTTCTATCTTTACAAATGTAAAATGAATATTTTAGTAGTTAACTCTATATAATACTACTAGTATATGTTTTTCATTTGGGTGACTAATTTTTATCCCTAATTGAATTTTAGAATTCATGTATTCTATGGATTTTTTAATCACTGTTTGCCAGTTTCGTTTTATGGGGAAGCTAACTAAAACTAACATTTATATACTATAACAAATAAAATTTCTTAGATCAACATTTCTATATTATTGAATGGCCCTTAATTATTTTATTATAATTGAATGACTGTGGATGTAGGAGTCGGGTCACACTTATACTCCACTTCATAAAAAACAAAACTCACTACATCACTTAGAAATTAAGCACGCACGCGGATTGAATGCAGTATAATAGTATAAGATTATTCAATACAAATGCATTAGCTACATTTGATTGACTAACAAAATTCATTTAAGATTACAATTTGCCGAGGCAATTTCAAACTCCCTGTTAGAGTCATTCTTTAACTCTAATTAATTTATTATTTTTAAAAAATATATTTTGCTTTTTTTTTGTTCAGTATGAAATCCGGAAGATTATTAAATTTGAACGAGTCTCTATAACTATCTCCTACAAAGGTGAAAACAATATTGTGAAGGATGTAATCAAATCTCAAAAAAAAAAAAAAAGCTAAAGTAAACTCCTATTTCGTAGGAACCAACTCCATATCCTTAACTGAAGTGGAGAAGTGGACATCATGACCTAAAAACGTGATTGAGACGTGCAAGGGAAGGTCTCGAGCTCTATATATATGAGAGATAACAGTTGGAGAAAGACACGCAAATTAAGAAATCTTGTATTTTTTTTTTTTTTGAGAGAAACGAGAGAAGATCTATTGAGCACATTGGCATAGAACATGGAGATGACCCTCCACAAACAACGCGGGTTCATTCTAAACATGAAGTGTAGACACATCCCTCGCAGCCTTTGCTAAGCAATGAGCTATAGCATTTCGATTCCTTCTAACATGACGGATCCTAAAGCCAGACAGCAACAGAAGCGCAACATGAAGGATGTATTTTGTTTTAGTGAATTGTTTTCTCACCTATAGGCTTATATAAAGTAGGTTATATATGGTAGTATTTGGATTATGTATTTGTTTTTGTAAAAGTTCACCAAGAATTCTCAGTGGATTATTTCGTCATATTGGCATCCACAAGTTATAATTATAACTTGTGGAAAATTCATTCTCGTATCTTGTTTTTTCATTCAATTTTCGTTGTTGTTTATACTCTGTATTGTTGTTGTGCGTATTATTCGAACATCGTGCACAATGTTCTGTTTCAGACGAAGCAACACTTTCACTCCCGAACCCAAACCGCGCCTTCTTCTTACCAACAAATTCATCATATAAATATATCGTTATTCATTCGATTCAATTCATTGTGTAGTACACTCTCTTTTTTTTAAGAAGAAAACCATCCCTCCATTTTTTTTTTGGCGTAGTGAATTAACTGAGTGGCATTAGGATGTGGGCCGTTGGATATAAGGTGGGCCGTTGGATATAAGGTAGGCCCATATTAACTTGCAGGCTCGGCCCATACCCAAAAAGAAGAAGAATCAGGAACTGTCCCAGGATAACTTCCAGTTTAAGTCGGCCCATATTAGAAATGAGCAGGTAAAATTATATTTTTGTATTTAGAAATAAATTTAAATAGATAAATATATAATTTTATATATAAAAAATAAAAAATATATATATAAAATATAAACTTAAAATATATTCCTTCTATCCCACTTATAATTACACACTTTCATTTTTAATTTTTCCATTTATAATGACAATTTCTTATTTAAAATAATATGTGGTCCCTGCTCATTCTACATACCTCAAATAAGTGAACGCCGCCATTTTTTAGTCCCTTTCTCACAGTGGGGTTCTCTGAATTACAATAAAATGAAAGAAGAAAATTTCTCCAATCTCCCTCCATTTTCTTTATCACAATAAAATGAAAAAAGAAAATTAAAACTAGAATAAAGAATATGAAGAAGAAGATAATTTTTGTGTCAAAAATCGAGTGGAGAAGTTGTGTATTTATAGGATGAAAATAGAATAATACTAAAAAAAATTGAAGAATGTCGTTGAGACTTGCAACGGCTAGTAAAAAAAATCGACAATTTAGTCGTTGCCCAATTTTTTCTCGATTTTTTTCCCGGCCCATTTCCTGATTTGGCCGTGTATGGGACGCGCTCGCCCCTCTCTCCTCGCGCACCAGCCGCGCAAAAACAAGCGAATCTCGCCCCTCCCAGGCGTGGCAATGGCAGGGGGCTCGCACGAGCCGGGGTGTGAGCCCGCTCCTCGAATCCCTTTGCAGATACTCTTATTCTTAATCTTCGTGTTTATTTTTATTATGTCATTATAAGTTGGACGAAGGAAGTACTAATTAATAAAAAAACCGTCTGCACGAGCGCCCAATCGTGCCCGGCTTGGCCACATCATGATGAGTTATAATCGTCGATCACCATCTCTAATTCAGCCCCTCTTTAGAAAAATAAAATGTTGAAATGGCAAAATAAAAGCAAAGAGATTAGAGTAGCCATTTGATAGAAACAATAGAAGGAAAAGAAAGAAAGTGATGAGTTAGAAAGGTTCCAAGAGGCCACGTTTTGCTTTCTCGTCGACAGTATATACAACCTAAATTTCGATTTGTCGGCAACTGCTGAGTATATGATTAATAAAGAGTGGGGTAATTCGATGCTCTTTTTCTGAAATAAATAAATCAAAAAAACGTTTTTGTTAATATTGTACTTTTCTAACATTCACTCTTTTAATTCTACATTTTACTTTTCTAACATTCAATCGTTTTATCTATATTTCTAAAAAAAGAATGTATTATAAACAATATGATAGTAGTTTTTAGAATAAACGCACTAATGTCAGTAAATGAGAAAATAAATTCACTTATAATTACAGTAGATGGGATGTCACGACCCATGACAATCAAGGGAATGTTATTGAGAATTGTACTATCTCAATTACTCGTTTTAATAGAAGTAAATAACTATTAATTGAATTAAATTTTAATTATCTCATGACTTGATATGTTTTACTCAATTTTTTTCTATCAAAATGGTTTGAAACGTATGTAATTTATTGTTTGTTTGGATGTATCAAATCTTTTTTGTTAAAATAATGTTTTTTTTGCATCATGAATAGCATGACTTAGAGCATTCATATTTATTAAGTCATTGCTTGACTCATCTATATTTCAAATTCATTATGAGTCAAGTACTGTATTAAATTGGTTCATTATATTTGATTCATATGAATTAATTGGGACGAGTCACTCGTATGCTGCTATCAATCGACTCGAGCCAGGCGCGTGCAAATTATGAATCAGCTGACTCATCCATATGAGTCGCCTCTCGAGTCACCCCACCCTACATCGACTGATTCATCGCCAAAATTGTTTCGAGCTAGCGAATGAGTCTGCCCGCTCTAAAGAGTACAATTATACTTCAATAATATGTATTTCATTTAAAATAAATATTTTTTATACTTATATCACGCATAGCAAACAAGTTCATACAATGTGGACACATATGGCGTAAATTATAGTAGTTTTTTAATTAATAAATGAAAGTAAAGTAGTTACTGCAGCCACAAACCTAAGATTCCCCAATAATGAAAGAAAAGTATTAGTAAAGAAATTTCCCACGATTTAGGGAGAATTAACATACGTTGTGGTCTTACCATCCCAATTTTTAATCTTTATTTTTTAAAAAAAGAATAGAATAGAAAGTGTAAAAAAAAAAAGGACCCATCATCAGTATTGGCTGTAAGCCTTTGAAAACCCGAATAAAACAGGCTGTAACGCAGCTGTGCTTGGAACATTACATTCCCAATTCTTCCTCTCCTTTCTCTCTCAAAGAAATTTCTCCAGCAAAATTGAGGTCAGAATTCGCGAAGCTTGAATCCAAACAATCATCATGAGCTCCGTTTTCCAGCTGCAGAGGAAGCAATCCCTCCCTCTCTCACAGTCGGGGACCCGGGAGGCGTCGGGCCCCGGGATCCGCCGCCGCCTCTCCTCCCTCTCCCTGAATCTGAAGATCCAGCCGTCGTCCTCCCCCGCCGCCGCGTGGGCGATGCGGCGCTCCAAATCCGTATCCGCCATGGGCGAATACGCCGGCAGCTCCGTCAGGAAGTGGTGGGAGTGGGGATGGGGCTGGATCCTCACCCGAAAACCTACCTTCGCCGCCGATCTGGAAATGAACGAGGAAGAGGTCGCCGCCATCGGCAGCCACAGCAGGGGCAGCTGGCGCCACGTCTTCTACAAGGTCACCTCCCAGCTCCGCCGCAAGCTGCTCGGCGCCGACAATGTCGGCCTCCCCCAGACCTTCCGCTACGATTCCTTCAACTACGCGAAGAACTTCGACGATGGAAGGTCCGCCGCCTCCCTCATCCACTGATTTCTTCTACTGCTCCGATAATCGTTCTTTCATTATTTGCCGGTGTTATTATATATATATCTATATCTATAATCCGATCTCGCTCTCGCTCTGGCTCAATTCCTGCTGCTGTTTCTCTATATCGAAATTCAATCACGCGTTATCGGAGGGGGATCGGCCGGCATCAAATATCTCATTGTGCGTGTGATTCATATATAGCGTATTATATGAATTTGTATGATATTCTTTTTAATTAGTTCGTTTCATTTATTATGTGTAGCTTGGGTTTGTAATTCCTTGAATTTTGAAGATGACCGCTTAATTGTAAAATGTTCCCTACTCCAATACCTACAATTCTCGAAAATTTTATTTATTTATTTATTTTATAATTGCCGACAGCATCACAATTTTTGAATTAGACAGCACCACAATTTCTGGTAGGTGTAGTGTGTGTGTGTGTGTGCATATATTAGTGACATGTGTTTTTTCCGAGCTTCTTTCTCAGCTCAACTTGTAAATGTCGGTGAGCCATTCTACATCTCCACCGACTGAGGTGTTAATGTAATACTTGCATTTATTAATAATGAAATAGTTAAGTATGTTATGTTCATTCATAATGAACATACTTTAATTATCCCTAATTTGACATCCAAATGGTGTCATCTCTTGTTTGTGTGAACAACGGGATTTATGATTTAAACTCCACCGCTCATTATTCTTCAAAAAAGAAAAAAACTTTAAGTACGTATGCATGTACACGCACGAACTCTTGTTTGTGTGAATAACGAGATTTATGATTTAAACTCCACCGCTCATTCTTCTTTAAACAAGAAAAAGGGAAAAAACTTTAAGTACGTATGCCGCGTGTACACGCGCGAACTCTTGTTTGTGTGAATAACGAGATTTATGATTCAAACTCCACCGCTCATTCTTCTTAAAAAAAAAAAAAAAGTACGCATGCATGTACACGACACATATTTAGGGTTAGAGGTCTTTATTTATAACAAGGGTTCAAGAATAGATGCAGGTAGCTGGTAGACATAGTGGAAGTAAGGTTATTAAATGTTGGACAACATGTTAGGCTTGTCCTCAATTATTGGATACTTATTAAGTCAATAGGGTCTAGGGATTGATTAGAAGAATAGACTGATAAAAAATAACGAAGCTTAGATTAATTGATAAAAATATTTCCTTTTCAATTATCACGAAAGAGAAATGAGTTTTTTTTTTATTTAATAAAATTGAAGAATAGACAAATAGAGTAAATTCATTTAATTGAGTTTAGTGTACATAAAGGCATAAGCATTAGTTAGCGAAAATAGGAAGAAAATGACAAGATACCAAAGGAAGCACATGATCTCTAAGAAGATATTCAATCGGTGCAGACTTTATTCTATAAACAGTGAAATTTAGGGTTTAAATATTGATGTTTTGTTCCAATTAAAAAAAATTAGAAAAAATAACAAAGAATGCACATGGTTTTCATGATTGGAATTGGGTATTAGTCATTGACAAGCATATGCTACTCATATTTAAAATGCTAAGGTTTGGAGAATAATGACAGGTCATCCAACTTGAGGGTGATATGGAAATTAATTAATTCATTTTGTGTTTTTTTTACACAAGTAAAACACAGCTCATTTTGTAACCAATGACCTCTCAAGCTTCCTAGTGAGGCACCCTTCATAGGGATTGAACTTATGTGTACCTAAAATGAAGAATTACATCCTTAATAGGGATTTATGGACAGATATGTATAAAACAATTGGGTGGTTAGATAAAAAAATATATATCTCATTAATATGGCCAATTGTCTAAAGAATTGATCCAGCTCCTTCATCATCTCAATAATTATCTCACATGGGTACATGTATTCAAGAATTAGAGGAGATTTGGGCCAATATTTTAGAAGCCAAGGTTTAAAGTTAGGAGCCTATTTAAGTATGGTCATGAATCTTATGTAAACTCTCCAACAACATTACACTTGTACAATATTAACATTATATATATCCATAATTTTAAAACTATTAAAAAAAATACTACTCCATATTGTATGTACAAACCACATTTATAATATAAAATGAGTCAATTATAAATTCCCCATAAAACATTATGGACTTGTTTGTAAAATAAATATGAATAAAAATAATAATTTTTTTGCTATTTATGAAATTCAAAAGTTGCAACATGAATTTATTTAATATAGACTATATAGTCACGAATCACTAAAAATTTAAAATAATAGTTCTCATCTTATACGATGAATATTTGAACTTATTTAATACATATATATATATATATATATATTAAATACATTTCTAAAATATTCAAACTTACTATTATCGAATAAATGTAGGTTATAGTCCCCAAAAGAACATCAAGCGGTGAAACTTCCTGTGTGTGAATAGTAAAATTCCGGGTTCAAACCCCACTTCTCCCCTCTCCAACTCCCCCAACAAAAAAAATAAGTCAAAAAAATAAATGCAGGTTATATTCATGGGACATATAATCATTACCGCTACTCTCCATAATGCTTGTCGCTTTTGTCCCCAATCATCAACGAGTGGTGGTGGTGGCGGCGGCGGCGGAGGATTGATGTGCAACACTTGCATATTTTGGTAAATCAAAACAATCTGGACATGTGAGAGAGAGAGAGGAGAGGGAGGGGGAGAAATTTACCAAAATAGCATGGCCATGACGGCAGCAATCTTCTCCTCCAACACCAATATCCTCTCACCTCCTCCGCAGCGCCACCCGCCCCTCCGCTCCTCTTCCGCCCTCCAATTTCCTGTTAAATATAGCACGCAGCAATTCCGTTATAGTTCTAATTATAGCTCGCCTGCTGCTCCAATTCTCAGCTGCGTCTCCGCCGCTGCCGCCGAAGCCGCCACCACCACCGCCGACGACCTCGATTCCGCTTCGATTTCGACAACCAGCAGTAATTGAGTCGATTTTCTCCTACTATTTTGTTTGATTGACAATTGATTCGTTTATCATCACGTATTTGTGTATCAATTGAAGGCTGGGTGGAATTTGCCGAAAAGGTGTCGGGAGAATGGGACGGATTTGGGGCGGATTTCACGGCGGAGGGGCAGGCGGTGGAACTGCCGGAATCGGTGGTGCCGGAGGCGTACCGGGAGTGGGAGGTCAAGGTATTTGACTGGCAAACGCAGTGCCCCACCCTCGCTGAAACCCTAGGCAGCTCCCCCTCTCTCACGTACAGATCCATCAAGCTCCTCCCCACCGTCGGATGCGAAGCCGACGCCGCCACCGTCTACACCTCCGAGGAGAGAAACATCTCCGATGCCTCCGCCTTCGCGTATGCTTCCACCGGATGCTACGTAGCGGAACGAAGGATCGATTCCGCAGCCAAATCGGTGGAGCTGGAGTATTGCCTGATTGATCCTACTAACAAAGAGTCGAGGGTGAGGGTGATTCAGGTGCTCAATTTGCAGGAATCCGAGCCGAAATTGGCTCGGATCAAGGTGTTTGTGGAGCAATGGTACGGCCCCTTCCGGAACGGCGATCAGCTCGGCGGATGCGCCATTCGCGACTCGGCCTTCGCCGCCACCGACCGCCTCGAAGCTTCGCGAGTTTGTGGTGTTTGGCAAGGCATCGGCGCCGTTGCCAGATTTGACGCCTCTCACAATGTAACGATCTTAGCCTCCTTCCTTATTTTCGCTTTTTCTATATAATGTCGATTTGATTGAATATATGATGGAATTGGAATTGGATTAATCGTTTGTGTTGCTGATAAAAGATGATCCAACAACTTGGTGATGAACGTGCAAGCAAATCGATCAGAGATGAGAGAGGCCTTGTGTTACTCCCCAAACAACTATGGTCTTCAGTGAAGAGAGGCGGCGCCGCCGCCGCCGACGAAATCTGCTGTGAAGTCGGATGGTTGTTGGATGAGGGGCGAGCCATCACTTCAAAATGCATCTTCTCAAGCGAAGCAGAGCTTAAGGTAAATTTTTCTTCCCTGTTTTACTGCTGTATATATATTCATTGCAATTTGCAATAATAACTCATACTAATCTATTCAACACAATTCTTTGCAGGAGATTGCAATAGCTAATGAAACTGCAACTCAAATATAATTAATTACTGCAACTTACCGCAAGCAGCTGAGTATTTGTAAAATTAGTTGTGTATTTATTTTTGTTTATCAACGGTTATATGATTGATTATACACATTATCATTATACGATAGTTTTTTTTTTTTCATACTGTATTGTAAAATTGTGATTGTATGCTTGTACAATTGAAATCAAAGGGGACATATGAAATCTCATTGAACTACGTTTGAAAAGGTTCGAACAAGAAAGACAAAAATAGAACACTACAAAATAGATTCTGAGGCAATCATCAGCTGCAGTATTTCACTATCTAAATTACAACATTCCTATATCCAGTATAGCATGTGAAGTTTACAAACCTGTCTAGTTTCGCAGAAACACGAGGGTCGGAGTGGAACACGCATAACTTTAAAAGGCATATTTGCCGAACCTCCTCTAACGTTCTTCTTCCTGTACACCGCGCCATCATCCTGTGTGAGACGGCTAACGTTTTAAGAGGTCAATTGGGATTGAATTGATGGGTGAAGGTCAGCTAGGGTATGCTGTCTCACTAGACCTGGTGATAAAAGTCTCAAATTCAATGAACAAATGAAATGATGAATTTTTCTTTTGAACATTCTGGTAAATATCAATTGTCAGCCAAATGTTTGTGAAAAATATGGAACAGTGAGAAACCAATGTGTCTCCCAAAAGATTGGCATATTTATCAACTGACTTTGATTTTTTTTCTATATGCATTCAGCTATTGTATGCAATGCACCAAATGTTCCTATAGTTCAAGAGGATTTCTCTGTGCAATTCAAAGAGCTTCACCAGTTGTGATAAATCTAGAAATGAAAAGAATAAACTGTTAAATACCTCTTGTGTGTTTAAATTGAAAAGCTAAGGGCTCCCGGAGCATCTCTCATGCTTATGTTCAAGCTGTTTCGCATTGTTCGCCTTCCAATGCCAGCGTTACCCTTTGTCATCATAGCAACGAATTCCCCATAATCAATTCTTCCATCCTGAAATCATGTTCCGGAGAAGGTTAACCTAATAATATCCATATCTTTCCCATCTAACAACAGATCAAGGGCCAAGAAGATCTACTTTTTCTCTGTTTTGTGACTAGGTAATGAACCTAAGAACATTTATCAAGTTTGAATAAATTATGGAGTTATCTACTGAAATATGTGGAGTTATTGTAATTGTCAATCAAAGTTTGTGCAAAAACCTCCAATAGCTTGTTTGTGTCGTTCGGAACTAGGAATTTTCTTCATAATAAGAATCAAGGAAGTATATCCAAGTTAATAAATGAATTATTGCACTAACTAAAGTTGAATGTGACCAGAAAACCTGCACCACTCAACAAAGCAGAATGACTTACATTATCTTGATCAACTTCTTTGATGATATCTTCAATGAAGTTGTCTGTCATGTTTTGTTCTACGCAAGCTTGCTGAAGTTCATCAAATGTAATATAGCCACTTCCATCTTTGTCAAAGTATCGAAATGCTGCCAAAAGATGTTCCTCACGCTCAAGCTTATTCAAGTGAATTGTCGCTGCTATAAATTCTCCATAGTCAATGGTCCCACTGTTGTCTACATCAGCCTGTTGTCAATAAATCTCAGTTACCAAACCCACAGAAACAACAGCAAGAATTCTATCTGATAAGTGGTGGTGGGCATTGAGTGGTAAATGTTGAGATGAAGCTAAATTGCAGATACAATATAGCAAGCATCTCATGAAAACTTATTGACAAGACTCATACCGCATCCATAAGATCACGAATTTCTGTATCCTTTAGGGTGGAACCATATTTTCTCAAACCAGCTTTGAGTTCATCAAATGTGATTGCTCCACTGTTGTCAGTGTCCATGGCTGTAAACATCTCTCTTAAGCCAGCTATCTCCTCTTCTGATAAGCTCTCAGCTATTACCTGGAGGAAGAGTAAAGTCCCACTTAATTTTATTTCCTAAATCTGGTGATATCATGCCTCTGCAGCTAGTAAGAAATATGTTTATGTATGATTGTTAGATAGACTAATTGTTTGGAAGATGCCTTAAACTCAAGACTCGAAACTCAAGATAACCTTTGAAGCAAAATGCTATAAAAATTAGATGGTGCCTGTTACATACCCTCAAAGCCATTTTCTTCAACCTATTCATTGCAGAAAATTGTTTAAGGCGAGAAAGTACAGCTGGATCCAGGGCTCTGTCAGGAGCAACACCATTTTCAGATATCCAAGGATGACCTGGTATTGTTTTTTGGAAAAAGATCAAGACAATGATCAGCATTATAAAATATACAAGTAAAAAATCCATAGAATCGACTGTGAGAATATACATAAAATCACTATCTCAGTTGTATCTACCAGCATAGTCAGAGATTGAGAAGCAAAGTTAGCATTACTATTCTATGATTCCTCAAGCAAAGCATGGCCAAGGCTAATGTAATTTTAATAAAAACTCATTGATTTGTATGCGGCTCTAGTGCAAACAACAATCATGTGCAACAGAACCATCTTACTATAGCACTGATAAATCAGAGAAACCCTCTCAATTGTTTATGGACGCGCAAAATGGAAAATAAGATATATACCAAACATATTAAAGATAGTAAGGTAGCTTCTCTCAGAGAGAGAGAGAAAAAAAAGAAAGAAAGATAGTAAGGTAGCAAACACACTTAATACTTGATGAGCAGTCAGACGGTCTGAAGGATGCATGCATAACATCTTCCGAATAAGATCCTTAGCACTCTCTGATATCAGTGGCCATGGGTCGGAATCGAAGTCAATGTGCCCCTTTAAAACAGCATCAAATATTCCCTGCTGTGTTTCTGAACAATTAACACAAATCATCAGTTCGGAACAAGGATACGAATCTTTAAATTAAGGGGTAAACAAACTTATTACCAGCCCAAAAGGGAGGCACACCACTAAGCAATATGTAGAGTATGACCCCTGCTGTCCATACATCTGCTTGTGGGCCATAATGCTTCAATAGAACTTCAGGTGCAACATAATACGGGCTTCCGACTACATCAGTGAAAATCTGCCCTGAAGAACCAAATGACTCATTAAGTTAAACAAACACCCAAAACAGGCCGTTTCGCCATCCAAAACTGTTAGCAACACACAAAAAGCTGCAGAAGAGTGATCCCCTATTAGAAGCAATCACTTGGTAGTACCTGGCTTGAAGAAAACAGAGAGTCCAAAATCAATAGCCTTAAGAGAGAAATCATCGTCCTTGTTAACCAACAAGAAGTTCTCCGGTTTAAGATCTCTATGCATAACTCCAAGCGAATGGCAAGCCTCAACAACTCCTACAATGATCTTAGTCAGCTCAGCTGCCTTCTGCTCGCTGTAGTGCCCCCTCTGTATAATCCGGTCGAACAATTCACCTCCATTACAAAGCTCCATGACAATGTGGACATACAGAGGGTCCTCGTACGCTCCCTTAATGGTGACTATATTCTTGTGGCCAGCCAGATGGTGCATTATCTGAATCTCCCTCCTAACATCCTCAACGTCCTCCTTGGAGATCAACTTCCTCTTCGATATGGATTTACAAGCAAATTGGAAGCTTGTGGCGATCTCAGTGCACAAATAAGTAGTCCCAAACTGGCCCTGCCCTAATTTATGGCCGAGCACGTAAAGATCTCGGATGTTAGCAGTCTTGTGGCCCATAACAAAGTAGGTCTGGTTAGCCATGCCGCGGGTCATGATGCTCTCTTTGCTGGGACTGATTAGAGGTGGCAAACTCGGCTCCTTTTTCTGGCTTGGCTGGGTGTCTTTCTCGGTGGGGGAGTTGCTCCGGGAGGGGGCGGAAGACGCCGTGCGCTTCGAATTCAGCTGCTCTTCGGGCTCCGTGTACCCCTCAAAAGGTTTGCCTCCCAATGATCCACGGCATGTATTGCCCATCAAACAACCTCGCTCTCGTTCCTCACTTCCTCTCCAGCCCTTTCCACCATCCAATTATTCTCCGCGTCAATCCCCTTTTTTCTGGAAATTAGGAATGAAATACGATACCGCATTAGCCCCATATTTGGCAATCACAAACACAACGGCAGAGACTCAATTCAAAATTAACACGAAACGATCAAGCATTTCACGCGATCGCAATAAAAGCACCGTGAAATAGAAATGGCGATAGAGATCAAATCATTCAAACTCGAAACAATAAATAAGCATTAAATACATCATTGAAGAAATGGAAAAGGAGAGTTCACCAACAAGGAATCGATGACATGAAATAGGAGGAAATAGGAATAGAAGGATACGTACACAGATCATATAAGCATATGCAGAGATGGATTAATAGAGAGGAAAAGGAAGAGTCTTTGTAGAGGAGAAGGGGAAAACGGGGATCTTGAGATAATCTTCGAGCATTACCGGAAAAAAATGTAAAAAGAAGGGGACTGAGTCAAAGGTATTCGTATATATACGTATATATATGTGGGTCCGACCGCTGCGCGTTTAATACGTAAACTGATGTATACATACATGATAGATACATTCTCTCACCTTCACTGTGTGTTATGTTCGTTGGAGATTGGGAAATTGCGGTTTGAGGAAAACGATCTCATATTGGGAAGTAGAATACCTTTATTTATTGGACTGCTGAAATTTATATATTGTATTAGTTGGGAGCTAAAGTTTGAGATACAAATCTTATGATATAGATTTTCATTGTTTAATGCTAGGGCCGGTCTTGCATGCGGCGATCGCACTCCAGTGCGACGGGTCCGCCCCGACCCGCGCCCAGACCCGAAATCCTGAATCCTAAATTATTACATTTGTTTATAATAATTATTACTTTTAATAAGCATGAAATATACATTTGTTCGCACAAATGTATACTTATATAAATATAGGTATTTACCTGCATTTAATATAAAGTATTATATTTTCTAAATCCTAAATTCTATAAACTAAACCCTGTAAACTAAACCCTAAGCCTGAACACTAAACCCTAAACCCTATAAACTAAACCCTAAGCCTGAACACTAAACCCTAATAGGAGTATTTACTTTTAATAAGCATAAGATATACATTTGGTCGCACAAATATATACTTTTATTAATATAAATATTTACCTTTATTCAATATAAAACATTATACATATCAATATACATTTATATGAACAAATGTATATATTATGTTTATTAAAAGTAACAATTATTATAAACAAATGTAATAATTAGGAGTATGGGTCAAATCCACGCGTGTCAGGGTTCCGGGTTAGGAGGGCGGGTTTGGAGCCGGGTCGACCCGTCGCACCCAATAATTGGCGTTAATGCTAACGTTCTTTGAAATCGACAATCATATTCTAATATTTAAATAGGAATATACTATGATTTTTTTTTTATATATAATTCTCTTTTTCATTATTTTAGTATTTTGGGAGGGGAAACTGCTAGAATCTTTTTTATCCTCATTGCTTAAATAAATGTCCCATATAATATGATTCGTATATCTCTGGATAAAGAGTATTGCATTTCCAAATATTTAGTTGAGTCAAATTTGGACTTTCGTGGAGGATCAATTAGCAACAGGATGGGCTGAAATACAATCTATGCAAAGGACATAGAAAAATAAACCAAACTCATCAAATATAAATATACCTAAAGAAGTTGTGAACTAGTAAAAATTTAGAAGCAGCAACTCGTACATATAGCTTCTACCACTGCGATTTTATAGTTTCATGGTTTATTTACAAAATTGCAATCACATAAACATCTATCAACATATCATATCATATATAATTAGATATGATGTGCCTATCTTTCCTTCCATAAACACTAGATACCTTTGGCTAAGAAAGAAACTGCCCTCTAGCTAACTCAGCAGAGCACGGCTCACATAAACTCGAGGCTGAGACGATTAAACTCAAAACGACGTCTCTTTTTATTTCTAGTCTATGCAAAAGACGACCATTGTTTGGCTTTGTTAAGGTGCTGCCTGATTAAACCCGAGTAACTCAGCATCTTTCAGATGCCTTCTCACCCCTCCGCTAGCAGGCCTGCGTACCCAAAAACATAATGTTTTCTTTTGATGAGAAGAAGAAGCGTGGCGTAGCTAGCAGAAAGGACTAAAGCTGGAGTGGTTATACTTACAGTCCGGTTAACATTTTGATGCTGTCGTAGAGAAACCATTGCAAAGTAACAACAGGACCCACAGTTGCAATTCTAACTGAGAGACTTCTAGTAAACAGATTGGCAAGCCCTATCTTCTTTACAGCCTGAAAGAACAACATGGCAGGATATACAGATCATGCTCCTTTGTTTCTACGAGAACCAGTATAAACGGATTTAATTCAAAGAAAATACCTGCACTATACTTGCAGCCTTTTTATTGTAAAGAGATGAAACTATGTTGTCAGCAGGGTTAGAGATCACAGCACCAACAATTCCAGCTGAATACCCAGCTAAACATGTGACAGCAAGTTGTTGGGCTGTCGAGCAATCTTCTCTTTTCCTTCGTATAACTTTGCGATGCATTAGATCCACAGAATGCTCGAATGTTGTGAACATAAACATGGAGACTGCCAAAAGAAGAATGCCAGTAAGCAGTAGTGTAAAAATAAACATTTGATGTTGTCCAAAAAAACAATACTATCATAGAGAGTGAAGTTACTGTACATGAAAATGTATATTCTCAGCCCTAAATGTCATTTTTGTGAAGTAGGTTGAAACTATAATTTACAAAATAGCCTTAGCTCTACCAACTGCGATCTCCCCCCCTAATGCAGATAAAATGTGTGATGCAGTTCATCTCTTTATATGACCTGATGGAGTTAATCAATTAACACAGTGAGCAAAAAATGCTTTTAGTGTTCCAAACAAACTCAACCTAGATATAGATAGGGACCGCAGAAGTTCATGGGACGAGGTTAGTGGAAGAGATCATTTTTGTGGGCTCCGAAGGGACTGATGTAGCCACTCCTTAAGACTTCCTATAGTTTACTTAGCGGAAGGAAAGCATTATCAGAGAAAAGGTATAGTTCACATCAGAACAGAGAACGACATGCATATCAATTCTATGAACTAACCAATAAGACAAAATAAACCATAAGCCAAACATGTTGGATGACATCTAGTTCTAAAGCAAAGCTGAAAGTGGAAATGTGCCTATTCAGCTCGCTTCACTCCATCAAGCCTTTTAATAGATAAACTCAGGTTACTGGAAATGTGCTGAAGCCCCAAGGACAAGTTTTAAGAAAAGTTAAATGGCCTAAGCTGAACAGTATCTCCATCGAATTAGAAAAACAAACTTTTTAGAGCCCAAGCACTAGAATTTAAGATCAGGGACATTAAGCAACCAAATTAAAAATAGATGATTGAAGCAAGGATGCTACATGGAAGGTTACGACCCCAGAGTGGAAGCAGTCCCCTGTACAGTCTGCAAACAATTTAAAAGCAACACATGTCAACAATTACCAAGGCGAGACTTCACATGTAAAATTAAACTTGATGGAGTTAGCTTTTAATTACCCATAAAACCCTTCTTTAGCGTAAACTTTAGGAAATCCATCAGCCAAGCCATTGGCAAAACTCGGCTGTGACTGAACTCGAACTTTGACGGCTTCAAATGGGCAGAGAGCAACATCAGCAAATACTTGAGCAGATGCAGCGCTTAGGAAGTATATCACACCCTTGTTCTGATTCACAAGTACATCACCATAAAGCTTCTTGAAATATTCATATAGCCCAAACTTGCATCCACCTTGTACACCATAACCAATAAGTTTGCCAGACCAACCCCTCCAAAGAGCCGAAGCACCTTCTTCTCTGCAAAGAGTGCTAAACCCTGATATGATGCCACTATATTTGATCGGATTGACCTGAAATGTGCTAATTAGCAAAGATAGCCCTAAAAAACACAACCAGGGCATATACCCCCCCCCCCCCTTCTTCTTTCTCCTAATTTTCAGCAACATTTCTCATCTCAAAACAAGGTAGCACTCGGGAAACTCAGTAGAAACTACTCACAATGAAAATCATCTCGACATAACTAAAGCAAGGGGAAAATGAAGGAAATAGCTAAGTGTAATGCAGGTACATTACGCATAATGAAATCATTTGCTTCAGAAATCAGAAGGCTTCCGTGAGCGCAAATTAGGGATGGATGAACTGAAACGTGAAATGCACATGCGATCGGATGGTAATCAATTGTTGATACCTCAAAAAAAAAAAAAAAAAAAAAAAACGAGCTACGTAATCATCGAGAGTCAAAAACGAAAAACAACACCGAAACGCAGGCATATAGATAGATCAAACTCAAGCTAGAGATGGAATGGAGCAAAACCTGCATGTTAACCTTCAACACATCGAGAGGGGTGATGGCGAGATGGGCGGCTCCGGCGCTGAGCATTCCTCCGGCCGCACACACCCCGTAATACCCCTTGGAGAACTCCTCTATGTTGCGCCGCCGCCGCCACGCCTCCATCCCAAACGCCGGCGCCCCAAAATGCTGTCAGAATCTGACGTTAAAGCGGATTCAGCAGCGCTGGCTCATAGCTAATATATAGTTTGGTTAGTGGGGACGATTTGACATTAGGACTTTGTTGATTTGTTCCAATATCGTATGAATTGATCGCATATATACCACAGTTACATCAGCTTTTGTCGTTGTTCTCAAATTGATCCACGTTTACATGCTGATACCCGCAAAATTAGAAGGGATTTATTCATCTTTACATGACACACGCGTCCAATACAGAGGGAATAATCCTTTGCCCAAAGCCCTAATCCTTAATTACTACTACTACTTTTCTGTTGCTGGGCTTTGGTTTTGGACTGGAGGCCCAACTCCTCGGTCCACTATCATAATTCTATGCAGAAGGCACAATTGACAATTCAATATATTCCAAAATGTTGATTTTGTTTTGTTTTGTTTTTGTTTTTTTTTTTTTTTTTTCATTTTGTTGGTGCCCCTAACGATCTTATAATACAAGGAGATAAAAGCGACAGTGAAATAAAAAGGTATTGGTCACAATCACACTTACTCTATATACATTGAGACATTATTAGCATTTAAATACACTAATTTTGAGTAGTTTAATTTTGTAGGAGTACATAACTTTTAAAGAAGAGTGAAAAATACATGAACTTTGATAATATAATAATTTTGCCACAAATTCTGTTATCGCTCAAATTAAAACTGGAGTGACAAGTCGAAATATTGATGTATACTCATCAGACGTTTTGAAAAATAATATCATATAAAACATATCTATATAATACTATCGTCTAAGACATTTCTAAACTTGAAAATCGTAGAATTTTTAAAGAGTTCGAATGTATAGAAATTAAATTTGTAGTAAAATTACTACAACATCAAAATTAATGTATTTTTTTTCCTCTTTTCAAAGTTCATGTGTAAAATCAAACTACCCTAAAGTATTTAGGCGCTAACAATCCCATATATATACATATACATACAATTGTTTAATTATTGGAGAATAAATTAGCTTATTGAATAGAACATCTCAAAATTTCTCATTCTATATTAATAAACAATAAATTAACTTGGTACTATTTTTATATTGCTATCAGGAATCATGAAATGGAATATGACTAGTATATAACAAATTACAAAATACAATTTTCCTCTTCATTTTTAATTAAATTTCATCACTTGATCTTATAGTATTTAATAGTGAGTGTTCATGGAGGGAAAATTATGCATGGATTATGTGGCGCAAGCCTGTCCACTCCATGCAAGGTGGCGCTTCACCTCCGTAACGCCACTCATATTTTCCAACTCCCCTCACTCTTCTCTTCGTCTTTCCATTTCCTCAAAAATCCCTTATTCCAACCGAAAAAGCCCTCAATTTTAGCTCCCGCGATGGAAATGTACAATTGGTGCTGTTTGTGATTCACTGCTTCAACAATATTTATCTTTTACATCGTTTTTTGGGTGTTTTTCAGTTCGATTAGAGGTTATAAATTTGTCACAGAAGGGAGATGAATTCGGCTGTGCTCGTAGCCCTAGTCGCCGCCGTCGGCAATTTGATACAAGGATGGGATAACGCCGTCGTCGGAGGTAACTACATACGATTCTCATGACTCCTCATCTTCGTCGACTCCATTATATCTGAATAAATGTTTGTTTGAAAAATTGATTTTAAGGCGTGATCGCCCATATAAAAAGGGAATTCAGATGGGAAGACAAACCCAGCATGGTAGGGCTAACAGTGGCCCTGCCGCTGATCGGAGCCACCGTAATCACAATGTGCTCCGGCGGGATCTCCGATTGGGTAGGGCGCCGTCCGATGCTAACCGCCTCCTCCGTCGTGTACATCGTAAGCGGCGTTCTGATGCTGTGGTCTCCAAATGTTTATCTACTGCTGTTTGCGCGGCTGTTGGCCGGCTGCGCCATTGGCTTGGCCGTCACATTTGTTCCGATGTATATATCCGAGATGGCGCCGCCGGAAGTGAGAGGCCTATTGAGCACTATTCCTCAGTTCACGTACACCGGTGGCCTCTTCGCCGGCAATGCCTTCGTTTTCGTGATGTCGATGCTCGGCAACGCTTCGAGCTGGAGATTGATTCTTGGCATTCTCTTTGCTCCCTCCATTGTCTTCTGTGCTCTGACAATATTTTACTTGCCGGAGTCTCCTAGGTGGCTTCTCAGTAAAGGCCGAGCCACGGAGGCCAACAAGGCTTTGCAGAGACTTCGCGGCAAAGAAGACGTCGCCGGTCAGTTCTTCTCATACTTTATCAATTGCGTTTACTATTGATGATGATTAGCTTCATTGTTTACTAAGATGGATTGAAACTTTGGGATATAATCCCAAGACCTTTAAAATTTTCTATAATTTAAGGTAACTTGCTTGTTTTATATATATCCGATTGGAAGGGGCAGGATTAGAGAATTCTAGAGATGAGGATTGGAACTAAAGAATTAGCCTAGATAAATAAAAATAGTATGGGCTAATCCATTGTTTAATGAGATGGATTTGAACTTTATGATATCTCAAGGCGCTTGATAATCTCTATCGTTTGAGCTAATTTTGCTTGATGAGTATGCAGCATTTTTGTTCTAGCATAGAGTTATGAAAGTTTCCTTGATAAGCAGGTGAGATGGCTTTGCTAGTTGAAGGCCTCGAGGTGGGCGGTGGAACAACCATTGAGGAGTATGTGATTGGGCCTCAGGGTATGATGGATGAAGAGGAGCAAAGAGCAGAGAGGGAAGAACTCAAAATGCTGGGGCCTGATGGGGTCACCTCAATGGTTGCCTTGCGTGTATCAGAAAGCATTACGGCTGGTGCCGTTGATCATCAAGGAAGGCAGAGTTCTTTCATGGTCGACCCCGTTGTCACGCTCATGGACAGTGTCCACGAGAAGATGGGGGAGCAAGGAAACACTATATTTTCCCGACTTGGTAGCATGTTGAGCGAACAAGGGCATGATCATGAAGAATATGCAGCTGGTGCTCTGAGTGAGTCTGAGGACACGCGTACTCCACTGCGTACTCCATTGATGTCCAGGCAGACAACGGCCGTGGGGGGGAATGCGAGCCACATGCCTCGATCTTTTTCACATAGAAGTTCTCGGATTGGTGGTCACGGAAGCCGTTTGCCCAGTATGGCTGGGGAAGTAGGTGAGAGCGTGGGCATAGGGGGTGGTTGGCAGCTTGCGTGGAAATGGAAAGAGGGAGAAGGGATGGATTCGAGACAAGGGAGTTTTAGAAGGGTCTATTTGCACGAGGACAGTTTCCATAGCTCTTGGAAGGACCCTGCAGATGGAGAGTTCATTAAAGCTGCTGCTTTGGTGAGCCAATCTGCTATATCACCACAGCAGCTGATGCGGCCGGGCATGGTTCGTCCGACTGCAGCTGCCACGGAAGGTCCTCGCCTGAGGGATCTACTTGAACCTGGTGTCAAAAATGCATTGTTGGTGGGGATGGGAATCCAGATGATGCAGCAGGTATATATACATATCTATATATCCCCTACTTGTAATTGTTTTTTGTGTTGTGATTGTTCTTACCTGTGCTACCTTACAATACTTTTGCAAGTTGAGATGTTATTATTGAGTGAAGTGAGAGAACTTTTGAGACTTGAGAATCCCCTTTTACAAGCTCCTAGTCTAAAACACCTTCAATTCTTTTACAAGTTAACTGTATTAGATGATACAGTTAATCAAATAAAGTCCAACAGCCTTTACTTGTACACAGAGAAGGTAACATGAACATGTTGGTGTAAATGTGTATTGATAAGCCTATGCACACAGTTAACTAAGATTGCAAAATGTGATTACTTACACATATCATCAGCTTCTTCCAGTTCTCACCTAGTAATTGCGCTGTACAGTTCCTAGGCATAAACGCGGTTCTGTATTACACTCCTCAAATTCTGGAGCAAGCCGGTGTTCAAGTGCTCTTGTCAGATTTGGGTATGAGCTCAGAATCAGCATCTCTCTTTATCAGTGCTGTGATGACCTTGCTAATGCTCCCTTCCGTTACCATCGCCATGAAGCTCATGGATTCATCCGGCAGAAGGTAGTTCCCATCGAAAAGCTCTGATGCTTTATGATCTGATCAGAGCTTATGGACACATACCATTTTTGCAGGGGTTTGCTGCTGATGACCAATCCAGTGCTAACGGCATCCCTCATCATTCTAGTAATGGTGAGAGTTTTGCAGGTGACTGATGTGATTAAGGCGGCCGTGTCAACGGCTAGCGTGCTCTTCTACAGCAGCTTCTTCGCCATGGGGTACGGCCCCATCCCAAACATTCTGTGCGCGGAGATCTTCCCAACGAAGGTCCGGGCCATCTGCATGCCGATTTGTGCCCTCACATTTTGGCTGTGCAACATCGTAGTCACCTACACTTTGCCGTTGATGCTCTCCTCCATCGGCCTCGCCGGCTGCTTCAGCATGTATGCGCTGGCGAGCTTAATATCTTGGGCTTTTGTACACTTCAAGGTCCCTGAAACTAAAGGCATGCCCATTGAAGTCATTGTGGAGTTCTTCGCCATTGGTGCAAAGGCTAAGAAGTGATGGTTGATTGATGCCAATAACTAGGAACTTTGATGATTTTCAGACTAGTTTTAGGAGAGAGATACATAGTTTTAGTGATATGTTTTTTTGTTTTGTGAAACACATAAGATGAAAGAGTAGAGGATATTGGTTAGTGAGTGAAAATGATGAAGAAACTGGGAGCAGTATTCATCTGCAAAATGAATAAAAAAGTGATTGATGAATGGTCATCAAGTTGCAGGATTGCAAGCTCCAATCTTTACTATTCATGTGTTGTGAATCAATTTGCATGGAAATGTGTTCCTATCAACAATGCTCTAGTCTCTACAAAGATGAAAAAATTGGACTTGCATCAAGATGAAATTGAAAATGTTGGACGTGTATTAAGATCGAAAATATATAACAAAATATAAAATATTATACTTGAAATCAAAATGATAAAAAGTTGGAATAAGATAGTTTTTAAATATCATATAATATATGAAAATACACATGAAATTGTACCTATCCAACAACCAATTGTCTCGGCCACACACAAATAACGTAAGCAGTGATACTAAAATAAAATCAAGCGGAAAGTAAAGAACATAAGACACCAACAATGATTACCCAGTTCGGTGATAACACACCTACGTCTGGGGGGCCACGCCCAGTTCCAACAGTTCACTAGTGAAGATAAGAAATACAAAGGACTTACACACGAAGACTCGATCTTCCTAGCCTCTATTTTTTTCCAAATCGTCACCTATGTGAACTACCAAGAGCAAGATAAGACTTACTCTCACAAACGTGATTGCACCTCAATCCACGTTCAAACCAACAACAATAAACACTCCAACAAGCTGGAGTACAGATGAACGAACATAAACCCAACTCACGCTTCCACAGGAAACTAGCAGGAATCAACAGCACACTCACCCACGAACTGTATGCTCTCCTACTGCACGAAAATACTCTCTCAAAATAATGAGAATAACAAAGAAAGCAGCAGCCGCCTACGATCGACAACATCTCATTAAATATGAAAACCCTTGCCAAGAAGTAGAGAGCCCATGAACTGCCAGACCAAACCAACGCAGGGCCCATGTAGGGTTTCCATAAGGCGGCAAGTCCTAGGGTACGAAGACACCCTAAAGAAACGGACTCTTCAAGTAAATACAATATCTTAAAGGTATCTTTCCAAAAAATAGACCAAAACCCGTAGGAATAGTGTCTTCAGAAACAAGCAACTTCAGTAGCAACTCAACAAGAGACTCTTTGAGAAACATTGGAAGAGACATCTTTTGTTCTATGCAATGACAACACAAACTTAGAGTATATAGAATTATACTCTAACAACACACTTCTCTCAAACTATCTGCAAGAAATATCCACATTCTAAATTGTATGCGTGTTTTCTTCACGTGTCCACTTTAAGTACACATTTGACTGCATTTATTCCCTTTCTCTCTAATTAATTTTCTTTTTAATTACGTATGAATTATACGCTTGATGGTATAATCAAATATCCCGACAAGAGGCGGTAAAATGGATTATACCAGCAATATAATAGATTATGCCGCAGTATAATGAATTATGCCAGCGATATAATCATACAATACAACAATAGTTTGGGTGCATAATTATCGTCGCATAATTGGTAAATATCATCACGTATAATTGTGGTGTTAATTAATTACTATTTAGGAAAGAACCCACCTAGTAGTCATATACTCAATTCAAGGAATAATTAGTCAGATAATCATTATGCTAAATCATAAAAGAACCCTTGCAATGAGTCAGATAATCATCTATACTTAAGGTTTTTTTGCAACTAAACATATATTAAAAAAATCAAATAATTATAGGCTGCAGCAAATACAAAAATTGGGTATATATGGTACATGGTTTTTCAAACTTAGGTACTATTGCAAAGCCCCCAAATTAAAATGACAGTAGTTTTGACTTTTGAATTATATTGGGGCAAATTAATAATTAAACAAAAGTATGGGGGTAAAACAAGAAAGAACTCTTACTGAATAATTCGCCACCGAAGTCAATACCCAACAACAAAACGGCTAAACCCTTAAACCCTTTAATCTCTCTCTCTCTCTAGCTAGGCGCCTCCCTACCAGCGGCAGCCATGGCGTCCGTCGCATCGGAGAAGAAGAAGCAAAAGAAGCAAAAGAAGCAGAAGAAGAGAGAGAAGCAGAGTCTATCGGAGCTGAAAACTATGGGACAGCAGCTGCTGACCTCTAGAGCTCACGTCAATAACCTCCCCTTTCTCCTAACCTTCATCAACCCCACCTCTACGCCGCAATACGCACTCGAATCTCTCCTCTCACTCCAATCCTTCTTCACTCCTCTCATCCCCAAACTCCCTTCCTCCTCCTCCAGACATCCCGATTCCGACCCCGACCCCGAATTCATTTACCTGACGTGGCTGCGCGCCAAGTTCGACGAGCTGACGCAGAGCCTCATCGATCTCGTCGTCTCCTCCCAATCCGACGGTGCTCTTCGGGTACAATTACTTTATCGACTTTGTTTTCTTTCCACAGCTCTAATTGAGGACATCATCAGCTCTGTAATGCTTTCAGGATTTTCTCTTTTATTGCAGGAAGTTGTGCTTGATTCAATAATGGAATTTGTGAAAGTGGGGAATGGGGGAAAGTTCCATACCGCTATTTATCACAAGCTTCTCCGTGCTATTGTAAGTTTGATTGCACATTGTTTTGTATTCTATGTTTATTAATTCACGTCTCATTTTTTTTCTCTTTTACTTTTGAATTGTCTCATGCTTGAAGGTTCGGTCTGAACTGGGTGTTGATGACATTGTATTGGATATGCTAGCAGAAAAGTATTTCAATTACGTTGATGTTCGGTAAGTTCCAATTTTCTTGAGCACATCTTTGACTGAGTGCACAAATAATCTCAATGAATATCAGAAGTAAGATGTAATGCGTTGCTAAAGATCTTCCGATGATACTATTAGTGATCATGAGAGGAATCCAGTTCCAAATTTTTAATCTTTTGATTTCATTATTGTTCAAAGTGTTGCACCTATTTTTAGGAGCATCTGCGTTCCTCCCTTCCTCATGAACATAGTTTCTGCTGAACCTCATCGTCGGTTACAATTGTACTGTACAGGTACTTTACTTACAGTTCCCTTGAAAAGCTGGCTCGGACTTTGGAGAGAGAAGGTTCGTGCTCTTTATACTCTTATGCTACTCATCAATGAGCATAGATCTAGTGGTATCCTATACGCTTAATAGGGTCAAATTTGTGTTCTCCCTGGCAGAAAACAAAGAAGTAAGTCAGGATGGGAATGATCTCCTGTCAAGACCAAGGTTAGTGAATATTTTATCGTCAAAGTTGTTGTCTGAAATGACTTGAATGGTTGTGGATCATCAACCTTCTGTGACAGCTAATGACATCTAATACGTATAATTAAGAGTTGTAAGTTTCAGTTCAAGAACACTTCTTGAAAAGATAGGAAATTTATCACTTGTTAGGTTAAGATGTATGATACAGGAGAGGTGGTGTTTGGTGATAAATGTTCTTTATTTCCATTATTTTTTTAAGGTGCTTATGCTTATTCTCCTGTTGTATATGTAGCATTGAACTTTCCATTCAAAAGATGTATAAGTTATTAGCCTGCATCCAGCCATTGGAAGCTGTAGAGGAGAAGTTAGAGATGTGGAACGATTCAGGTAATTTTAAGTATTTCACTTGCTAATTTATCTTGTAAATTAAGTTTTGTGGTTAATGTCTTTTAGTATTTTACTATGCAACTTGTCATTCAGTTAGCATTTGAACCAATGGAGAAAATGTCCTTTAATTCCATGGATATTTTTTATTATTTTTTTTCTTGACTTGCGAATTGAGGTGCCCATTTCTTCTTTTCTGACTGCATGGAAACACTGTGAGAATGCAAGAGTTAGTTACAAGATCACCCCTTCTCTTCTTCCTTTGATAAGGTGGAACAATCCCAGGTCATTGAGTTGAAATATGCTAATTTGGTTGTGACAAATATGCTGCTAAATTAACAGATTTCATTGCTTTTTCTATTAGAACTTGACTCATTTTAGTGGTTGACATTCATAGTGATAATTTGAGTTGCCACTGAGAGATGGAAACATCGAAAATATTTTACTTTTTGAACATGGTGTGCTTCCCTCATATTTTAGCTCTGTTAGCACTTATGTGCAAGTTTTCGGTGCATCTTAATCAACTTAATGAATTTTTGTTAACAACAGTTTTGATTTTTCTCTTCTCTGTATCTAACAGGCACTTTACTTGGGAAAAGCAATGACAAGGTAAGTTCTCTGGATGAGTTTTAGAACAATGGCGATGCATCTTTAATATATGTGCTTGACTTCTTCCTTCTAAGCATCCCCAAGATTGGCACTTTACAGGTTTTATCTCCCAAAAATGCTGCAAAGAAAATGAAACTGAAGTTTACTAAAGCATGGATATCATTCCTCAGTTTGCCTCTTCCTCTTGATGTATACAAAGAGGTAAGGTTAAGTATGTATGTCAATGGGTCCATGACCTTCTCTATAATGAATTCTTTTATTTTAGTAGTTACTCTCAAATACATAGCTCTTTAAATTTTCAGTTTATAAGATGCATGATGAGTTTTATTAATAATTAGCATCCTTTTATGAATATCTTGCTCCAATTTCTAACCTAATTTTGTGTAAGTTTTTGTTACATTTTAAATTTTAAATTCATTGCATAACACCTAAGTTTTTCCACCAAAGCTGTTTACCTCATCTTCTTTATTTTTATAACACTTCTTACGCTTTTTTTTTATCTTGAAATGGATATTACAAAATCACTCTCATATTCACTTCATGTACAGGTTCTTGTAACACTTCATCAGTCCGTCATTTCTCACCTCTCAAATCCGATCATGCTATGGTAAATTGCACCGAACTTTGTCATGGCTTGTCTATCGATGTTTCTCACACTTAATAATTTTTCTGGCATATTCATTTGCAGTGATTTCTTGACACGATCCTATGACATAGGTGGTGTTGTCAGTGTTATGGCTCTCAGCAGCCTGTTTATACTGATGACACAGCATGGCCTTGAGTACCCCAACTTCTATAATAAACTTTACGCTCTGTTGGAGCCCTCTGTGTTTATGGCAAAACATCGATCAAAATTCTTCCAAGTAATTGATATACAATCTCATTGAATTTGTATTTATTTTTTCTGAATTTGTACCTTTTTCAAACAGTGGCTTTTATCATACAACTGCATAATGCTAATTATATATGAATGTCATTGCCAGCTGCTGGACTCGTGCTTGAAATCATCGTTGCTTCCAGCATATCTAGCTGCTGCTTTCTGCAAAAAGTTGAGTAGACTTGCACTGTTTGCTCCTCCTTCAGGAGCGCTAGTTATCGTTGCCTTGGTTCACAACCTTCTACAAAGGCATCCTTCAATTAACTTTCTGGTGCATAGGGTAAGAGAAATTATGTTTTCTCTTTGTTTTAGCCATTTTTTTGGATTATATCAGTGGAGACATGTACTTTGCGTATTTTTTTACCTGTTTTCCATAAAAGCCAATATCCGTCATGCACTACACTAATTACTATAAACAGGCCAGAAACCTAAAAAACTAAGTACTATAAACAGTTTGAATGCGATCCATAACATGATGATAGTGACTCAGGAAATGTTCAACTACCTGTAAAAGCTCTCGACTGCTAAAGCATGTAAATTAGTCTATCATGCATGTTTGTATGATAGGATATTGACCTTAGAATCTGTCCTCATCTCCAGACTATAGTATTCATAACCAAAAAAAGGAAGCAGAAAATAAAAGATGCTCAGGAGACCTTTCATTGCGAAGAGCACAGAAGTGTCTAATATAACCCATTTTTCTGCATTCCTTTAATGTATCGACAAGCTCTCACTTAATGATGCATAATATATCCACTGTGTAGGAAATTGGTCCGGATACTACTTTAGATACTTCGGAAGAAAAGAGCAGTCCTGAAGGTGCGAACAGGGATTTGTTTCAAGAGAAGCCCGGAATTGATCACTTCAAAAATGAGGAAAATGATCCTAAAGCTACCAATGCCATGAGTAAGCTTTTTCCTAATTTATTCATTGTTGTGTTACTTGTGTCTATACTGGCTACATATGCCTCCCCGTTATTTACTCTTTAACTCATTATTACTATATTCTTTATTTCTGTTGTAACGAAATTCTATCTGCCATACAATTTTATCCCTCTGTATAACCGTGGCATGACTGAGCAGGAAGCTCTCTCTGGGAGATCGACACTCTTCGTCATCATTATAGCCCTCCGGTCTCAAGGTATGTACTAAATCCATCGTCTTCTGTCTATTGCTATTCCCTGTATCCTAGCAACGTCTTCATCTTCCCCACCACTGTTGACTGGTGTATTCCTCTCACGTCATCAGATTCGCTTTGTCCCTGGCGAATGATTTGGCTGTAAGAGCTAGAACACCTGAACTTGCAGTTAGCGATTTTAGTTCGGGTTCATATGCAACAATCTTCGGTGACGAGGTAATCTTCTGAATCACTTATCACTCGTTCATATTCTACTAATCCCTACCACTTGATAGCTGTTAATGTGATTTCCTTTGCTGGAAAGCCACTACTAGTAATTGTTGTGAAAACCTGAATGATTTTATACAGATTAGACGACGAGTGAAACAGGTGCCGTTGGCGTTCTACAAGACGACTCCCTCATGTTTGTTTTCAGAGATGGATTTTCCTGGTTGGACATTCAAATCCACTGCAAATGATGATGCATCTTCAAAAAGGAAACGGGTCGATTCAGTATAGATTAGCATCATTGAATTTGTTGAACAAATTAGGTGCAAGAAATTTTGAGCTGTTTATCCATATGTAAGGACCAATGTAATCTCAACTTGAAAATGAGATTGTTTCATTATTGTAGTCTAAGAGTGCAAGAGTTTTATCTTCAACTTTTTGCTTCAAGTTGAAACAATAATGCTATTTGGACAAAATTTGTCCGGATAAAATATGATGAAATACTTTATAAAATAAATTTATTTAAAAATTTTGATTCAAAATAAAATAAAATATAGCTAGTTTTATTGTTTTCTTTATATTGTAATTTTTTAATAACCTTTTTAATTATTATTATTTTTAAAGTACACAAACTACAAATAAAATAATAAAAAATAAAAGAAATTGTTAAAAATTACGAAAAGCCTACAATATGAAGAAAACAATAAAATTAACTATACTCTTTTAAACTTGAATCAAAATTTATAAATAAATTGATTTTAAAAAAAATTTAACCTTATTTTTGTTCGGACAAATTTTATCCAGCACTACTCAAGTTGAAATGGAAATATTTTTGCTTCAAGTAGAATGAAAATTAATGATAGGAGCAGCTGGTTTTCCCAATGCCGGCCTCTAGGACAGTGATAAGCTCCTGCAATTTCTGATAGGTGATAAGCACACAATTTTAGTAGCATGGATATTTATATGGCGGCCACATTATTGTCAATGATAAACTAATTAAATTAAAAAAGAATTGATTTATAAAAAAAAGATTTAACTAATTTTTGAACGTTTTGTACAAATTGTAACTATGTATATATATATATATACTATAATATTTTTAATTTTAAAAAATAAAATTAAATAAAAATGAAAAAAACTATTCGCTCTGTCCCGTTTATAAAATCCCAATTTTTATTTTAAAACGTCTTATTTGTAATATCTCAATCCAAAACAAAAAATAAATTATTTTATCTATAATAATATGTTTAATATCCATATACTGGCACGGTTTCTGTCGCTATTATAGGTCGCTATCCAAATGAGTTACACTATAAGTTACCGTGCTTATTATTTACTTTTGTAATTATTAGAACTAATATCGCTGATTATTTCATTTTGGTCGTTGCTACCTACTTATGTTTATTTAAAAGAACACTAAACAAACTAAATAAGAATGTAATTATAAAATGAGCTCAAGTCAAAAAAAAAAAAAAAAATGAGCTACACAACAAATTAGCGGAGCCGATTTATTGGACCCAAATCCGCCTCCATTTCCTCCATTAAAATGCTGTAACAAAAAATATCTATTCCTTCCTTCTCTTCCCAACGAATTCTCCACATTTTCCTCTTCAAAAAATATCCCAATTCCTTTTCAGCTTTCTCTTTTTTATCTGCAAATAGCTAACCCTAATCGACCATTTCGAGAAGAAGGAAAAATCCGCTCTCGTGGAAATGGGGATCAGAAAGCTGAACGACGGCGGCGGTTCGTCCACGCACTCACTGCCGCGAGTAGAGACCCCGCTCTTGTCCGGCGGCGGCAAGCCCGTCGTCCTCTCCTCTCAACCCAAAACATTCGCCAATGTCTTCATCGCCATCGTCGGCGCCGGCGTCCTCGGCCTCCCGTACACGTTCATGCGCACCGGCTGGCTCACCAGCCTCGTCACGGTCTTCGCCGTCTCCATCCTCACCTACCACGGCATGATGCTCCTCGTCCGCACCCGCAGGAGGATCGAGGAATCCACCGTCTGCTCCTCCTCCGCCAAAATCACATCCTTCGGCGACTTAGGGTTCGCCGTCTGCGGATGCGTCGGCAGATCCGCCGTCGATCTGATGATCGTCCTCTCGCAAGCCGGATTCTGCGTCGGCTACCTAATATTCATCGGCAACACCCTCGCCAATCTGTTCACCTCCTCCCTTGCGCTCGCCGCAGCAGCCCCTACGATTTGGGGGTTTTCAGCTAAGACCTTATACATTTGGGGATGTTTCCCCTTCGAATTGGCGCTGAATTCGATCCCCTCGCTAACCCTACTAGCGCCGCTCAGCATCTTCGCCGACATCGTCGACCTCGCCGCGATGGGGCTAGTGATGATCGAGGACGCGCTATTGTTCAGCCGCCACATGCCGCCGGTGGAGGCCTTCGGCACCTTCTCCACCTTCTTCTACGGCCTCGGCGTCGCCGTCTACTCGTTCGAGGGGGTCGGGATGGCTCTCCCTCTGGAATCCGAGATGAAAGACAAGTCCAAATTCGGGCGAATTCTGTGCCTTACGATGATCATCATCGCCGCCATATACGGCGCCTTCGGCGTCATGGGCTACTTCGCCTTCGGCAACGACACGCAGGACATCATCACGGCCAACATGGGGAAGGGATTGCTGAGCACCTTCGTGCAGCTAGGGCTCTGCATAAACCTCTTCTTCACTTTCCCGTTGATGATGAACCCGGTTTATGAGGTGTTTGAGAGGAGGCTTTGGGAGGGGAGGTACTGCATTTGGCTGCGGTGGATGCTGGTGCTGGCGGTGTGCTTGGTGGCTCTGTTTGTGCCGAATTTCGCGGATTTCCTGTCGCTGGTGGGGAGCAGCACCTGCTGCGTGCTGGGCTTCGTGTTGCCGGCGCTGTTTCATTACCTGACGTTCAAGGATGAGATGAGCCGGAGACAAGCTGGTTTGGATTTGGCAGTCATCGTGTTGGGCACTTCCCTTGGTGTGGTCGGAACTTGGTATTCCCTTCAGGAGATTTTCTCAGTTAAGGTATGAGGAACTCTCATTATTTCTGCAAGATTCTTTACATTTTCGAGTCTTTATTTGGGGGATTCCAACTTGTAGTATATGTATACTTATTGCCACTTGTTATCAATGAATGTTAACTTTTTGCGAAAATTCTTGCATTCATTTTTATAGATATGTATTGGTTATTAAAATTACTAATGATGTAACCATTTGAAAGTCAGACTTCCCGAGCTAGCTTTCGGGATTTTAATTAAGTTTTTCTTCCCAAAAAAAAATTTACTTATGTGTCTTTGATCTCTCCTACAAGATATGCAATTTCATAAATGCAATATGAAAATTCTCAATTATGTAAAATAATAGATATAACTTAACATTTAATAGATATGTAAAATAATGATATGATTCAAATTTTTCATAATAATATAAACCTCAATGATATGAAAACATATCACGTGTATATATAAAAAAATATATGTACGCCGTTTCAAATAATACTACATAAATACAATATGAAAATTCTCAATTATGATTATACTTTAAATTTTGTATATAATGAAATTTATTTTCCAAATATTTTAATAAGATTTATAATTACAAATAGTAAACATTAATTGCAAGACTATTCTACGCTAGAATATTTCCATGCGAGACATTCATACGTCGGCTAAAACTAATGATTAATTTTACCATTAATTACATTAATATATAACTTTATGTATATTTAATTGCAAGACTATTCTATTTAAATATGCATTTGCAAGACTATATTTCTATGCATGAATATTATGCGAGACATTCATAGGTCGGGTAAAACTAATTTGGAGCCCGTTTCAAGTAAATAAACTAATCCAAACTTTAAAAGGGCCAGGCCCATTCTAACAGAGCGAAGCCCAACATAGTAAAGGACTAGGCCCATTCTAAAACTAGACAGATATTTTGTCGTAATAATCATCTTTTTTGACTTATCTACGTACTCAGACAACATATGTCGCAGCCCACAGCTCACCTCCTTTGTCATTTTATCTTGTACTCCCTCCGTCCCACTCTAATAGGCTCATTTCTTTTCGGTACGAAGATTAAAAAATTTACTTTTTAGTAGTAAAGTGGTGTGGTCCACCCCAATTAAGTACATTTTTTCGCTTAAAATGAAAAATGAGCCTATTGGAGTGAGACGTTCTAAAAAGGAAAACGAGTCTATTGGAATGGGACAGAGAGAGTACTGTTTTACAACCTATCAACATTCACTTTCAAGATCAATCCACACCTTTCATTTCCTAATTTTGATGCAGTGGAGAAAGTATCACATCATTGTATGGAATGATGGTTGAGATTGAATTAGATGTGATTTTTTTACAAATTAATAGTATATATAAGAATAAAAGATAAAGAAAACATATGAAGCCATAGAGAAAGTGTCCAATTTTTCGCCAAAAATAATAATTGTGCCCTATTTTTCGTGAACGGAAGAAATAATGCATAGGTGTAATTTCTTCAATCACTCGTTTGTCGATACTTCATTGTTAAGGTCTTCGAAGATTTTTATTAGAATTTAAGAAGGTGGGATCGTATTAGTTCGGAGTTTCAATCCATTAATAAAAACCAGTATTTGGCCCAAGCCCATGATTTGACAAAGATGATAAGGTCATAGTAATACAGCAATATACAGAGAAATCCAAGTATCGTAGCACATTAGTATTTTTCCTTTTTTTTTTTTTTTACTTTTTCTTTTTTTGTGGTTTTTCTTCGGATACAATTTTTTTATATATATATGGAGTAATGGAATTTAAATCTTAAATTTATTACATAAACTAGTCTACGCCGCTTTTCTCTTTAGAATACTAGTAGCATATTAGTATTCATTTTATAAAAGGATTATTAGCGCCTAAATACATCAATTCTGGATAGTTTGATTTTACATATAAACTTTAAAAAGTGTAAAAAAAATATACACGAATTTTAATATTGTAACAATTTTATCACAAATTCAAATATTAGATATTCGAATTCCATAAAAATATTACGATTTACGAGTTTAGAGATATCTTATACGATATCTTTTAGAGATGTCTTATATGATGTCACAAATTCAATTTTTGCTCAAATTAAAGCTGACGTGGCAAGTCGAAATATCGACGTGTATTCATCGGACGTTATAAAAAAATGACATCGTATAGGACATCTCTAAAAGATATCGTATAAAACATCTCTAAACTCATAAATCGTACTAAGATTTTTATGGAGTTTGAATATCTAATATTTGAATTTGTAACAATAAATTGATACAATATTAAAATTCATATATTTTTTATACCTTTTAAAGTTCATATACAAAACCAAACTATCTTCAAAATTGGTGTATTTAAGCGCTAATAAATTGGTGTATTTAAACGCTAATAATTCTTGATAAAATTGAATAATGACGTACGAATATCTTGAAGAAAAAGGGTAAAAAGAAAGGCAATATAGAGAGAGAAGCAGTCAGTTAGGTGAAAGTTTGAAATTTGGTTTCGTTATTCCCGTAGCATTAAAGTGGGCATCCATCACTGCTCGTAACTCCTTGTTTCGCTAATTTCCAGATTCCATGTAAGAAAAAAAAAAAAAAAAAAAAAAAAAAAAAAAAAAAACAAGAGTGCCCACCAGCACATTAACAATGGCAGCTGTCACCAGCCCATATTCAAAATTCCTTCTCTCAATACCCAAATTTACTCTACTTTATAAACTCTCTCTTCTCTTCCTCACTCACTCACTTCCCACTTTACAACTCTCCTCCTCTCCCACTCCGCCACTGCGCCACCACCTTCCATTTCTCCGCCGCCACCATGCTCATACACTTACTATTCCTCGCTTCATTACTCGGCGCAGCTCATTCTCGAAATGCCACCGTGCAGCCTCTCAAATCACGACCAATTACAGGCGGCGGCGGCGGCGATGCATTCTTCAACCCGCAGCTCCCGCCGCGGGCCCTCTCCGCCTCCGCGAAATTCGAGGGCTCCTCCGACCTCGTCAACCTCCGCTACCACATGGGGCCCGTCCTCTCCTCCCCGATCAACGTCTACCTCATCTGGTACGGCAAGTGGGCCCCCTCCAGCCAGCTCCTCATCCGGGACTTCCTCCTCTCCATCTCCGCCGCGGCCCCCCGGAGCCCCTCCGTCGCCGAGTGGTGGCGCACCGTCGCCCTCTACACCGACCAGACCGGCGCCAACGTCTCCCGCTCCCTCCTCATCGCCGGCGAGTACTCCGACCGCCTCTACTCCCACGGACGCTCCCTCACGCGCCTCTCCGTCCAGGAGATCATCGCCACCGCCGTCCGCTCCAAGCCCTTCGCCGTCGACCACAAGAAGGGCATCTACCTCGTCCTCACCGCCACCGACGTCGCGATGCAGGACTTCTGCCGCGCCGTCTGCGGCTTCCACTACTTCACCTTCCCCTCCATGGTCGGCTACACGCTCCCCTACGCGTGGGTCGGCAACTCCGCCACGCAGTGCCCCGACGTCTGCGCCTACCCCTTCGCCGTCCCGGCCTACATGGCCGGGGGGGGCCCGGGGGCGCTGCGGCCCCCCAACGCCGACGTCGGCGTCGACGGCATGATCAGCGTGATCGCGCACGAGCTCGCCGAGCTCTCCTCGAACCCGCTCGTGAACGCGTGGTACGCCGGCGAGGACCCCACGGCGCCCACCGAGATCGGGGATCTGTGCGAGGGGCTGTACGGCAGCGGCGGCGGCGGCGGCTACATTGGGCAGGTGATGAGGGACGGCGGCGGCCGGACCTACAATTTGAACGGGCGGCGGGGGAGGAGGTTTTTGGTGCAGTGGGTTTGGAGCCCCATTCTCAAGGCCTGCGCGGGGCCCAATGCTGTTGATTAATTTATTTTTTCCTATATAGATTTTTCTCACTAATCAAAACACAACTTTTTCGGTTGTTTAATTATTCAATTCGATGAAGCATTATATTTATTGGTTTTGTATGTTCTTATCCCAAGAGCATGGGGCGGTGCAGGGACTTGCGGTGGAGATAGATTGTATGAATGAATGATTTTGTTGGAATTTTTTAGTACATAGATTGTATGAATGAATGATTGTGTGTGCATACATTTAGTTGAGTTTTTGAAAGTCTATTAAATTATTACTCTTTGTTACATAAAAGTGTTTTAATTTATTTCATCAAAAAAATTTAGATAAGAGTAAAAGAAAAATTAAAAATAGTGAAGCTCATTTTTATTTTATGAGAATGATAAAATTAAAATGAATAATTAAAAGGTAAAAAGATAGTGAAGCACACTTTTTTATTTTAAAAAAGGGACGCTTATTATGGGACAACTCAAAAAGAAAAGTAACGCCCTTGTTATGGAACGGAGGAAGTAATAGTTAAATTATTAATAGCTTTTAAGTAATAAGTTTCAGTCAAATTTTGAATTTATACAGTAATTTAAATTTGATTCCATAGTTATTGAATTTTTAAATCTCTCTGATTTTATTAACGAGTTGAATTCCGATCACATTCAATTTGATATAGCCAACTGAAAATTTGAAGTGACTTTGGCAGATAAATCACGACGAATTCGACATCACTAGCAAAGTTAGAAGTTCAATAATTGCTCGACTCATTTGTGTGGATGATTTTGTTTTAATTTTTTAGTACATAAAGTAAAACATCTTAATATATATGGATATTTATTTGGCTGTTTTCTGAGATGTGTATATACATAGATTTAGTTGAGTTTTAAAAGTGTAGATTGTGGCTCTATTCGACTTTAATTTAGTCTGTTTTTTTAATGGTTAATTAATGATGGGTTGCTCACTTTCTTGGTTTATAGTTCTCTCTTTCTCTCTCTCACCCACAAGTAGCTAATTAATCATCTGGGATTATATTATTAGTGGGGCCCATATACTTTATTTTTTTTAAATTTTGGATTGGTAACGTTTAATAAGCTTGTACTTATGTGGTTGCATTCTACCCTACTTCTACCATCATTCCATTTTATATACATCATTGTTTGACCAATTACTTTTAGTCAAGTGTAACAAACTAACAATATTAGTATATCATAATTTGACTTAAAAACAGACTAGGATAGTTACTTTCCTCGTCCGTAAAAAATTTATCATAATTTTATTTTAATTTATTCATAATTTTTTTTTTTTTATTTATAGTGATAGAATTCATACAACTTCATGTATAATTAAAATATCATTATTTCGCTGATAACTTTATTTACATTTTATTAAAATTAATGTTGTCGTAGTGTGATAATTTAATTTTATGAACGCAGATATATTTTTTTAAATGGTTTGAATTCCGATGAAAAAATACAAACAAATTAACAAAAAACATCAAAAGATGAATGGTATTATAGCAATATTCATTTTTTTACTTACTTTTGGATACAGTAATTAAATCTTCGAAGTGACATCATAGAACGATTCTCTTTTGTATTTAAAATTTAAAACATTCCTTCAAAAAAATAAAAAATAAAACATCTATGAAAAAATTCAGTTAAATTAAGCTGACATGAATTGACCGATAGCAATGCAACGTGGACAAGATCAATCTGACGTAGGCGACACATGTACAACTACTAAAATTATTGGGTCAAACTGATGCATAATATAAAGCCTCATTAATTTTATTTAGCCTACAATCGTGTGTAGGCAAGAAAAGAGTTAAAAAAATATTTATTTGGCCTACAATTTAGTACTACTACGTTTTAGGATGGGTAGAAAAGAGTAAAAAAATATTTATGTCACTATTTTGTCACCTTTTTCACATTTTTATTGAATGAATAATTTTTTTGAGTTGTTTATTCGAGTATCTCATTTTCACTTCAATTATTGATAATATCATCATAAAAGATGCATGCTATAATATTTTCCCATACTTTTGATCACCTTATAAACGCATGGCATAAAAAAGGTGAGGAATTGAGGATTACCAAAATAGTAGTATGATTTTTCTTTTGGGGTCATATTTACGCAGTTAAAAGTTTGATCCGTTAAGACTGCCCACGCTTGGTTGGGTATTTTTAGAGGTTGGAAAGAGAATTAAGTAATTGAATCAATTACTTGTTGTTTGGTTTGGGTAATGAGATAATCATTACCCTTACTTGAGGGTAACCCAATGACCCAATTTGTTACCCCTCAAAATAGAGGGGAAACAAAAAAAAGTGAATCACTTACTAATGATTTATTTTTATTGTTAAACCAAACACTCAATAAAAATAATGGTTATTGTTACCATTCCACTCCTTTATTCGATTCCATTCCCTTTCCATTCCTCTACTTGAACCAAACGAGCACTAAAGTCTGATCTATTAAGACTTAAACTAAATTTTAAAAAGAAAACAAAAAAAACATAAATAAAGGCAGTCGCTATCTGTGGTGCGTGTGTATGTTAATGTTACAGAAGGAATGCAGCTGGAATTTTGCGCTGCTTATTGTTTTTGAGGTCGACTCACTCACAAGAGTCATTCAACATTTTCTCACACATTTGGAAATCCATACTCTCTCTCTCTAAATTGGAATTATATATATAATTACGAATTGCACTGAATAAGAAGTAGAGAGGCGAGTAGTATTTGGGGTGGGAAACAGAAATGATGACATGTGATAATGAAGTTAGCAAGAGAGAGAGAGAGATGTGAGAATCGAGTTGAGCAATTGAAACCACACTTTTTCATTTGCGAGAAACAGCTATGCAAGGGCCCCTCTGGCCATACCCAATAATTATATGATTTGAAGTCCATTATGTTCATTCGTGAAATTGCATTGTTTTTCGAAATTATGAGTTTTAATAAATAATGGAGATATATGTATTGTGTGTAGAAAAAAGTCTACTAAAATTGAGTGAAAAAACAATTTAGCGAGTTTAAAAAAAATACTAGTAATTAGAAGATGTGTAGAAAATGAAGAAAGAAATCGATTAAAGTTGTAGTGTTAAATAGTTGAGCCTTTTTATAAATATTGGATATGGATGAAGTTTAAAATATACTCCCTCCGTCCCATTCCAATAGGCTCATTTTTCTTTTTGCGATGTCCCATTTCAATAGGCTCATTTTTCTTTTAAGGTAAAAAAGTTGTATTTAATTAAGGGACATTTGCAAAAATGCCCACATCCTTATAAAAACTTGTAAAATTGCCCACTTTCATAAACAAAAGTGGGCAATTTTACAAGTTTTTTATAAGAAGGGGGCATTTTTCCCTATTAACACTTTAATTAATGTGGACCACACCACTTTACTACCACTTTTCTACTAAAAAGTAATTTTTTTTAATTTTCGTGCCCAAAAGAAGTGAGCCTATTGGAGTGGGACGGAGGGAGTAAGAATTAGCTTCTAAAAAATGAAATATTATAAATTTTGTGGATGGTGGAAGTTCTCAGAAACTGAGTGAATTTATTAATTTATTCTAAATTATTATATGAAAAACTGAATAATTAAAGAAATTGCATGAAGGATATAGGTCAAACTGAATTTTGACAATATTTTCCTATAAATTTCGAAATATAACATTTATATATTTGCCTATTTAGGCACCCAAAATTTGAGAAAATGCCAAATTGTGTCAATTATGTAGACGTATGGCTTATGCATACACAAGATTATCCAAGCCATGGTCATTTGATTAAAATTATTATATTCAATAATTCATAAAATAAATAAATATGAACATATCGAGGCCTAGGATTGACTGTGCAAATCAGTTCGGTTGCACAATGCATTTTTGCTCTTTTAGTCAAACAACAATCAATTTTACCAAGTATTTAAGTCAAGCCTCACTGGCAGCATGAAATAATTCAAAGTCTAGATTGAAAAATATCTTATACGAAAAGCCAGAGGAAGATATTTTTGAAGAGGTGAAATGAATTCGTATTGAGGCATGGTCAAGAGAAACAATAATAAATGTAGGCGGTGAAAAAATAACTATTTTGTTGTACTTTAATTTTTTCTTTTTTTTAAAATTTTTGGTCGTACTTTAAAATTAAATGCAGTGGATAGAGTGCGTGTAATGAGTCGTGAGGCTCGGAGTGGGTGGACTATACCAAAGTTGTAGGAACATTCTACTTATGATAGATGTTGCAAAGTGTATAACATACCTATGTCATACTATTGTAATATACTCCCTCCGTCCACGAAAAACATGCCACTTTGCTTTCGGCACGGGTTTTAAGAAAATGTGAGTAAAGTTGGTAGTGGAGTAAGGGTCCCACTTTAAATGTGAGTGGAGTTGTGTGGACCCTACTACTAAAAATGGAAGTGGCATATTTTTTGTGGACGGACGAAAAAGGAAATTGTGGCATATTTTTGGTGGACGGAGGGAGTAATATTTTTAACCCAACCCATCTTGTTTTTGTGTTTTGGTGGGGCACAAAAAGAGCAAAGAACACAAGCATCTAGAATGCAAAATGGATTTATTATTTATTACATTAACTATATATGCACTTTAGGCGTCTACCTTGACAATAATTTGAAGACAATTGAGATAAAAAAAAAAAACCAAAATAATTTAAAATTTGTATACTTAGAGGCAATTTTTTTAATACTCCATGTATCTCTTGTCTCTCAATAATGTGCATCGCTTTTAAAAATAGAAAAATCACTTTCTATCTGTCCTACCTATCTTGAGACATTTTTTTTATTGAGCCATCCCACTTATTGAGATATTTCTTATTAGACAAACATTTTATATCATTTATTCACATTTTTACTGTGTCACCTACCACACTTAATACAACTAAATACTAATTTCTTAAATTTTATACTTAAATTTTTTGTCTCAAGATAAATGGCGGAGGGAGTAACGAAAAAGGCGTATTCTTGTGGGACGGAAGGTGTACATAAAGTCACAATTGAATGAAAGCCTCGTGTATTTCGACACAATTATCCGAGAGCAAAAAACATGATTTATACGAACATAAGTTCTCTCGTGCGAAGCATGCAGACTATTCACATACTTTAACAAGACATTTATAAATATTTTAATTAAAATATATGAATAATCTCCCACTTTATACAATTCTCTTTAATTGTACGTAGGAAAATATCTTGTATGAGTCCACCTGATGAAGTAGTTCAAATTAAATGCCCACGTGCACCCCATAATTTGTTGGGCCCCCAAAAACCAGCGTTGGGCCTGCTTCTATTTTTTTATTCGAAGCGGCGAGGCCCACGACATGTCAAATTCAAGATGAAGATGAATCCGCATGGCCATGGAGATTCCGCGACAAGTGTACTTCCCTTCGCCACGTTCGGGCTCTAAGTCGGCGCAGGCGGCATACACACACACACACACACACACATATATATATATATATATATATATATATATATATATATATATATATATATATCTAACCATGCAATAGCTGAATTGAAAGAAATTAATGGCGGACATGCGAGGACGCGGCGTGGTGTGCGACGACAGGTGCGGCTGCCCGTCGCCGTGCCCCGGCGGGGCGGCGTGTAGCTGCGCGGGAGGAGGAGGAGCGGCGGAGGAATCCGCCGTGGACCACAAGAAGTGCCCGTGCGGGGAGCACTGCGGGTGCAACCCCTGCACGTGCACCTCCGCCGCCCAGAGCGCCGGCACCGGCAAGGCGCACTGCAGGTGCGGCGCCGGCTGCACGTGCCCTACTTGCGCGGCCTGATCAGCCTCTACCTAGCTAGCTCTTGTTTTTGTATTTGAATAAACACGTCATGTATCTATCCTTTTACTTATATATAATACTATGTTCATGTGGTTTCTTGCATCTTTTATTTCTGTGCTTAGCTACACCAGCCAAATAAGGAACAAACATAAATACAAAAAAAATGAATGGCCTTGCTGAGCTTGTGAGCTCATTAAAATTATTTATAAGTTGTTTAGAATGTAAAATGAGTTTTTATACAATTTTTATGAAGCTCTCACAAATTAAATTCATCAATCTTATTTACTTTCGTTGGGTTTTTAAACTAATAATCTAATAAAAATAGTTTTACTCTAAATTCATTAGTTTTGTTCAACATATAGTTTTATTATATTTTTCTCTAATTAGAATTTTCTCTATAAAATGACTTTACTTTTCCTTTCGTTTCGCAGAGGGAATGCTACAGTTTTGAGAAGTTATAAGCAAGACATAGTTTTGGGACGTTTAGCATAATTTATTAGTTTTGTTCACCATATAATTTTCAAATTTTCTTTCTTTAATTAGAATTTTCTCTCTTTCATCTTTATAATTTATAAGCTCAATATCCAAATACTATAATTAATTTATAACCTTTTGAAATATTATATTTTATAATTCTTTTAAATATTTTATAAATCATTGGAGCTTATAAACCTTTAAACTAAATACTTTTAACTAGTTTATAACCTTTTCAAATATTATGTTTTATAAATTTTTAAAACATTTATAAACTATTGGAGCTTTTTAAGCCTCTAAAATAAGCTCAACCAAAAACACCATATGAAGCAACCATGCTTCCACAATAACTAACACAAAAGAAGAGGATCAAGAGAGTGAATACAGATCATACATGGACTGCTTGGCCAAATTATGGTGCAGCCCTATCCGTTTCAATACTGAAGTTTACTGTACGGTCCCTCCACGCATCATTTTCTAGGTAAGTTTCGTAGAAGGTTACAGCTCCGCCGGTTGTTAGAACCACCGCCGAGGTGCTTCGTGTGCCGTATCGTCCCTGCGAATTGAGAGCCGTCAAGCACGCGTTCATCGTGTCTGAAAAACGACACAAATTAATAGGCGCGAAAATATTACCAAAGCTGTATCTGCCTCCACGAAAATGGCACTCGCGCAGTATTCGAACTCACGCGAGTAAATGCCAGGGAGCTCGCTTTCATCTTTAGTGGTGTCGTTCATGACCATTTTGGTTATCTCTTTCAACGAGATTTCTGCCTCGGAAAATTTTCCCAGCACGTCTGCGAAGCCACGTCTTAATCTTTCAGCCTGTAAGAACATTAAACATGTTATACCTCAGTGGAGAATATGCATAAGCATAATAATGCAGTGGAAATGTACAAGGAATAGTTTTATGTGTTGCCTCAGAAGCTAGTAGTGATGCAAAGCCATCAGCAACTGTAACATCTAAGGTTGCAAGCAGTAGCAGTTTTTATTCTTTTGGCCATGAACAGATTCCATGGGTGTTTCGAGTTAAACAAAACAAAGAACATTGTGATTGCAGTTACCAGATCACATAAAGAAAGTAGTTATTCTTGAATACCATCCATTCTTCAATCATGTGTCGGACCGAATCGCAATAGTATAGTGACTACAATCTTATGAAAGCAAGCAAAATCTATGTTTCAATGAGATATAAATCAAGCAAAATTAGCTCAAGTGACAAAAATTATCAAGGGCCTTAATCTAGTTTAGTAAACAATGGATTAGGCTATTCTATTTTTATCTATCTAGTGTAATCCTTAAAACTAAATGCCACTAAGGAGGCGTTGGTTTGAGTGATAACGCAATATTGATAAAATAATCCACCTTAATCAAGTGTTTGGTTTGTATGATTGAACCCACGATTGACAACTTGGCCCACATCAAATCACTCAAATGAGTGATTGTTTATCACTCCAAGATGGGTGGATTATTTAATCACCCCTCCACGCTCCAATCCTACCAATCTTATCTATCTCATCCACCAAATCAAACGCCTATTTACTAATCCAAGCTAATCTACCATTTACTCTGATGGATTAATTAATTTTGCGCTTGTTTGACCATCTATCTCATCACCCAAAGCAAACGGTTCCTAACATGTTCTATCACAAAACAGCATATATATTTCCAGAGTATCCATTCAACAGCTAGAAGATGGTAACTGCAGTGTGATATGTCCATCATAACAAGATTCTTTTATAATCAAGAGCTGAATATCCAAATCATAATACTGCAAATCATTTAAAAACCTTCAAAATGTATTGTTGGAGGCAGTAAAAACATGGCATCCATGAAGAAATAAAGCATCATTGCAGCAGTAGAAAGGAATACGTAACCTTAGGCCATGGCGTGTCGAGCTTTGCATTCGACAGCACGTGAATACCAGAAGAAACTTCCTTCACACAGAGATCACCATCCATAGGCCTATTAGTGATATAAACCATGCTCATTGAGCAAAGATCAGCTACGATTAGGTTGAACCCATTGAACTGGTTCGCTTCTTCCATCACTTCCTCACCAAATTCTTTGGGGCTTTTCCTACTCTGGAAAAAATAAACCCTAAACCAATTGAATATTCAGCATAGAATTCAATACACTAAACCAATTTAACTAACTCAGTGTGATGAATGACGATGCTCTCGATCGAGCTCAAGCTATTTGACCTAAATATTTCGTTGATTGAATTACCGTGAAGAAGCGAACGGGGAGATCTCCTCTGCTTTTGAGCTGTGGACGGGGTGGGGCTTCCCTGACGTTGGTGAGAAACGCAAGCTTCCCGTCCCTGCTGCAAGCCAGCCAGGTTCCGCCGGCCTGACCATCTCTTCCGCCGAGTATTGAGCCGTTCTGCCACCACCCCAACGGCGTCGTCGGCCTGTCGTATATACGATTTAATACAACAATTTTGGGAAATTTCGCTCCATCCGCGACGAGGAAGAAGAGAAATATGTGGAAATTAAGTGGTAGGAGCTCACCGATTGTAGTTCTCGTCTCTGTTGAGCAGTAAAATGAAGGGGTAGATTGGGTGAAATTTCCATGCGAACACAGCTATGCACATATTTGTGTTTCTGAAGATTTTGGGTTGAAATTATAAAATTAGGGCTTATGAATTGGGAATTCTTTAGATTGACCATATAGTCTCTTCATGTTGAAACTTCCTTTTACTCTTCACAAAATTAAATATTCAACCACAAGAAAATCGATCAATGTGTAGGCGAAACTCACTTTGTAAAGTCTAATTTCCTAACTGACTCATTCAAAACATATATATAAAATAAATATTAGCATAAATGCATAATTCTAAAAAAAATAAAAAATAATAAAAGTGGATTATAATACTCCTTAAATCAAGACTCAATATGTCGCCTAAAAAAAACTCAATATGTAATTGTGTGCTTATTCTACACTCAATTCCGTGGAAATTCATTTAAATAATATAGTCTATTTCAAGAGCATAAGCCACGGTACTTGACATTGCATTAGATTATTAGAACATATAATTAACTATATTATATTACATCTTTTTAGGGTCCTGTATATAATGTTAGCTGTATGATCTTTTAGGATATTCAAATAATGAAACTCTTTTTTTGAAATAATATTTTTTAGGGTCCTATGTATAGTGTTAGATGTATCTTTGAAGATATTAAAATATTGTTTTTTTTTTTGTAAAGCGTGAGATCAAGAATTCAATTGCCGCCATCTATCTGTAAAGAAATAAAACAATTATCTAATGTTCGATTGTTATAAATACATGTACATTATCATGATTTGAATATAATACTTTATTGAAATATAATTTCATTACATATCACACGTCAATAATTATGACAGATGAAATAATAAGATAATTATGACTAAATCAATAACCACAAATATCTAAAATTTGACGTAGTAAACATTGCGGGTCGATTTTGAATTCTTTCTTAAATTACGATATTTTTTTATTACAAAATTGTTACTCAAACCAAATTCTAACTAATTACTGATTGAAAAGTGTCTTTTTAGTATATAGTATATAGTACTATATATATATATACTCCCTCCGTCCACCAATTAAAGGCCTAGGGGAAAGAACACGGGTTTTAAGAAAAAGTGTATTTTTATTAGTTGAGTGGAGAAATGATCCCACTTTTTAAGAAAAAATGTATTTTTATTAGTTGAGTGGAGAAAGGGTCTCACTTTTTTGTAAAGAATCCTTGACTTTTTTGATTAAATAATGAATAAAAACTTACCAAAAATAGGTAGGCCTTGTTTTTGTGGACGTCCCAAAAAGGCAAGTAGGCCTTGAATTGGTGGACGGAGGGAGTATAATATATATATATATATTATCAGAGTTGATGGAATGTAGTGACAGATAAATTATACTCCCTCCGTCCGCCAAAAGTGTACCACTTTGGCTAGGCACGGGATTTAATAAAATTGGTAATGATTTTGATGTAGTGGAGAAAGGGTCCCACCACTTTATGAGATGTGTGGTTGAAATTGAATTTGGAGTGGTTTTTTTGTAAATAAAGAGTGTTTGTAAGGATAAAATATTAAAGTGGATGGTGGGACCATTTCCAAAAAAGGAAAGTGGTATACTCTTTGCGGACGCCAAATATAGTAAAAATGGTACACTTTTGGCGGACGGAGGGAGTAGTACTTTGAACAAGTAATTAACATTGAATTTGGATCAACAAAAAGTCATGCTTATTGGGCAAGAAACTTTTAAGAAAACTGACATTTTCTGTTAATTTGTGGAAAAATTCACGAGAAAACATTTTGCATGTATTGAATAGAACCAAGAATTCCCATAACCTATCTCGATAGATTTTTGAATTTTCTCCATAAGTGACAAAATTTCATAAACACGATCATGCAACCGAAGATATAGTCAAATATAAGTATATGACATTAATTCCAATTATAGATTAAAATTATTTTTTAAACTTTTTAACTTTAAAGCGAAGACTTATATGATGATGATCAAACCTTGAAGTCTAGTGCCCTATAAATTAATATAGTAATATGGTAATTAATGATGGTGAATGTCAACTGCGCCGCCTAACGCAACGGTGGTTTTGTATGTATCAATATTAATTATAGGTAGATAAAATTTGTTTAGTGTCTCAGAAAAAACAAAAACTGTTTATTCATACTATTTTGGGAGTTTGAAAATAATGCTGACGATTAAGAGGAAGACATTATTATTATTACTATTATTTATAGATAGTGTAAATTCCAAGGGGCACGCAAGCTATACTTGAAATTTCCGATCACTATGACTTAAATTTGAACTATGTTAATTTGACACTTTCATCATATTCATCATAGGGTTAATGGCATATAAATTATCGAAATTTTAACAAATTTTCATTCTGCACGCTAATATGGAGTATTATGTATTAAAAATATTCAATTATATTTTCTCTATATATTTTGCGTACTAATCAATTTTTCGGCCAAATTTTATGCCTGGAACAACATCGTTTTCATTTAATTATACAATACGACGTCAATTTTATTTTTTCATATGTTTTTTTATGTCATGTGGATACATTTATGTCATGTCGCAGTGCCGTTAAACGAGCGAGTGTGTAAAATGATTATAAAAAAAATGATAATTAAATAATTTTAATATAAACTTGAAGATTGGTGTGTAAAATAAGCATTGGTTGAAAGTTCATTGATTAAATGTAACTAACCCTTTACTAGACTTCACTTTCATCACATTTCCCACTTGTATTTGTATATGATACTTTCGAAGCATTTAATTAACCCTTACGGTCATTATTTGGACTTAAATATATTATTTTTTTCACTTTCGTCACATTCCCCACTTGTATTTATGTATAGTATATGATACTTTCGAATCTCGCATGGATTGCATTACATATCAAATCACTATCTCCTCCACAAACGGATTTGTATTACTTTCAAGTTTCAAGCACATATATTATTATATGAAATGGGAAAGCGCGACTTGTAAAACACACGTTTCTTTTTAATTATTACTTCATCCGTCCACAAAAATAATCACTTTTTGCCATTTTAAAACGTCCATAAAAATTAATTTTTTTTTTGACAACTTTCTATCACATGATGGGATCCTTATCTCCACTCATAATAAATTAATTATCATTATTAATACTATTTTTTTAGCGAGACCATTTCTTCATTCACAATAAACTCAACCATTTTCATTAAAACTCGTGCCGTCCTCTTCTAGTATTTTTTTTTTGTGGACGGAGGAAGTATGATTTATTATTATTATTATTATTATTATTATTATTATTATTATTATTATTATTATTATTATTATTATTATTATTATCATCGTTGAAAATTTTCGATGCTTTTAGATCTACCAAGAAATACTGTTTATGATATTTCCTACTATTGATTCTTCAATTATCCTATTCCAAATTTGACCCTCCATGTTCCGAGATTGTAGGCCCAAATCCAGTCTCGTCTTTTCACTCGACCCAATTTGGGGAATTTCTATGAATTGAGGAAAAGTTTAGACGATAAGATAGCCAAATTAGCAAATTAAGCATGAATTTTTATTAAAAAATCTATATTTCCGTTTTGGATTTCAATATTTATAAATAAAGAGAAGTGTGAGAAGTGTATTACGCAATTAATTCTATTTATAGTACATACATTAACCAGTATTGATGAGATTTAAATTTGCGATCATTAACCACAAGAATTCATCCCACTTCACTGCTAATGCATCTGATATATACTCAAAAATCAAAATCTTTACTCCTTTTTATTTTTAGTAAAATTACATTCGCGCAATCCCATAAAATTGATTTTATTTTATTTTAATAACTTTAATATTATAATAAAAATGAGAGTTTTATTTCACTCATAAATCATAATACACTTACTTATTTTATTAAAATTCTTGTTATTGTTAAAGGAGCAAAGAATTGGAGGACAGTGGAAGGGATTGAGTATATTATTTTGAACAATGTGAAATATATATTGCTTAATTAGCTAGTGTGTTAGTTGATGTCTCAGCTCATGATGGTGGTAGTGCTGTTGGGGTTGGCTTCCTGATTAGAGATTCGGCAGGTGTTATTCTCGTGGCGGTGGCGCATCGGGTTGGCTGTACCGAGACCACACTGATGGGAGAATTACATGCTTTTGATGCTCGGAGTTCGTTTCTGTTTAGAGAATGATTTGAGTTTAATTGTGGCTTTTTCGAATTCTCTTCTTGTGGTGCACGTTCTGCACGAGAATTTTCGAGGTATGGACTCTTTAAGTGATGAGTTGTTTGAGGCCTTCGTCCACATGAAGAAGATGATTGTTGTTGAGTTTTGTCATGCTTGCATAGAAGCAAATCGTGCCACTCATGCTTTAACGAATTTCGCCGCTTGATTGGATGGTATAATTATTTGAAAATCGGATTTTTCAATCTGATTCACAGATAACAGATATTGTTCATCGTGATTTGATTTAATATAATCGCTACGTTTTTTTCTGGAAAAAAAAAAGCTGAGTGTTGTTAGGCGGAGTGTCAATTATATTCGATAGTGGATGTTGATGTGCAACATTAATTAATTGTCTATATATCCAAACTCAAAAGTCAATGAAAGCAGACAGCTCGTTAATTACTTTCTTCAACTCACTACCAAAATATCTGTGTTACACGCACGGAATTAAAAGGGAAAATACAAAAATAATGGGAAAAACATAATTAAACATGATAAATAGTTTGTAACGTGAGATCTCGTATTTATTGAATTGTTAGGAATTTAGCTTCTTCGAATTATAATGTCGACTGATATTATTTAGTTTGTGGAAATCATATGTTTTGATACAGAAAGCAAAAAAAAAAAAAAAAAAACCACCTAAACTCCAACTGTAAATTCTATTATTTATTTATTTATTTTTTGGCAAAATAACTTATTATTTCAGTTGAAAATTTTAGTTTGTTTGTTGACTGAATTTGAGCGAATAATTCATAAAAGAATATTTAAAATGTTATATTCCTTACCCATCTATTTTAGGATAATGATTGCTATATATATATAAATTCTATTAAGTTGTATTTATTTTATCAAAATATAAATTTTAGAATTAAACTATATATTCATATAAATTCTATTAAGGTATACCGTGAAAGTATAGATTTATCAAATGTAATTAAAAATTTGACTAAAAGTTTATATATTTTAACCTAAATAACTTCTCAAACTAAGAAATATTTTCAATTATATTAACTCATTAATTTTATTTTTCTAATTATTATAATAATATAATTAAAAATACTCTCAATTACATTATTGAAAAATATCTCAATTTATAATCGTGCATTGCATGCGAATAAAACTAATTCTCATAAAATTTGCAAAATTAAGGATAATTTATAAAGGCGGGAGAAGTAAACAATTATATGTACATATCACGACATACATTGTTACACGGAACGATGTATAGATTACATACATGTTACATGAAACGATAGATACATTACATACATATTACACAAAACTATGGATATATTACACGTGGATAGATTACATAATTGTAGAGAAAAGAGGGTTACTGCGCCAAAGCACTGGTGTTGTAGACAAGAAGAGCGCCACCAGCAAGGATGCCGAGGAGGGTGACCGCCCAAATGGCCAAGCCAGTGCTGCCTCCGACGTAGACATCGCCGGAGGGAGACCAATCTCTCTCGTCGTAGATGGGACTGCATATTCGTTCCGTTAATTATCATCTTATGCATACACTATGGGTGCGTTCACTTTCATGGATGGGAAAAGGAGGGATAATACAAATTTATGCATTTAAATATCTCATTCTTTATCCCACATTTTACACAAAAGAGAAGCTCACCATCTTTCCTTCCTTATTTTCACTTCAAGGATATATAATATTATAAAATTTAGGTATAATATTATCCATCCTTGAAGTGAAAATAAAGAAGGAAAGATGGTGAGCTTCTCTTTTGATGAGACATTTAAAGCTATAAATTTTGGTTATCCCTCCATTTAGAGGGATAAAAGCAAACACACCCTATACGTAATACGATTATTACAAATTACCTGTATCCGTCAACATTAGCACCGTATTTGTCCACGAACTGGTACACGCCCTTTCCCTGTATATATACTTATTTATTGGATTAATTGCCTACAAATGCATAAATTATACCAAAATTTTGATTTTTAACTAGATTTATTTTTTTGGTCAAAAAATTCACACACTTTTTGAAATTTGACCCGACTACAAAAGTTTGTCGGTGAATAACTTGATTGTCTGAATTCCGATGGGCAATCCGAAAGTACCGTTGGAAAGTTCTTGATATCTTTCTAATTATACTTATATTGTTGGGATTTGATCATTGAAAATGATCGAAAAAAATAAAAAAAATTTAAAACTTCATGACATCAATTTCTATGACATATTTTTACCATTTTCGGAGACTAAAATCCAACAACATAAGTATAACGTCAAAAGCTTTTTAAAATTCAGATTGCCCATCGGAATCCTGACAATCAAATTATTAGCCGGCGAACTTTCAACACGGATCAAATTCCAAAAAAATAAAATTTCATATCTCTTTTAACCAAAAAACATAAATTTAATTAAAAATTAATTTAGATACGATTTGTGTATTTATAGACAATTAACCCTTATTTATTTTCATCGTTATTTTATTACATCTAAACCAAAAGATTAAAGTAAAATCGAAATAGAAGGAACCTTAGCCCTCCTGCCGGAGGCGTCGACGCCGTCTCTCAAGTCCATGCCGCCGCCAGGTCCATAAGGTGAATCGGTTTTGATCTTCTTGCCGCCGCCGGCTTGCACCCTCAAAGGGGTGGTTCGGGCCAACGACGGCAGACCTCGCGCCGCCGAGTTGTCGGCGCGGAAGGGGGCCGGCTTCAGAGCGACGGAACTCATCACGGGGCTTGCCATTGGTTGTATCTCTCTTGAACTTGCTCGATACACTGCACTCTGCTTGGCTTAATAATTATTGCGCTCCAAATCATCATTCTGCGGACACGTGGCGCTCCCTGTATGGTTCGCTTTGGATAAGATGTTCAAACATCATCCCAATTGCCATTGCCATATCATAGTTTCTGACACATGGAGATTGCCTATTGGTGTTGGTGTTAGAATCTTCTCGGTTATTGCCACTTCACAAAATGTAGGACAAATATGTGATCAATATTTAAGAGTTAATTTAATAAAATATTAAATTTATTAGTAAACTTTAATTTGTATACAAATAATATTTAATTTATATTTTAATTTAAATTTCTTAATACTTTTATCCCAGGCGACGACACATAATATTTTGGCCTTTCCATCTCTTGGTTAATTTCCCATTTTCAATCCCGCCAAGTTATTATCTTTCGTCATCATCAACAAGCCAACAGCGACGGCGGCGATCAACAAAAAATGTCGAGAAGAATGTGTTCATCTTCGATCTTGTATGTACAGTTTGAAGAAAAATAGTTAATTTGGATTCATGAAAAAATATTGAATATGGAAGTTAAATTAAAAACTCCGAGAAGATCTTTAATTAGATATAAAAATTACAAAAAATAAATTTGAAACGAATTAATTATGATCGTTTAAAGTATTAAAATTAATTTTTATTCTCCCTCATTTATCTCTAATGTTGAAAATCATACTTTTTTTTTCATTTTGTTTTCATTTGTTGGTGAAAAAATATACAGATGTCATTTTTTTATCTGTCGAAAAAATTTGCATGATAGTTTAATTATATTTAATTTAAAATGAAATATATTTGAATTATAATAGTTTTTTAAGAAGAATGAAATTTTTATTAATTGTAATATGAATTTGTAAATTAAGAAATATCTATGTATCTAAAAATTAGAATTTGTAAATTAAAAATTTCAAGAAATGTTCTGAGCTTTCAGTCCTCTCAACTGTTTATGAAATTTTCTATTTCTTCAAATTTCCTAATTCCGAATTTGACCCTCCATGTTCCGATTTTATTCTCGCCTTTTAACTCGATCCAATTTGGGGAGTTTTTAGGAATTGAGGAAAAGGAAAAGTAAGATATCCAAATTAGCAAATTAAGCACGTTGTATTAAAAAAAATCCATATTCCGTTTGGATTTCAATATTTATAAATAAAGAGAAGTATGAGAAATATTTTACGCACTTAATTCTATTTATATATAATTACCATGGAATTTTAATTTCCGATTATTAACCACAAGATCATCCACTCGTCTCTCATTCCTTATCATTTTAATTCACCCTTCAAATCTTTACTTCTTTTTATTTTTTAGTAAAATTATCTTCGCACAATTTCACAAAAATGTAAATTTTATTTCATTTTAATCACTTTAAATTAAAATTATACTCCCTCCGTTCCACGAATCTTGACACGTTTTCCTTTTTGGGCCGTCCCACGAGTCTTGACACGTTTCCTTTTTGGGTAATAATTATTACATTCTCTCTCCTACTTTATCACCTTTATTATATTTTCTCTCCTACTTTATCACTTTTATTACATTCTCTCTCCTACTTTATCAATTTTATACTTTATTAATTACACACTTAAAACACTAATCTACAACTCCTTAATTCCCGTGCCGAACCCAAACGTGTCAAGACTCGCGGGACGGAGGGAGTAATAAAGATAAAACCCTCATTCCATTCATAAAACATTTTATTATTTTATTAAAATGCGTATCATTTTTAAAGGAGCAAATAATTGAACGGTGGAAGGGAGTATATATTATTTTGAAGAGTGTGAAATATATATATGCTCACAATAGAGTAAAAATTTAAAATGCCAACTTCCTTATTTTTTTTGTAAAAATGCCCTCTCTTATCATTTTAACACAATATATATTGCTTAATTAACTGAGTGTTCTTCTGAAAAAAAATAAATAAATAAGCTGAGTGTGAGTGGGAGTGTCAATTATTCTATAGTGGATGTTAATGCACAACATCAATTATCTATATATCTAAAGTCAATGAAAGCATTACTTTCTTCAACTCACCACCAAAATATCCGTGTTACACGCACGGAATTAAAAGGCAAAACACAAAAATAATGGGAAAAACATGATAAATACTAGTTTGTAACGTGAGATCTCGAATTCTTCAATTGTTAGGAATTTAGCTTCTCTGAATTATAATGTCGACTGATATTATTTATTGGTTAGTGGAAATCATATGGTTTGATACAGGAAGCAAAACTTACAACTAATATCAGATAATCAATTAAGTTGTTCTTTAAACTATAGGTTACATTTGACTTCTTAAATTCTAGTTTCAAGTTTCAAGTGGAACACACAAAATAAAAAAAAATGTCAGAATGAATTGAATTATTTCCACGGCCAAAAATTGTAATTTTAAACTAATATTCGATCAAATACAAAATAAATAGATAAAATATTCGCATTAAGTAACACAAATTAGAACCAAATTTTTTTTTATCTAGTAGTGATATTTAGATATGTATCACATAATTTGTTACATCTTTGTGTAACAAAATTTAGTTACTTCCCTATATCCCTTTACATACATTTGTTATACAAAAAAAATGCAAATAAATTTTGTTATTACTTACAAACAATAACACATGCACCCTCAAATCAAATGTCACTAAATTTTGTAACACGCTTTTTTTTTAATGGCAAACATAATAATTATTCATATTTTTTTAATGAAACTTTTGGATGATAATTGTTCAAAAATTATGACACTATCCAAACATTTTGTTGTAGTGTAGCTAAAATCCAGTTTGAGCATTCAAACTCTAGAAATTATAATTACACATCCGCAAAAATTTAATCCAAAAGTATTTACTCACACTTGTACAAGAGGACCGACCACACAATCACAAACCCAAACTAGTTACAACTTTGTAAGAAAAATACCCAAATGTTTTGAAAATTTGGACCATCAATCAAATCACAAAAGTAAACGAAAAAATTTGAAATAGAGAAAATATTTTGTCAATGCTACAGTTGTTGAGCTAAAGAATTTTGAAATTAAGTAATAATAGGTAGAGTATAGTTCGGGCTACAAAATGTGAAAGATTGAGTGATTTCGGAGGCTTTTTTTTTTGGAAATATTAGTAGTGAAATTCATTGCGATGAAGAAATGGGCATTTGACTACGTCGCTATTCAAAGTCGGAGCTACACGCTCTTTGACCTAACCTCATTTTTCTAATTTTTATTTTTTAAATAATTTTATAAATGCAAACGCCATGACTCCGTCCATTATCAATATCGCTCATCGTCTTCGGCCGCCATCATGATTTTAGCATTACTAAAATAGGCCAAACCGTTGGTGGGAACTCGCAACTGCGTTTCAACCCACATCCAAATTAAGCCACTAACTCGATCAATAAATTTAGCACTCGTTTTTAATCCAATACATAATCAAGAAGAGAAGAATAAATTTGCATTTCCGATCAACGGCGGAGATGGGAATCTGCTGGAGTTCTAAGTCCGTCGATCAAAGCCCCGACGCGACGGGGCAGCTCAGCTCAGGTTCGAGTCACCCAGAGGGTTAGAGCGTGAGTGTGTTTTTCTTCTCTTTGAGTAATAACTTAAAATGTTAATTGTGGCGCAGTGGCGGTGTCGCAGACGACGACGGCGACGACGGCGACGACGGCGTCGTCGAGCGGCAGCAGCGGGTTCTGGGGGGCGGGCGGGAGCCCGAGCCCGAGAGCGCAGATGCTGCCGCACCCGAGCCTGCGGATCTTCACGTTCGCGGAGCTTCGGGCGGCTACTAGAAACTTCCGAAGCGATACGGTTGTGGGAGAGGGTGGGTTTGGGAAGGTGTACAAAGGCTGGCTCGACTCCAGGAACGGATCGACGACGGTCGTCGCGGTGAAGAAGCTGAATCCTGAGAGCTTGCAGGGATTTCAAGAATGGCAGGTAATTAATTGCCTTCTTTATTTAATTCTAAATTTATTTATTAGGATTTAAATTTTGGAGGGAGTGATTGATTAAGAGTTATTGTGTGAGTGCAGTCGGAGGTGAATTTTCTGGGGAAACTGTCGCATCGGAATCTCGTTAAGCTGCTGGGCTACTGTTGGGATGAGAAGGAGCTGTTGCTTGTGTATGAGTTCATGCAGAAAGGCAGCCTAGAAAATCATCTATTTGGAAGTAAGGGATTCATTCATTTTGTTTGATAAATTGTTGGGTTATCGGCGTCTGAATACACCAATTTCGGGTAGTTTAATTTTACACATAATTTTACGAGTAAAAAAAATCAGTTTTATCATAAATTCAATTTCTATACACTCGAACTCCATAAAAAAATCCTACAATTTTCAGGTTTAAAAATGTTTTATGCGATAGTTTTAAAGATGTCCTATATGATGTCATTTTCTAAAACGTCCAATGAGTGCACATCGATATTTCGACTTGCCACGTCAGTTTTAATTTGAGCGAAAATTGAATTTGTGGCAAAATTACTATACATTAAAGTTCATGTATTTTTTCTAACTCCCTTTGAAGTTCATGTGCAAAATTAGACTACCCCAAAATTAGTGTATTTAGATGCTAACAACCTTAAATTATTTACACAAACTTTATTCGATTTTTGGTTTTGAACATCAACTTTGTTGGCACGCACTGCACTAATCAGAACGACGTCGTTTTGGTTAGGAAAATCTATGCCATCGAGTTACAATGTAGGCATTAATTTTTTGCGGGAAAAAAAATTCCAATTGCGATAAAATTACAACGGTCATACGAGTTGGTGTATTTTAACGCGAATAACCCTAATAAAAAATTGGAAGATGTGATGGAAAATTGGTGGTGATGATTAATTTAGGGGGTGCTGCTGTTCAGCCGCTGCCGTGGGAAACCAGGCTCAAGATATTGATCGGAGCAGCTCGCGGCCTCGCATTCTTGCACGCATCTGATCGGAAAGTCATCTACAGAGACTTCAAGGCCTCCAACATCTTGCTCGACGGGGTAATCTCTCGCTCCGATTTCTTCACATTCATGTCTATACAGGGGCGAACGCAGAAAAAATAGTTCAGGGGTGCTAATATAAGATCAAAAATTGGTTGGGGGTGCTGGAGCCCCCCTACTCTATGTCTATGAGATTGATGATTGTGTTGTGGTTTTCTTGTTCACTGATCAGACGTACCACGCCAAGTTATCCGATTTCGGGCTGGCAAAAATGGGGCCCACAGCGAGCAAGTCGCACGTCTCCACGCAGGTTATGGGGACGTACGGCTATGCTGCGCCCGAGTACGTCGCGACAGGTAGATGACATTGCTAAATCTTTGCACATACACAAAAAAAAAAAAAAAAATAGGCATGTTTTCTTGATCAACATACATTATGTTGCAGGGCATTTGTATGTGAAGAGCGACGTCTACGGCTTTGGTGTGGTGCTGGTGGAGATGCTGACGGGGCTTCGTGCCCTCGACACGAACCGGCCACCAAAACAGCACAATCTGGTTGATTGGATCAAGCCCAGCTTGCAAGACAGGAGGAAGTTGAAGGGGGTGATGGATTCACATTTGGAAGGGAGATATCCTTCAAGATCTGCATTGCAGATAGCCCACCTTGCTCTCAATTGTATTGAGAGTGACCCCAAAAACAGGCCCTCGATGCAGGAGATTGTCGAGACGCTCGAAGAGATTGACACCGCGAAGGAGAGGCCTAGGCAGCCTAGGGTGCATTCCAGCTACCAGGGAGCCGATAGACGCGTGCCACAGCATCTGCAGCATCGTTCCCAGAACCACCCGAGGCAGGAGGTGAATCGAGCCTATCCACTCCCACCACGCGCCTAATTGCTCTGCGTGGCGAGAGTGCTCTTTGAGTTCTTGTAGTTGTACAAGTTTTAAGGGGAGAGAATGTGTCATGGATTCAAGATTTGCTTGATGTAGAGTTAGTTCATTAGTTTAACAGACAAAGCAGCACTTCTATTTTTTTGAATCATAGAAGCAGAGTAGGACTCATTGTTGAATGGTGTTTATGCAGAAAACACAGAAGATTGTAAAAGGAAAGAAGCCTTTATTTTTGTCCTGTTTATAACATACTGCACATATTGTGGTATACTTAGCCTTTACATATTGCAAAGAAGCAAAAAAAAAGAAGAAAAACAAACAAACATATGGCCTTCACTTCATCAACAACACATCAAATAGAATTTGATGGCAAAAGCCACTCTAGTATACCCCATCACTACCAAATGAGCTTCCAAGATTGGGATGATTCACAGACAGTTTAATCGTCGGGCTCTTCGAAGATCTGTGTATATCCCTGCATTCCTCAAGATCATCATCACAAGTCAGAAGCACCCACTCTGCATCATCATCAAGATACTTCAAGCTAACACCAGCCACATTGTCTATGCTGAAACGCGCAAAGATCTCTTCGCGTAGATGCTTGAAGTCCCAGTGCGGCTGCAGGCTAAGCCGGATCTTCTCTTCCCCAAAGGCAACTCTTGCTCTAAAAGCGCCCTCATGATTTGCTCGGTTTCCATTCATTGGCACGGGCGAAGCTCCAACAGCAGCAGGGCCTTCACTCAGAAGCCTGTGGCTGTATGATCTTATCATAGGCTTAGTCTTCTCCTTGCCTTTCCCATGCAACTCCGCATCACTCCTTGCTTTCTTCAGCACCCCTCCATTGGGTAAAGCATCCACGCGGCTGGAGCCATTGACGGGGAAAGATGACTGCTTCACACCGGTGGAACAACAGTAGCTGGAACTTGAGGTGTGACTGCCAGAGGAGGAGGAAGTGGTGGCATCAGGCAACAAGTTCCCCTCAGCTGGGCTCTTCCCCTGCTCAAAATCACCGGTGCTCGCCTTTGAAGCCGACGAGGGGTTGCTAGCTCCGGCTACATTTGGTGACACAAGATGTGGGAAGTTGTTGTAGAAGGAACTGAGTTGAATGGGACCCTCACCATCCTGGACCGAATCAATCACGAGCTGAAGCTTCCTCAACGAGTGGCCTACTTTCTTGATCTTTCGTGAAGGCCACCGCGTGATCCCATGACGTCTGCATACTCTTTTCAAGGTAGTTGGGCAAACTGAAACAGGAAAAGCAATCAAATTGATACACAAACTTGCTCTAAAGCCTAATCATAGGTAAAGGGATGCAGCCATACCTCCAATGCTTTTGGCTGCTTCTTTTAAGCTCCCAGCAAAATGCTGCCTAAGAACTTCCAAGCTGATCGCCTTCTCGCTCCGTTTATGCTTCCTTTCGCGTTTTTTAGAGTGATTCCCAAAGCTCAAGGACTCATTACTTGTTCTTGGCCCAGAATCCTGCTGAATTTCCAAAGGAACAGAACCTCCTTCATCTAACTTAGCAGCAGAGGTTTCTTGAAGCAGCTCTTCATCTGTGATCACTCTCAAGCTCTGGCACATCTCTTGTATAACAGAGGAGAGGGAGTGGAGCATCAGCATCTGATCTCGAGCACCTCTGCAATCCGGTGGCAGGAAGAACTCCAAGACGAAATCAGTTGCCTCGTTGCACACGCTTCGCAGGCGTATGGCTGCAGAGGCACACAGATCAAACACCCTGGCATGATGTGACAGGGGATACTCTGTTTTGCTGAAGGCCGTTATGTCCTCAGCGAAGCACGGCTGGTTCGTGAGGAACGCCTTCCCAGGAACGCCCTCGCCCCTCAGCAGGTGGTGCTGTGAGCACGCCTCGTGGAAGCCACGGGCTCGTGCATCAGCAACGCAGCAGGCTGAGTCGATGGTTGAGACACAGCGCGCATAGTTCTCATCGGAATGCCTGCAGCCGCCCCTGCCCTGGTGGAGACACGACGCCCACACCTGCGCCAGGGGCAGCTTGTACGCGCTGCAGGCGAACCTCATAGCGCCCCGGATCTCCGCCAGAGCGCCTCGGTAGGAGCCGTCGCGCTCCTGATACAAAACATGTGTGGTTGAGAAATGAGAAGGCTTTGATGTATCAATATGTAAAGGATAAAGAGCTTGTTAAATTACCTCCACATTGTAAGAACTCACAATGTTGGAACTCTTCAAATCAACTGCCTGCACTAGAAAACAATTCTAAAGATTATATAAGTAAAAGATTTAAATTGCCTATAAATGCACTAACTATATCCAAATTAACTAAATCTATTTTTTTGGAATTTAGCCTGAAGTCCAAAAATTGGCTAAATAATAACTTGGTTGTCTGGAGTCAGATTGGCAATTTAAAGGTATTATTAAAAACCTCTTGATGATAACTATATAACGATACCAATATTGTTGGGTTTCTGTCACTGAAAATGGTCGGATAAAAGACATAAAGTTTCACGACATAAACTTTTATGCCATTTTCCAACCACTTTTCAGTGATCAAACCCAACAATGTAAGTATCATTAAAAAGATAATGTCGAGAGCTTTTCAACGGTACCTTTAGATCACCCATCGAACTCTAGACAATCAAATTATTAGTTATCGAACTTCAGTCCCACGTCAAATTCTTAAAAAAGTAAAAATTTATGTATTTTTTGATAAAAAAAAAATAGATTTCGTAAAAACCAAAAAAAAAAATAAATAAAAAATTTGAGTATAGCTCGTGTATTTCATTACAGAAAAACAACAACCTCGAGAGCCTTGCAGACGTTGTGGAGCTCGGGGTGGAAGTCGAGCTTCCGATGAGTCGAGACGAGCTCGAGCACCCCCAGGCAAGCGCCGCCGCCGCCGTGCTCGAGCAACGGGAGGGCGAGGGAGGCCCTCACGTTGCATTTCTGCGCGTGGCCGACGCGCGGATACTCCTCCCTCCGGAAGAATCGCACGTCCGGGGTCCACTCGGGCAGCCTCCGGAGGAACACGCGGCCGAGCAAGCCGACCAACTCGTCGTCGTCGTCGTCCGCCACCAGGTGATAGCTCAGGCAGGCATCCCTGTAGCTCGCCAGATCCTTGCAGCTCGGGTGCAGCGAAAACGGCTGGTTGCTCGCCGTCAGCACCTGCCGCCCTTGCTTCTTCACCGGAATCCAGATCTGCACGAGGACATCCTCGTCTCGCATCGACTCTTTGAGGAAATTGATGGCTTGCGCCAGCCTCTGCTTCACGCAGTTTCCATGGCTGGAGAGACTTTCATCCATTGTTGGATGTGGAAAGAAAATTGGTTTAGAGAAATATTCTTGTTGTTGTTGAGGTTGACGATGATGTTGTTGTTGATAGCTATTGGCCTCTAACCAGAATCCATCGAGGAAGAGTTCGTGTATGAGATCGAAATCTATGGCGCTGTCGGAGATATTAGGTGACAAGGCGCCATCCGCCATGGCTGAGATTTAATAACTGGATTCATTCACATCTATGTATCTATGGATTCGAGAAAAAATACATGAAGAGAAAATCAGGATCCGAAGCAGAGAAGCAGCCTGAATATTAAGAAGAGGAAGAGCAGCTTCCATGGAGGATTGCTTTCCATCATCTTCCAGAAACCGATCACGCGCGCGCCAAACATCATCAATGGCGAGTTATTTCCAGCTGTAATTACAAATTAACGCATGATATATATTGATGAGAAAATGAGAAAAATAAAAATAAAAACCAGTGATGTATATTGTATAGTGTTATTTACCTCTCATAATTCTAATGAGTCCATCATCCACAGCAAAAAGTTCAGTAATACAACCATTAATTTTCTCTCTCTCTGAGAAGAAGAAGAAGAAGAAGAAGAAGAGGAAGAAGAAGAAGAAGAGGAAAATGATACAGTTAATGATGGGGAAAAGTGAGATTGTAAGAATATAATGGATTAATGGGGAGGTGTGGGAATCTCTTTTTATTCAGAAGCTAATAAGCAATGCATTTGGGGCCCACCAACAGTGGTTCTCTTAAATATGAAGCTAATACATACAACATTATATATGATCATGTTTGTGTTTTTTCTAGTTAATGCACTTAGACTTTTAATTAAATCTAGTTAATCAAATTCCAATAATACTGTTTGGATAAAATATGTCAGGTTAAAAAATAGTTAAATATTTTTAAAAATACAATTAAAATTTTGGCTTAAAATAAAAAAGAATTTAGTTATTGTTTTTCTCCACATTGTAATTTTTTTATAATTTTTTTTATATTTTGTTTAATTTTATTATTTTTAAATATAAAAATTATAAAAATAGTAAAAATTGAAAAATATATTAAAAAATTACAGAAAAAAGAATAATGTGGATAAAACAATAAAATTAAATCATTTTTAAATTTGAACCAAAATATTTAAATAAATTATTATTTTTAAGAATTTAAGTATTTTTATTTTTGTGATTATTGGATCTATCTCCAGGTGTGGGTGTGGGTGTGGGTGTGGGCGTGTTGTATAATGTATATACGAAAAGATTCTTTAATTTTGAAGAAAACATTATTTAATGTGACGTCACGCACAAAGTGGACTTATCAAACTCGATCGGCAAGTCTTGATAGGTGAGGTGGTCTCTACCAGCCAATAATATTATTCTAATTTAGTATAGTATATTGTTGATGCTTACGCAATCACCTCCCGCCAATTATTAGGTCAGAATATTCGGAAAATAGAAAATTTAAAAAAAAAAAAAAAAAAAACTCACTCGGCCACACTTTAATTTTTATTTTATTTTTATTTTAAAAATAATTAATAATTATGCGTGTAGCTAATTAGGTTAAAGGAGTAATTAATAGATGCGCGCGGAAACTAGGTTAGAGACATAGTTAATCGTCTTCTTCGGCTCGGGGAGGCTGCATATAATTTGCTGCATCTACTAACCCTTCTTTTCTGGCCCTTCTATTCAAACACCCTCTCCCTCTATTTAATTGTTACTTACATAAATTACATATACATTTTTTTTATTTGTGAGTACTTATTTATATATTGAGAACGGATTAAATGAGTTTAAGTATGCATGTATAAGATATATATGATCAATTATTGTTCTTATATTGTGAAAATCTACGTTGAATTCCTCACTTTGCTGAATCGTGTAGGTTGTATTTTCATTTGTTTTGTTATTTAATGTAGTTCTTGATTGTAGATTTAAGTAGTTCAATTAATTCATTTGTAATAAATAAGTATTTAATTTCATAACATATCTTATTTATATACGAAGAGAGTGGATAGATTGTAAGTAATTCTTATAATATAAACTAGGAACAAATTTACACAATTGATATATTCATAATCTAACAGTTCAGATTTAATATTCTGACAATGGTAATGCAAACGCCTGAATCATGTAGAATGCGTCTGAATTCGTTGTGTAAATGTCTGAATTTCAAAAAAATTGATATGAAATTCGAACTCAGTACTTTGGATAGATCGTTGTGTAAAGTTTGAATTTCAAATTTTTTATATAGGACTCAAACTCAATATCTTGAATTCATCGAATAAGTTTAAGAGAAGTTTTTTATTTTAACACATCCATATATACATATAGAGAAATGATCTATTGAAGATCCACAAGTAGTGTGAGGATTAAGAATTCGTCTGAACAGTCGCGAGCAAGTCATTTTATTTCGATCATCAAATCAATAATTTACTCGTAGAATGTATTAATTTAACGAAAAATAAAAAATTTCTTAATAAAATCTAACTATATAGTGCGGCCGGTCTAATTATCTAAGGAGTAATTAGAATTTCATTAAATCATAATTATGAGTTACTTTTAAGTCGCACGATCATGACGTCAACCACTCCACTGATTTCTGGAAGGAATTTCATCTTTTTTGTTTAAAAGGTCAGATTGGAATAGTAGATATACGTGTATAATATTGGAAGAAAAATAAAAATAAAAATTGATATATACAGTAATTAATGTAAGCATCAAAGTGACTCTCAAATTCGTGGAGGGCCAAAAGCGACGCCCCCTCTGATCCCCATTTACTAACTGCGGCCTCAGTTAGCCGCGTCTCCACTCTAAGTTGCCCTCACAACCAACATATGTATTAATCAATCATATAGTAATACTTTTTTCACTCAATGGTGGGCACGTTATGCTTGCCCACGGTGGGTAGGTGATCGGTTCTGCACTCCTTAATATAGTAATAATGTTTCATACAGATTTAAAAGATATATTTAATATTCTATAAAAACATTACTATACAATCATTTTATTTTATCCTTATTTATTGCTCCATATATATATATATATATATATATACACTATTGTTATAAATATTAAATAAAATTATCCTAGCAATTCTTTTAAGACAATTTAAATTAAAAAAGTGAACTACATTTTGAAAACGATAAATGACTAATTTAACGGGACAGATGAAATATATGTGTATTTTTTAAATTGAAGCATTCATATATTAATTGATATGCTACACTGATCTATTGTAAGACTAGCAACTCATATATACATATTGAGAGAGAGCTGAGAGATGAGCTAAGCTAAAAACATCTCTTAAAATAAAAAATACGGCTAAGCTAAAAGCTTAAAATGAATACTATGAATGTAACGTAAAATACATATGAATTTGTTGTGTAAATATCTGAATTTTTAAAATTAAAATTTTCGTTATATGTGAGATTCGAATTTAGAACTATAAATTAATTTAACAAAGTGATAAATCAACTGCAAAATTTGATGATCTCAGAGATGAAAATAATTTCTATTTTTTATTATAAGATGTGTTTTTATTTTAATTTACCCCGTCCATATATTTTTTAAATTATGTTGAATTAGTTGGGTCGGAGTTGAAATTGTCGTTAATTAGATTGTCACGTCCAGCTCCTTTCCACGTACGCCATAAATATTAATAGGGAATTAGGTACAATCTTAATCTTTCTACTTTTATTTATATCTTCTGATCTTATACGCACTTTGCAATGTTAGTGGGAATTAAGAAAAAACAGCAAGCCCAGTTTTATTTGTTGCTTACGAGGAAACACTAATATCTTACGCGACAAGTGTTTATTTATAAAAAAGTTGTTTTTGTAAAATAATTGTTGTTTATAAAATTACGAAAAACTAAATTAAGATTGATCAACTCACGTTTCGAGGAGCTTATAAGTTAATAAGTTATTGAATCTTATTTTTATAATTATTATAAGTTGTTTAAAAATTTATTTTATCAAACGCTTTGTAATAACTTTGACTATCTCTCCACCGTATAAGAATTAATTTTACACCAGAAAGTATATAGTATTATACTATTGCTTATATCTCATGCACACACATAACTTCACGTCTTATTTAAATAGTTCCAGGTAAGAAACTGTTTAAAAAAAAATTAATTTAGGTAATTAAGAAAATGTTAGTACCATAAGATGAAGCATGTTTGTTTGATAAAATAAGCTTGAGATATGATTCGAGTCTAGAATAATACGACTCTTCTTTTGTCATAAGATGGAGATATTCAAGCAATTATTTGGGAGCCTACTGCAGAATTATGCAAATGACCTGACTTTGATGGCTGAGAGGGTATGTATTTTTTTAGATTTAATTTAGTGATGCATTTTATTTAAGATTTGGCGATGAAATTAAAATTAAGTGTTTGTTGAATTCAGGGAGAGCTGGAGGCGGTAATTGGAAGAGAGAAGGAGATGGAGCAACTCATAGTCATAGATGCCTTGTTGAAGAGACGGAAGAGTAACCCTTGCCTCGTCGGCGACGCCGGCGTCGGCAAAACTGCCATTGTTGAAGGGCTAGCAATCAAAATTGCACAAGGCTCAGTTCCGAATAAGCTCAAAGGAAGAAGGGTACTAATTAATTTGATTTAATTTCTTTCGATAATATGAATGAAACGACAATCTATAGCTCCTATACTTCTTTGTTTTTATTTATTTATGATAATTCAATTATTACATTTCATAGTTTATAAATATTTCCAAACATATAATAAGCAATTTGTTACATTATTATTTCGATGTCAAACAAACTGCAGTGAATCGTTTGCTTGCTGGAACAATATATCGCGGGCAATTTGAAATAAGGATGATGAAATAAGGATGAAATATTTGTTGGAGGAAGTCCGACGAAGTAAAGGTAAAGTGATCTTATTCATCGACGAGCTGCATACTATAATTATGTGTGCACGGAATGGAAATGGTCACGACGTTGCCAACATTTTAAAACCGGCTCTTGCAAGAGGAGACTGGTAAGATGTATTGCAAGAATTGCATTTCAAGTGTGCAAGAATTGCATTTCAAGTGTGTATTTGAGGCAGAATTTGTACTTGATATATGATGTGAAAGTCGTTGGTGTATTTAGCATTTCTTTTTATTCTAATTCTAGCTTGTTAATTAATAATTACTATACATAGAAAGGGATGTGGCTTTTCGAGAAAATACATACATAGAAAGGGATGTGGCGATTTAGAAAGGGATGCGGAAGAGACGAGAGCATTGAGATGCTCAAGGGCCTAATTCAAAAATGCGAGGCTCATCACAGGCTCATCACGCGAGCCTCATCACAGGCTCATCACGGCGTCACGTACGACGAAACAGCCATCGTCTCCGCCGTCGTCTTGTACAATACTTCCATCCGTTACTTTTATTGGTATAGGAGGGCCTTAACTAGTTTTATTATTATCTACTTAATTAAAATAGTAAAAATAAAAATAATAATTTACATTTTTTAGAATATTATATTAAGAAAAAAAATTATAATTTTTTTATATTATATAAAATAGCTCTAATGTAAATAGTAGCATTAATATGAAGATGAAACTATTTTATAGTTGGTGTAGTTGGTGGATAATCAAATGAATGATCAAGATTTTGACAAAAATATTTTTTATCTTATGAACCCTATTATCTATTTAATTTTTTTTCCAAAATATCTAGATATTTTTTCTTTCAAATTTTCTATTAGTGTAGAAAGAGCTTTTGGATCTTTTAATTACTTTTTACAAATCAATATTTCAAAAATTATTAAAATTAAATAAAGAAAATCTATTAATTGATACTAAATTAAGTTGATTAATTGATTTAAATAAAGAAATCTTTTAAACAAATTAATTAATTTTATATAGAGAGAGGCTAAAATAAAAACAACATCTAAACTATAAAATAAGAACTAGCTAGGACTCTTCGTAACAAAATTTTAAAAGACAAATTCAAGTATGTTTTTCTATAAATCCTAAATTTTAATAGAGGATTTGAACTGCGCGTGTTTAACCACGAGACCTCAGCCAATCAAAACCCATAATTATGAACATAATTAAAATGTAGTTCTTTGTTTAGGATTATCAAACTCCAAGAAACAAAGAACTACATTTGATTAATTGGATCGGAGTGAATTATCATTACAAACTTATTATATGTATAATATAAAAGAATTCAGTTGATCCTTTTCCATCGAACATAAAAATATAAAATAGATGAATAATAAACAGAGTTGATGTTCCATGCATTATTTGGGAAATAATAAGGCGATGTTTGTGTGTATTCTTGCAGTAATCTTCAAAAAGTATATTTGCATTGTTGATTTCGTGTTGAATTGCTCAAAATCGGAAAAAAAAACCATAGTATTTTTGTCCTAATTGCAAAAAATATTACATTATTTATTAAAAGAATTATAACAAGTGACTAAGATTATTTCATTTGATTTCAATTGCTAATTTTCACCAAATTTTATCATGTTCGGATGATTGGTGCTCTAAACAGACATTATTTGGAGAAATAATTCTTCTAGAATAATGTGTTATTTATGCTAATAGTAATAACAATAATTCAAAATATGATTCATTAAACCGTAGGGGAAGCGTCATACTGCTTTTTTTTCGTAAACTTGATAATTCAAAAATCGATAACTAATTATTACTGTGACGAAATGCAACATTCATTAACAGTTAGCACCTAAAATATAAATTAAATCATAAATATAAGAAGATATATAGAATCATGGAAGAATAAAATATAAATCAGTCAAAAGAAAAGAATCAGATGGGAAATATGGGAAGGATATACTCATATTCAGGTGGAGTTTCAGAAGAATTCTCAAGAAGAGAGTGATGAATCTTCATCCACTGAAGCAGTAAAGGAGGGAATCTGGTTAAGGGGAATGATTGAAGAGTTTGGCATATATCAGAAATCTGTTACAGTGCTTTGTGATAATCAAAGTGAAATCCATCTCTGCAAACATCAAGTTTTCCATGAGAGAAGTAAGCATGCATATTGATGTTAGGCCACATTCCATGCTTTAGTAAGCATGAGTTAGAGCTAAATTTTGTTCTAATTTTCTGCTCTTGTATTTGAGAAATTGAAGCTGTTCACCCTCCATGGATGTAGGTCATTCAAGGCCGAACCACGTAAATTCTCTGTGTCGTTTCTTGCTTCTATTTTCTGTTCTTGGAGGTTTGTTTTTGGGCTTGAGAGTGTGGAGTTCTTTGAGCTTTCTTGCTGTGTTTTCTTGGCGATTTTGCTGTGCTGAGTTCTTACAGTGATAATGTCATACAAATTAATTTAACCAAAACTTCTGGAGCTGTAACAAATTAAATTACTTAAGAATTCTTGCTAAATAAAATAGGCACTAGCTGGATTAAGAACACCAAAACACATACACATATCATATAGCTGCAAATAGCTTAATTAATTGATTTTAACTGGAAATAGCTTCATTTATTTTAACTATCAAGATGTGTGGGCATGTAATTACTTGACTAGTTTAATTTCTCTCATAGGGAAAGCAACCAATTCCTCTCTCAAAAATAACAAAAAAAGCAAAGACCAATTTATAATGTCCTGAAGTTTAAGCTATTAATTCTGGTGGAATATTCAACAACAATATCAATTAATTAGGATTATCAAAGTAAATAACTAATTAAGAAGTGATTAGATAGCATGAAGATGATAAAATCTGTGTGACCATTCATTACTAACTGCAGAATCTATATACACACATCCATTCCAGTTCAAGTTTTGAACACCCAAAAATATTAGGGCATCGATCAAAACATCCAATTAATATTTGCTACATACAACATATACTGATTGATCAAGTATTCTAATACAACACCCCTAATTATAGTAACAAAGTATGCAATTCACACGACGACTTCCTTCAAAACCCTAACCTCAAATCCAGCGCCAGGCCGGCGGAGGGGTAGGGCAAAGACGAGGCGTCGGCGTCGGCGTCGTCTTCTTCCGCCGCCAAATTCAGATCAAATCCAGAAACCCTAGACGGCCCCTCCGCCTTCTCCCAGTGGCACCTCATGTGGCCACCGAGAGCTTGGCCGCTCGAGAAAACCCTAAAACAGATGCTGCATTTGTGGCCGCCGCCGCAGTTATCCTTGAGCAGCATCATCATCATCATCATCTCGCCGGAGAAGCAGCCCTCCTCCGCCTCCGCCTCAACCTCCGTCTCCTCCCCGCCGTCGACATTCTTGGTAATCGCATAGCAGCCCTTGACATTCTTGTGGCTCGCCCTGTGGCCCCCCAGAGCCTGGTGCGAGGCGAAGACCTTCTTGCAACTGGAGCACTCGAATCGCGCGGTGGGGGGGCCCGGGCCCTCCCTATCGGATCCGGAATATTCAGCGGTGGGCTGGCTGACGGTGCACGCGGTTGTGTCGGAGGCTGCGGCGGCGGGGGTGGGGGCGGGGGCGGGGGCGGGTGGGCCGTTGGCGAGCATGAGGAGGCAGGCGGCGACCTCGTGATCCTCGTCGGTGAGGAGGAGGCGGCGGAGGGTGGGCGGCGGGTTTATGCCGCGCCACTGGCGCTCGGGGTGGCAGCGCATGTGGCCGAAGAGGGCCTTGTTGGAGGGGAAGCGGCGGCCGCACTCGGTGCATGGGGTGGTGATTTCGGGGGCGGAGGGGTCGGGTTTCTTGGCGGGTCTCGGCTTGTGGGTCGGGTCGCGGAGGAGCTTGCTGGTGCGCTTCTTTCTAGGGTTTTTTTGGGCGGCGGCGGCGGCGTCGCGGCGGCTGGATTCCGGCCGGTCGGGGGGGAGCGTGAGGAGGGGGAAGTCGGTGAAGAGGTAGTTGTCGGAGTTGGTCTCCATTTTGATGAATTTTGTGATCGGAAAAAAAGTGTAAGAAAATGGTGGAGTGAGGCGTTATGTACTACGTTGGAGGTTTGGTTATGCGGTTATTTATGTTCCACTTCTCACAGAGGTAAGAGAGAGAGAGAGAGAGGGGAGAGAGAGAAAGCACTATGTAGAGTAGTTAATTTTCAGTTACTAAGCTCTATCCCTTTCCCTAGTTTTTTTCCCTCTTCTCTACGAGAATTCAAAAAGTTGCTAATTTTTGTATTTTTTAATTGTTCGTGAAAGTGTGGGTGATTTAAGAAAGGGAGAGAATGGCACGTGGTGTAATGGATCAAACAGCTTCATTAATTGATTCCTCCCCACGTCTATTCGTTTTTTCATTTTTTTTATAGAAAAAACTTAATAAACAAAAACATTCAAATTTGGGAGTTTTTTTTCTTTTTCTCCTATTGGTGGAAAAACAATCACGGTTTTGAATCAGATTTTGTTTATATATATGTACTCCATAATATAATTATTAAGTAGTCTCGGAAAAGCTAGTCCAATTTAATAATTTGGGAACAAATAAACTTCGTTAATTAATTGACTGAGATATTAGAAACACCAATATTAGCATAAAATTATCTATCTAACAAGTAAGAAACAGAAATGATTCTACAAATAAGCTCGTTCATTTAATTAGTTGCATATCAAAGAATTTAATAGCCATCGTTCTCATTAATTATTGTCGGAAACGATTTTTCACACATTGTGGTTCTGTGATTAATACATTGCGACATGAATAAATGAGGATTACCATAATTTACATTCATGTACGAAAAAAAGATGAGGCGGCACCCTAGTCTAGCCAAAACCTTTTAGTCATAGGAAATTCTAACCATACAAATAAAAATATGGAAATAATAGCATTTCTGACTAAAATACCCTTTTAGTGTGTAACAATATAAAATATATTATTACACACTTTTTTGAAACGAAAAAAGTGTGTAATAGTGTATTTTACACTGTTACACACTTTTTCGCAACCACACACTTTTACATTATTACACACTTTTGTGAAAAAGTGTGTAACAGTGTAAAATACACTGTTACACACTTTTCGCAGTTACACACTTTATGTTATTACACACTTTTGCGAAAAAGTGTGTAACAGTATTAAGGGTATAATTGTACATTTACGTTAGAAAAGGCTAGTTTTTCCATATTTTTATTTGGGTGGACATTTTTTCCTTTTCTTATACAAGAACGGCTAATTGAGCCCATTAACTCAAAAAAGATTGTCACTCTACATTTACAAGTTTCAAGCCTTTACCTTAAAGTAATCTTGTTATTTAAGAAAAGGAAACTTCTTCAGAAACTAAGTACGAACGCGATCTATACTAAAAATAAAATAAAATAAAATAAAGATTTCATCAGCATGTTTTCCAGCCTAAAAAATAGATATGAAATCTTTATTTTCATGCCTTAAATGTCTCAAGCTCAAATTGTAATATGCATTTGAAGGACTTGATCATGACTAGTTTTACTGTCTGAACATTTCCATGCTGTAGCTTGGAGTGTTCTTACATTTTCTTGGGTGTCAAAAAAACCCATCTCTTGCATCTGTGATAACTGAGGAGCATAGAGTTCTTCGAGGCCCTACAAGAAAGCGCGGCAAGGTTTATCACTTAAGGCAGAAAGACGATAAGCAGGGCTGTAAACGAGCAAATGGAAGCAGCTGAACTACCAGCTCCATGTACGCCAAACATATTTATCGGCATGTCCAAATCCAGCATATTATATATGTTGGCTACCTGCGTTTGGTAAACCTTACAAGCTCTGCAAATGGCAGTTGTAGATTTAGAAATACAACAAAATAGACATCCGGTTAAGTGAATGGAATTTTGTGATTTCTACATTAATATTTGCTGCTTCTCAATTTATAGTGTTTATACCTGTGGTCTGACCAAGCTGAGATCCTTCCCTACAACAAAAGGATCATCGCATAAGGTCATAAAAAGCATAATATTTAAGTAAAAGAAAGACTCTAAATGCCATTGCCATATGGTTTATGTTGAAGAGTTTTTTATATTTATGTTTCTTTGTAAAAGTCTCTACTTATTGAGATAGAATTAGATGTGTAACCTAGTTTCTTCTCCCTCTATATACACCTAAGCCTATGTACTCGTATTATATACACAGAATCTTTTGCCCAATGAATATGTCTTTCTTCATTCTCTTGCACATATTGAAGTCATACTCTGCTTTTGAGTAACTTGCACCAGCTGTTTAGTTTAATGTTCTTGCAGGAAACGTAACAGTTATGAGATACGAAGGCTGAAATACGACTAAGCTGACAAAAAGACTCTGCCTGAATTTGAGATATGAAGGCTGCTAAGATCAATGAGTTTTCGAGGACCACAGTTATGAGGCAATATTGTTAGATGTGTTTCTTCATAACAATATTAGTCCCCCAACAGTGAGAACTTACATAGTAATTGCACTATTTTCCATTTCCAGACATAACAACATAAATCCTCAATAGAAGATCAGTGATCCATGAAGATCTAAAGAATCTGCAGTCAATTATACAAAATTTTCTTGTATAATAATGACTCAGTACACCCTCTTGCAATAGGTGAGTGAATTGAGGTAACTTAACCTTGAAGTATGTATAGCAACATACTTAATTTCAAACAAATCATTCATGCATATTATGTATGTCTGCATCTGCCAATTCTCCTTATCTTGAACCAACAAGATGCATTCACAATTTCACATAATACTGAAAATTACAGTATAAAAAAACAATCTAAAATTATTAACCAATTATTGAAGTGGCCATCTCCAGCTACGAGCTAGTCATTGCAAGAATCCCAAAAACAAAGGCCAAACTAAGAAACTCACAATCCAACCAAAAACATAAACCAAGTCATAGAAAACAGAAAATCATTCATAGAACTTTTTTTACAAGAATAAATAATCAATTAATAAGGCGTTTTTGATAAAGGAGGCGATGCACCTCCAAAGAACTCCAAAAAATCGCAAATAAAAACTTAATAAGAAATCATTACCGTAGCTTGCTAGGTTTGATCGTCCTTCAAGATCCGGCCTTTATATCTCAATTCTGCGCCGGCAAACCTTTGAATTTAGCTATCGTCGACTCGATGCTCGTTTTGACCAGAAATTTTGAGCCATTGGAGCATCGGATATTAGCATTCACCTCCTCGGCTCCGGTCGCACTCACGCTACCCTCACCCTCCCCAACCATTGATTTCTTGATACAGACAATCAATCAAAAACCCCTAACCATACAATTTATTATCTTGAGAAAATCACAGAGTCGAGCTGATCCATGAAAATGGCGATGCTCATTTACACGTTGAGGTTTACGGTTAATTGAGCCGGAGAGGGAAAAACACATGGGAGGAAAGCAGTTTTTGAGAAGAAAAATGGAATTATAAACTCATTTTTTTAAAATAAAAGATAAAATATACTCCCTCCGTCCACAATTTAAAGCCTCACTTTGGTGTGGGCACGGATACTAAGAAAGTACAAAAAACAGAATATGACTTTAATTTATGGACAAAAATTTAAGGGTAAGTAGGGCTTTAAATTGTGGACGAAGGGAGTAGTATCATCTTTTATAAAGTATATGAATTTTACCTATTATAAATTTATAACTATTTTGTGCTTGTACTAATTCAAAAATAAATTATGTTTTAATATTTTGATTTTTTAATTATAATTTTTAAAAACCATTATCATCACTCATAACCACCGCACTACCTTCACGCTTTGTAAATCCACCACCATTATACATACTCAACTCAAATCGAATGATCGACGCTCAATCGAGCATCCAATAATAATTCAAGTCGATGCTCGATCGAACATGTCGATCATGAGCAATAGTAATAAGGTGAAGGGGATCATAAATTCATAATGTAATGCACAACTCTTTATTTTAGGCTTCTTCGATTATTTCATTCTGTTATTTTTCAAATATTAGTCTATATCAAATTTATTCGTTAAATTATAACACTTCCAAAATATTATTTTCTACGTCTATTAGTATATTTTATAGTAGTTCTTAAATTGTGTAAAAGATGAAGCGTAACTCTTGGTAGATGATGGAGGCGTTATGAGTTGACCAAGTGTTGGCTGAAAGCTACTTTTATACGCCCAAAGGCCAAACAGATTGAACATTCTCAATGGAATAAAAATAGAATAATGTCAGAGTTGGGGTGGAAAATCAACTTATTTAGTTCTTTTTAATGTATATATTTATTTAAGAAATTACTTTTTAATATAATGATAAATGGTGCCAAGTTTTTATATACATATATAAAGAATACCGAAACAACCAATAAAAAAAAGAGAAAAACAAAAACAGAAGAAAGTTGTCATTAATTTTTAAAAAATTAACTTGCGAGTTACTGCACTTTAAGCTTAAAAAAGCTAAAAAATATGTAGATTTTTCGCGTCTTTTTCCCTCATAATTTTCCTCATATCCTCCACGCGATTTCTCTTCTTTTTCTCCAGCTGTTGTTGAGCCACCGTCAACCGCAGCAGCCACAGCCAGCCCCCAATTCCCTCAATCTAAACCCTAACATCACAGATTTGAATCTCCTCCTCAAACTCGGAATCATCTCTGCTAGCTAAGATGTCGCGGCGAGCACTTCCAATCTTCACGAAGCTCCTCTCCGGCGGCGGATCCACTACCACGACCCGATCCGTGACGTACATGCCCCGACCCGGCGACGGAACCCCGCGCCCCGTCACACTGATACCTGGCGACGGCGTCGGGCCGCTCGTGACCGGCGCCGTGGAGCAGGTGATGGAGGCGATGCACGCGCCGGTCTACTTCGAGAAATACGATATCCATGGCGATATGAAGACCGTGCCGCCGGAGCTGATCGAGTCGATTAAGAAGAATAAGGTCTGTCTCAAGGGCGGACTTAAGACGCCGGTGGGTGGAGGTGTGAGCTCGCTGAACGTGATGCTGAGGAAGGAGCTCGATCTCTACGCTTCGCTGGTGCACTGTTTTAACCTTCAGGGGCTTCCGACTCGGCACCAGAACGTCGATATCGTCGTGATCCGGGAGAATACGGAGGGCGAGTACGCCGGCCTCGAACACGAGGTTGTTCCTGGAGTCGTAGAAAGCTTGAAGGTGTTTTTTGGATTTTTTTTGTTGTGTTCATCCTTTTCTCTTTGCTACTTGCTGCTGCTCCACTTTAGGATTGCTGGTTTTATTCACTATCTATGTAGGTTATGCGATTTGTTCTATGTAGAAATTAGCTTTCGAAAATGCATTTCGTGTTTTAGTTGAAAACATTAAGTCGAATTGTCTGATTAGCTTTTAGGATCGTATGCCAATCGAGTAGGAGTAGATGACAAAGTGAAATAAATAAGTGGCAACTGTTTCCTTAAGTGAATGGAAAGAGTCCTGGGGTAGATAACTAGATATGGAAGTTTTATACGGCTATAATCATCAACTTGAATGATAGAATTTGAGGCACACTCCTATGCATCGTGCATACATCCTAATTAAATCCTAATTGTGATCGATAAAATCTAATTAGGGATTACTAACACCTAATTGGGGATTGGTGAACCCTGATCGGGGTGGATGCACCATACATCCGGATCTACACAAGTTTTTGCCTAGAATCTTGGTCCTGAGTTCTGCAGCTGCTCACATATTCTTAGAATCAATCTTCCACTACTTACACAAGTAACATTTATTTTTTTGGATATCAAGTGCTTTTTGAATACTTAGAATCTAGTTCTGAGTTTTGCTGTTGGTCACATAAACTAAGAGTCAATGATCTATGTATGAATGCCAATGAAAGTAATGTTTATTTTATTGATATCCTGTTTCTGTAAATGTGCCCCCATATTATAACATGTTTGGCTGGGACTTCCAAATATATGACTTTAGATCCTATTGTGTAGTCACTGTTTGGTGCATTTGCAACCTTTGTATGTTATTATTAAATCTTTGTCTGAGCGTGCATGCTTAAGCTGATCATCAGAAAAGATCTCTCACTCTGATTTATTCCAAATGTTAGGTGATAACAAAATTCTGTTCTGAACGAATTGCAAAATATGCGTTTGAGTATGCTTATCTCAACAACCGCAAGAAGGTGACTGCTGTGCATAAAGCAAATATTATGAAACTTGCAGATGGTTTGTTTTTAGAATCCTGTCGTGAAATCGCTAGCAAGTACCCTAGTATCCAGTACAATGAGATGATTGTGGATAACTGCTCCATGCAACTCGTTTCCAAGCCAGAGCAGTTTGATGTTATGGTAAGAAACTAAAATGATCTGTTTTTCCTCTTACGTGGGCCGTATAACTTTGACTCATGCATGGTAATGTGAGTTGCCTAAGCTGTGCCTTTCTTTTTTCAGCACTTACAAAGATGAGATGTCATTTTTTCTCGCAAGATTAGGAAATATTTTCCATTTGAATATATAACTTTCAGTTCCAGGTGCTTGGTCGCACATGAGGGTGTATTTTGAAGCCTTTTAATACACTATACTGTACAGTTACCCGAACTTGTTTTATATGGAGAGCCATGCAGTAATCTTTGTTTCTTTCTGTTTATTGTTCCATGAAACTAAGTTGGAGGGAAAATGTGTTTGGGGGAAGGAATCTTGGAACTCAATCATATTTTCCGCAGTTTCTGGGGTCTAATTGTACCCTTCAAATGTATGCTTTATGATCCGTGTGATATATTTCCTCTTCTAATTTACTTTTTATATGCATAATCATATTCTATCCTCTACTTCCATTTAAGTCTTCTGCCTGCGGTTTGTCAATCTGCTTTATAATTTGTAGGTGACTCCAAATCTCTACGGGAACCTGGTCTCCAATGTAGCTGCTGGTATTGCTGGTGGTACTGGTGTCATGCCTGGAGGTACGTATTATCTCTCCTATCAAGTGCTGAAAATATGCATGTGAAACATGTCGTAAGTAGGGAGGGGATTTCCAGAACTTATATTTTCTGATTTAACATGTTGGTGGTGCTCGGAGTCGTGGGCACTGCACGTCTTATAGTTGTCATTGGCCATGCACACCGTGTAACATAGAACAAGGGCGGTATTTATTCCGCATTACCTAAATAACAGGCTTGTCTTTGATGCTCTCAGGGAACGTAGGAGCCGACCACGCCGTTTTTGAGCAAGGTGCTTCTGCGGGTAACGTAGGAAACGAGAAATTAGTAGAGCAAAAGAAGGCAAATCCAGTAGCTTTGCTTCTTTCTTCAGCCATGATGCTAAGGCACTTGCAATTCCCTTCGTTTGCTGATCGACTAGAAACTGCAGTGAAGCGCGTCATATCAGAAGGTAAATACCGGACAAAGGATCTCGGAGGTATCAGCACCACCCAAGAAGTTGTGGATGCTGTCATTGCAAATCTCGAATGATTTCTCCTGGGATTGCTGGAGCAGGAAGCCTTACAGCCGCCCTTCTTGTAATGATTATTTACATTTCATATACAATTGATTTTTCTGCTGCCCAGAGAAAACTGCGCCCGTTGAGCAAAATAACGTGAGCCGCCACGACTTGGTATGAAAGAAGCAAAGATGAAAATTGATGTTTTGTTCCTTCTTTTTGCTTCGTGCCCCTGAATTGTGGAATATATGATGTTTCCAATTTGTGCAGTTTAAAAAACTTACAGTTTCTGGGATTTGTGCAAAGATGATAGATGCTGTTTTTTTAAAGATTAGGATAATTCATTTACTAAAATGAATGAGAATTTTAAACTATTTCAAAGCTCTTGATGATTTCCATTATTTGAATTAATTCTACTTGATTCATATTTCATTGAAATGGTGAAATTAGAAATATTCTAGTAATGAGAATAAAAATAATTAATCATATATCGTATCAATCATAAAATGTAAATGCCTCAATGTTCAATGCTCAAACAGAAAAACATGCCAATATCACTCTCAAAACTCTTCCTCAATGCTCTCCAAAAAAAAAAAGTTACCAACAACGATTGCCTGTCAAGTTTAATGTCTTCAATGCTCTTGATCTTGTGCTGCAACCAACCATGATTGAGCACAAAAGCAAACGATATATATACACCGTTTTGCACCCTCTACCCCCCCCCCCCCCCCCCCCCCAAAAAAAAAGAAAAAAAAAAAGAAAGAAAAGAAAAATCTAGGAATTAACTTCTATTCAACTTTCTAGAATAATCAAAAGACTCCACTATTTCAGTTGAGGTCATGAAAGACACCATTACAGCAAGACATTATTTTTGAAACAGCTGACAACCTGCATCCAAATAAAGACAATAAACAACAAAATTATATTTTCACAATCTATTTCTCTTCCAGGCGACGGAGAATGAACTCAGCAAAGCTTTGTTGCCTGCAAATATAAGGAGTAGAGGGATCAGCAAGGTTCTACATTCAATTTATCATTTCATTAGGTATAAGAATTAGATGGCTAAGGGCGTGTTTGATATTGGTTAATACACTGTATTAGCTAATTTAGTACAGATTAGTCTAGTGTTTGGTATTATTTAGTAATAATGCGGATGACCCGGTTTAATCTCACGACCCAGTATTATTAATCCAGATTTCTTAGGATTAATAATACCACCTCCCCCCTAGGATTAACTTAAACCAGGATATTCTGTATTTATCCATGATAGCAAACACCAACTCAGTATTAATAATCTATCATTATCCACACTAAATATCCTGGTTACAAATTATCCTACATAATCATTTACTGAAAACCAAACGAGGGATAAGTGTGCAGCTTATGGGAAATTTAGTCCACGATGAAAACCATTTATTCAGGGTTCAATATCAGATAGTATAATATTTGTTGCTCAATAGAATAATGCATATAGGTGATCTTAAAGAGGCAGTTACATAATGACAAATGAAAGTAGACTTTTTAAAAAATGGCCACGTTCATTGTTAGTGAACAACCCCGGCCCCAAGAAGAGAAACAATGAGCAGGGCCATTTTTTTAAAAACAAGTTTACTTGATTTCTTGGTGGTTGGTAGTAAACAATTCAATGGTAGCTCATCACACAGTCCATGAATTAATTGGTTCAACCACCAAGAAATCAAAAAAATAGAAATTCTTATGAGAATAGTCAATCTTCAAGCATCAGCACGCAAGATTGCAAACTCATAAAGATATTAACCATGTGCAAAAGCTTACTTGCGCTCACGATGCTTGGGGCTTGGGCGAGAATATTTCAAGTATCCATCCCAGGGCACCTTTTTAAGGCCAGCTCGAACAGAAATAATGTCCCTCACCCTAGAAGAAACATCATACTCATTACATGTCTATTTTATGTTTATACCATTGATTGGGGAGCTAGCAACATCAAATAGTGTATGAATTGGAAATCTACTACAAACCTTTCAGCAAATTCAATTGGTGTTTCCCCTGGTTTCAGATTTTGAGGCTCCAGGTACCATACATCACAAACAACAGCCCACGATGTCATAAGCTGTAACAAGTGTGTTGTGAAGGATTGCCTGCAAACAATATTCAATTTTATGTTTTCAATAGGTGTTTCAACCAATGAAACTTAGTACATCTCTGTATCTGAGCACTAGTTAGCAAGAAGCATCATCATTATTAACAATATAAAGCAAAAAAGTATCATCAGGGTTTCATAGAAGCAAGTTCAGCCACAAGGATAGCTCCTTTAGAGAACACTACAGGATGAGAGAAGTCGTATAAATATCAGCAGTGACATTTGAACAAGTGCAATTGAAATAACCAAGAGCACCATAACAAAACTTACTTTCGGCTGTTCCAGAAGGCATCCACAAAAATCTTGTTATACTTGATTGCAATTGGACAGACAGTGCAGCCAAGTTCAAATGCACCCTAAACCATAAGGAAATGATAGATGAAATAAGGATGAATAACGTAAATGAACAATTAGGCAATCACCATGCATATATGAGAACCACATCTCGACAAACTTCTCTTTTATGTATGTAGCAACCAACTTATCTTCTTCAACAGTTATAAAAGAAGTTTACTTGGGAAACTTATACTGAAAAGTATAGAGGACAGGATGCTATGGTTCAGTACAATAAGCATATCAACTGCCAATAAAACAATTATTCAAGGAACTTCAATTGCCAGACATAAAACTCAATTTAAAAATTGTAGTAGGCATGAGAATAAGTGAAACCTTCTTAAACATCACAGTGTAGTGATTATTCACACAAGTTCCTTCTGGGAATATAAGAAGAGGATTATTGTCAGCACCATGGACATGTTCCCTTAGCCTGAGAAAAAACCAAAAAGAATATGATATACAGAACAAGGAAATCAATACAATTCAAAAATAAGTAATCTATTTGTAGTAAAGCATACTTTCTTGCAACAATTTCACGATCCTTGGACTCTGAGCGGTTAAACCAGATACACCCTAGACTTTCCAGAATAGTGCTCTGCAATAGTCCTTACATGGGAAAAAAAAGAAAATGATAAGGAACAATATTAAGGTTAAGCCTTCACCTGATATGCATTCCCATTCCAACCCAATAAATGGGATCATAGTCACCAAAGTCAGTCTAAATGTTCTACCAACACTAAGACAAAGTAGAAAATCAAAACTTACATAGAATACACAAGCAAACAACGACCAGTAAATCCATTATTCCACCAACTAGTTTACAAAAAATAGTGTCACAGTTTCAGTTCAAAGACCCATTCCCTTCAATTTAGCACACTATTAGAAGGAAATGTTTCAAACACATCACATGCCTATACATATTACTGCTGATGATGTGTGTATCACTAGAAGAAACTTACCAACCCACCCAGGATGCTTCTGCATAATCACTGCAAATGCAGTCATTTGTTCCAAAACGATGAAGTCAATCATGGATGTGTGATTAGCAACAAAAACCTGCAAAATGAACAATTAAATTTATATGTACTAGATATGAGCTAGTCTCAGTTAAGTACACAGCGATATCCAGAAAATTTAAATCCCGTATGCAAAGTCCACCTGCTTAGGCCGCATGCTAGGACGTGGACCATGGTACTTGACAACTCCAGTCCATGATGCCACAAAGAAGCTGCAAATCAGCTCCACAAGACCTCGCTGAAGCGTAAGCAAAAACATGAGACAGTTAAGAAACGTCACTGGGGCATCATTGCTTATCATCAGGAAAAAAAAAAATGGATCAGTCATAGTAATAATAGTTAACTCATTATAATCCCCTTTCGTCCTCCCACCTCTCTCTCTCTCTCTCTCTCAGAAGTCAAAGTTCTACCAAGCTACAATAGAGTAATACTGTAATAGGCGTTATCATGAACATGAAGCTAACCTGCCCAAGTCATAAAAATATTGACATAGCTAGAGAAAAGAAGAATAAAGCATTGAGGCCTATATTCAGACAAAGCAAGATACATGTCTAGAACATATATGAAGAATATCTCTAAGAAAGGCTCATAACAAATATGGCTCAAAGATATTTAACCAATCATACCTCTAATCTTTTTCTCAACTTCTCGTGCCCTTTTAACAGGAAATGCACAGGAAAATAGCAAGAGAGAAATACAATCCATCCTAAAGTCAACACTATTACCCTGCATGAAAGGCAAAAAAGGCACGCTAAATTAAATTACTGCAATTGGTAGATCCAACACTATGTGTAATATTCACGCACACAGAAAAAAGATTGATTTTCTTAACTAGTAATAATTAGTCATAGAACATGTAAGAAAATACACCACTTGATATAGAGCTAAATTGTCGTACGAATAATTTATAATCTTTCATTCTAACAGAAGAGTAGGATCAGTCACTGGTAATTTTTCAAGACAATCAAAGAAGGCCCGGAAGCTGTTAACCTGGGATGAGAAGACTAACTTAATTTCATTATCCCCTTGAATAAAACAAGAGATATACGTACTTCTCTACCTCAAAACAATCATTGAATGCACATGCAAAACATTCACCTTGTAGGGAACAGAATCATATATCGCACAACAACTCCCAAGCACCACAAAGGAAACAAGTATATATTCCAGTTCCATGGTTCGGGGGGATTTGACTTGAAGCATCTCGTGAAAGAATCCTGTAGTGCAGCAAGAATGAGAAATAATAATAATGATGCTATGATGTTATATTTCTTCGACGACATAACTAACACTAAACAAAACGGGACGACAATGTCAATACCCAAACTTGTAAGCACCTTATGAAAATCACAAACAGCTTAGAAGCACAATATACAAACAAATTATCTGAGTTAAAATTTACTACAACAACACATTCCAGATTCAAGTTAAACACTCAAATTCTCGCAAAGCTTCAAGCTAAAAAATGATTGATTACTCCGGCAACAGATCAGCTAAGGGGAAATAAAAAATAATCTCTCGAAACTAGCGAGCAGCATACAGAAATAGGATTAATTCGGTAACAAAATTGTTAAACCTAATCCAGCAGAATAGCATTCCAGCAGTGCGAGGGAGCTTACATCGACAATAGCGCCAGCTGCCTCGGTCAGAGTTGGCGAAATATCGAGCAAATCGCGCCTAAACACGATGCAATAGAACACCTCAGACGCGTTTGGGACAGGCGCATATTCATATTATTCACATGCAGAGAAAAAAAATTAGAGAGGGAGAGAGAAAGGAATTACAAACGGAGCTCGCCGTGGGGCTCTTGAATGGATCCGGATGGAAGATAGTCCTCGATGTTAGGGCGATCCAAATCCAATTCGGAGCTCGATGTGTTTAGCTTACTCATCCTCTCACCACTGCTGCAGAAACATGCGTCAAGTGTGTGTGGTGTGTGTGAATTTCGCCCCTAAAATGGTGTTGCTATTGTTGAACATAAAATAAAATGTTTTTGACCCTTTTCCCTCTCCTTTTCTGGGGTGGGGGACTACACTATTCATTCACACAGCCGCAATCCGTTCCTGCCTACGCACATCAAGAGAGAGAGAGTGTGAGGAGAGAGAGAGTGAGGAGCCTACACGCAACCCAATGCCACGTGGCGCTTTGGTTGGCCAAATTACGACGGAATGCGCATAGCAAAATCGTCAAAGCCCAATTATAAAACCGATGGCCCAAACCAATTTGGGCTTTTTCCAGCTTGATGCATTCGGCCCATAAGGAATGAAAATAATAATGTATGATCCAATAAGCTTGCAGTTTCTTGGAAATGAATGCTTTGGAGTTTGGACCTTGTAAGTAATAGTACTAAAAAAAAAAACAAAAAAAAAAGTAGTGAACTAAGTTATTATATTTTCATTATTTTCACATGCTATGATGAATAAATTAATGAAAAATATACTTTCATATTTTTGAACTCAAGATAATACTGTTATGAGGTATTGATATGATAATATTTTTTCATATTTTTCAGTACTCTAGAGAATATGGGATGAAATAGTTGTGGGCCATTAAATATGATAAAATTTTCTTAATTTTTTACTTTTTAGTTTTTTGTGATAAATTTATAATTAAAGGGAAAGTCCCCATAATAGTAGCAGTGAATACCACATAAAAAGTGTTCCTCAAAAAAAATACCACATAAAAAGTTGGAAATCACAACTCACAAATATTTTGGGAACATGATAAAGTGATTAGTGATATATGGAACTAATGGAAGCATCTTTTTTCAGGCCAAAACATACTTATTGACTATTTGAATGACTCAAATTTGACCAATTGTGTGCGTGTTTTTTTAATAATATATTAGTTGATGCCCTAACTTAAAGATCTCGAGTTTGAGTCCATTATTACATAATTTATAAAAATTATATTTATCCATAAAACATGGCTGAGTGTAGTACATATATCTTACATTCATGTATGTAAATTCATTCGGTGTCTATTAATGGCTAGTTTGCTAGCTTTATAACGAATTATTTATTTTATAAAATATCGTAAATATATTATACATTTTAATCACTCATAGCACACGAGCTTAAAGTACGATAAATTTATGCTACATCGATATCCAATTTATGGTTAATATTTGGACTATTTCGTCACTTAGCATCGTAATGTTTTCTTGTAGGGTGAAAAACTGGAAATTGGAAAAGCTAGTTCAATGTTTTAACTCTTTATCAATTTCGGTCATATAATAAATAAATAGTAATTTGTATAAATTGCACCAGAAAAACAGATATCTAGTTGGATTCATGAGCGTGATCTCACGTGTAACATGAAAATTTAGGGGATATTATTAATACAATTATACAACCAATAAATTACAAGAAGAATAAACAGGCCTTCCTCAAATATATTTTTCCAATAATTGACATTAGATGAAGAAGATTTGGGTTTCCAAATCTATTTCATATAATTGGCATTTTATAGTCTTATACATATCGCAGATATTATTTGGAAAATTGAAGATTCCCACTCATGCGGCAAACAACTCAGAATTTCAATTTGATAAAAGTTCATTCAATCTTATCTGAATGAACCTAATATTAATAATAATTATTCCTCTAAAAAAATAATATTAATATTATTATTAATATCAGTTAAGCTCTTAGATTTTAACTAGCTCGAATCAAGTTTGTTTGAGCTCATTTGATATGCTAACATGTTACATAAATATTTTTTTTAATATTATTATTTTATTTTTTATTATCGTATTGTATCAACGTCTTTATTACGATGAGGACCCACACCATACTTATAACTACTTGAAGGATTAACTTTGTGAAATAATAAGTCTTTTCCTTTATTCAATTCAACTTTGTGACTTAACTGCCTAACCGAATGAGTAACAATTAAATAATGAGTTAGCACATTGTTTCAATGGATAAAGTTTGCAATTTGGGAAAGTGCGAGAGCATGACAATTTTTTAAAGACGTTCATATATATATTTATATGCAAATTGAAATAAATAAATAAATAAATAAATAAGAGAAGACAAAACATATATGCTTATTGGCCTCCACGTCTTTCTCTTGTAGCTGAATAATTTAAGCCCAGGGTATGAAACTCATTTATGCAATAGGATTAGGCTTTTAGCATTAATTAGTGGAGTATATAAGTAATTATTAAGATGGGCGATTTCCTTCCCATTAATTTCATAAAATTAAATCAAAAGAAAAAATCCAAATTCGTGTGCTGTATTTTCTTTATTTGTAAATTTATCACGAAAAAAGTAGGAATAATTTTTCTTTTCTTCATTTAAATATTCCCCCCCCCCCTCCTATTTCTATATTAAAAAAAATACATTTTTTTCTTCCTCTTTTTCACTTCAAATATGAATAATATTATCACAGGATATTAATGTCACAATATTATTTATTCTTATAGTGAAAAAAGAAAGAAGAAATGTTAATTTTTTTTTTTTTATGGAGAATGAGAGAAGAAATGCGAGTTGAATTTATATGTTATCCCTTTTTTATTGCGATAATCTAGGGGGAAAGAAATGAGTAATTTTTTTAAAAAAAATTTATGTTATCCCTTTTTTACGATAATCTACTACTAATATTTATGAAGGGAAAAAAAATAAAAAATACAGAGTCGTTGTCGTTAACCGTCGATGACTACAACTTCAAGTCTTGGAAGTTGGAAGTAGTTGTGTGGTTGCTGTATAGTTTTCTTACACCAAATATACGAATAAACAATCAGTTTCTTCATTCCGATCACTTGTTTTTCTCTCTCTAGGAATCGTTGCGCCGGCGCAGCATGAAAAGGCACAGAAGCGAATTCATCGGACTGCACATTCTAAACAATCTCATCATCCGCCGCCGCCGCCGCCGCAGCTTCCTCCTCCCCTTGCTCTCCGCCGCCTGCGGCTGTTTGCTTCTTCTCTGCGCAGCTCTTTCCGTCATTCGCTGCCACCGCCTCCCTTCGAACACCTCAGTATGTCGATTTTATTTATGCCTTAATTAATATATTCAAACATTTCTTCAAAATTCTATTGTTTTGATGCAATCGTAGATTAAAGGAAGAAGCTCAGACCTTGAACCATGGAGTTCGATTCAATCGAATCGCTTTTATGGCTGCAGCAATGCCAGCAGTGACTTTAGAAGTACTTTCCTTTTCTTTCTTTTTTTCTTTTTCCTTTTTCTTTTCAGTTGAAATGGAGGCTTAAATGAGGTGCTTAATGCAGAGAAACTATACATATTGCAGCTGCGGAAATGAAAACAGAGCCAAACAGATATCTGCTGATCGCAACTAGTGGAGGATTGAATCAGCAAAGAACTGGGGTATGTATATCATATGGTTTCACTGTAAGAAAAGATGCAATTCGCTACGAAATCTAACGACGTCGAGAAAGTTATCGTTAAATTTTCGGGCTTAACGATAGATTATCGATGCTTGTTATATCTAGTTTTTTTTAGTATTTTTTAAATTTTTTGTCATTAGGGCATCATGATTATTGATTAAAGAATATGTTTTTTTATTAATTTTAATAAATCCTGCGCCGTTGAATATTAATTTTATTTATTCATGATTCGATGAGGTTGCAAACGGATCAAATCCAAGCGAAATTACACAATGTTCAATTTGATTCATGAAAATATTCGAATATTCAATCCTATATTCGACTATTTTTCAAATATCAAATATTCCCTCCGTCCCGCCCAAGATGCTACATATTCCTTTTCGGGCCGTCCCAACGAAGATGCTACATTTCTATATTTGGCAAAAATAAGGAATTTTAAACACTTAATTAACACTAATTAAGTATTTCTTTATTATCTTCTCTCTCCTACTTTATCACTTTATTACCTTCTCTTTCTTACTTTATCACTTTATTACTTTCTCTCTCCTACTTTATCACTTTATTATTACACACTTAAACATTAATCTACAACTCCTTAAATTCTCGTGCCGAAAAACAAATGTAGCGTCTTAGCCGGGACGGAGGGAGTATTTCTTTTTCGATTCGAAATTATATTCAAATTATTCGAGAATTCAAATCGATTTTTTTGGATTTTACTTAAAGAGTACTATTCGATATTTTTACTATATCATTCTTTCTACTATCATTTTTTTCAAATGTTTAATTGAATATCAGCTAGCTAGTATAAAATATTTAATCGAATACTTATGAATATCAAAATAATCGTATTGAATACTAGCTAGTAGAATAAAAAAAATATTTATATTCGAATTGAATCATAAAATTTTGAATATGAATATCTAATTAAACAAAATTATTCGATTCATTATAACCTTAGTAGGAAGTTTGTTTAGGGTATCCAAAACGACGTAGTACATAGTATGTTTCTTCAATCACCCCTTCTATGTTGATCACAGATAACAGATGCTGTAGTTGCTGCCTACATCTTAAATGCGACCCTCATCGTGCCGAAGCTCGATCAAGATTCCTTCTGGAAGGATCCAAGCAACTTCTCCGACATCTTCGACGTGGATTGGTTCGTGTCGTACCTGTCTAAAGACGTTAAGATCATACAACGGCTACCCGAAGGAGAGGTAGGGGAAGTCAGGACCGCTCGGGTTCCTAGGAAATGCGATGCAACATGCTACCAATCGCGCATCTTGCCTATCTTCAAGAAAAAGAGCGTATGCAATTTTTCTAGCTTAAATATCACTTTAAATCTCAAATTATTTGCCCAATATCAATTATATTTTAGATTATCTGAAATATATTTTTTTAAATTGTGAAGCATCTTTTGTATTAATTACATTTTTTGTTCATATATTTTGCCTCCGAAAAGTTAATGTGGCTTGTCGGAAGTTGCGACTATATTTATAATTAAAGGCAACACGCTATTCTAATCAGAAGCTATAATATTAGGAGATTATGGCTATATAGATAAAAATATGAAAATAGTGAATATTCATTTTAAACTATTATACTTTTACATACTTACAAATTTATACGAATTTTGTATGTAACCAAAATTCATGTAATAATGTAACACGAATTCGTGTAATCAAAATTCATGTAACCAAACGTTTGATATATAGTGTTAGTGTGAACAATGTTAGTTATACGAATTCTTAACACACAAAATTCGTGTAGATAGTGTAAGTTGTGTAAGGGCAAATGGCTACTATTTTCCATATTTTTACGTACATTGCTATAATTTTCTTTTGCTATATGAGAAATGTTAGAATGAGATATTATCTCTTATAATTAACCTTTTTTTAAATTCACATGGTGCCAAAAAATGAACGAAAGTTACAATTGATATAAAATAGATAATTTATGATTCAAAAAAATATCTTCGATAATTTAGAATATACTAGTTGATAGCGAGAAAATAGTTAGAAGTTTAAGGTGCCATTTGACCTTTTTTTATATATTGATTATCTTCACTTGCATTCTTCAAAAAAAAAAAAAAGCTACTTATATAGTTCTGTGTTGTGGCGCAGGCTGTGCAACTTACTAAATTCGATTACAGGCTGTCAAATTGGCTTGATCAAGACTTGCAGAAACTGAGGTGCAGAGTTAACTACCATGCTCTCAGATTCACTCATCCCATTCTTCAAATGGGAAGGAAATTAGTTGACAGAATGAGAATGAAAAGCAACCGTTTTGTTGCATTGCATTTGAGGTATATATATACATATATATGATCAAATCTTGCTCAATGATTTTCCATTTTTCTTTTTTTGAAGCTAAAAACATTTGTCTGAAAATGGCAGATACGAACCCGACATGCTGGCATTCTCAGGCTGCTACTACGGCGGAGGCGAGCGCGAAACGCGAGAGCTAGGCGCGCTGCGGAAGAGGTGGAAAACCTTACACGTGAGTGCCGAGGGGGGGCTCGAGCCCCCACCACTAATGATTTGGGGGGGCTAAGGAAATATGTCTAAAACACATTGGGATGTTTTGTTTTTGTTTTTTTCAGACAAAGGATCCTGACAGAGAAAGAAGGCAAGGAAAATGTCTATTAACGCCGGCGGAAATCGGGCTGATGCTGAGCGCGTTAGGATTCGGAGACGACGTCCACGTTTACGTAGCTTCCGGCGAGATCTACGGCGGGGAAGCGACGGTGGCGCCGCTGAGAGCTCTCTTCCCAAATCTCCACACCAAGGAGAGCCTCACGAGCAAGGAGGAACTAGCCCAATTCTCATCCTACTCCTCTCGCTTGGCTGCATTGGATTTCTTTGTCTGCGACGAGAGTGATGTTTTTGTTGCCAACAACAATGGAAACATGGCAAAGATACTTGCCGGAAGAAGGTATGTATATAGATATATATAGAACTAACTGTTAAAACAAAGACCGTAACTTTCAATGTTTTCAGAAAGATGACTATATGTTACGGAATTTGAAAATGATCGAGGACTACATGTTACGGAATTTTTTACATTTACATTCCTATTTCGGGCCCACAACCAATTATTCGGGCTTTTGGTGACATCTTCCGTTGTTGTCGTGATCGTGCCATGTCACCTTTTGGCCTTTCTTTTTTACTTCTTTTTTTGTATTATCGATTTTTTAGCACATTTCTTTTTTTGACCTCGGAATAGGAGTGTTAATGTAAAAAAAGGAAGTTATAGTCCACATTTTCAAATTCTGTAATATATAGTTCTCTTTCTGAAAACACTGAAAGTTACGATCCTGTTATAACAATTAGCTCATAGATATAGGATCAGGTTCAAATGAAAACCTTCTTATTAATTTGTGAAAACTCTGCACTGAACTTATATAAAGTATGAATCTATTATTAACCGTTCTAGCTCACAACAAACTTTTAGTTGATACTTATTGGAAGAAGGTATATATATAGGATCAGGTTCAAATAAAAACCTTCTTATTGTGAGAATTATGCACTGAACTTATAGGTTCAGTGCATAGTTCTTTCAATAAGAAGTTTTAACCATTCAAGTTTACAACAACCTTTCTGTTGATACTTGTCGGAAGAAGGTATTCAAATAAAAACCTTCTTACAACCTTTCTGTTGATGCTGAGCAGGAGATATTTTGGTCATAAGCCAACGATCCGTCCCAACGCGAAAAGGCTACACGAGTTGTTCCTCAACTGGGATAAGATGGCGTGGGGCGAGTTCTCATCGCGTGTTTGGAGCGCCCAAGTTGGCTTCATGGGAGAGCCTAGTGAGGCTGAAGCGGGGCGGGGCTCGTTCCACGAGAACCCTTTCTCTTGCATATGCAGAGATACTGAAGCCAAGGATGGTGTGGAAGGAAGTGGAGGGATGTTTGTTGGTGAAGTGAGTGAGGAAGCAATCTTCTTTGAAGATGATCAAGATTTAGCAGAAGCAGAATATGTTGATGATGGTAATGGAATTTAAGCAATCCTTTTTGCTACTCAAACTTAACAATTTTTGGGGCTCTTTGTTGGAAGAAAGCATGCATCTATTGGTGAATGGTGATGCTCAAGTAATAAGTGTTCAATCTTCTTTTCTTTAAATGAGTGTTGATTCTTCAAGTTCTTTTTGTTTTTTTTGTTTTTGGTTAAGTGTATATCACCCGTTACTTGTAGATTGGTTGTAGTTTCTTACCTTTTCCCCTTCATTTTCTAAAGTAGTTAATGATGGGGAAGTGTTGGTGTAATGCTATTGATTCTTCTTTCGACTAAGATTTACATTTATGTTAGCTTAATAATAATAAGAGTTAGTGTTTTATATTTCGAACATTCAACGTTTTCTATAAAATGTCATGAACTTTCATTTCTCTTACGAATTTCGAACTTTCAACATTTTTCATAAAATGTCTCGCTATATAAAATTCGGTGGCCAAAAAAAGCCTTATCTTATTGGATGAAATACTTTTGGGACTGTTATTGTTGAAAAATTATATTGGGAACCACCATTGTTGGAGAACATTGAAAGTTCGAGGGTGTTCGTCAATTTTCCGTCACCAAATTTTTTATAGCAAGACATTTTATAGAAAACATTGAAAGTTCGGGATTTTTTTATATGGAAAATGCTAAAACTTCGGGACATAAAACACTAATAATAATAATAATAATAATAATAATAATAATAATAATAATAATAATAATAATAATAATAATAATAATAATAATAATAATACTCCCTCCGTCCCACGAATCTTGACACGTTTTCCTTTTTGGGCCGTCCCACGAGTCTTGACACGTTTCCTTTTTGGGTAATAATTATTACTCCCTCCGTCCACCAATCAACTACCTATTTGATGGTCGGCACGGAAACTAAGAAAGCTGAAAAAGGTGGTGTAAAAGTGGTGTAAAAGACTAAAAAGGTAGTGTTAATATATTTTGATTACTTTTACTAATCTTTCATTAGAACATTATTTTAATGCCTTGACTTATTAAAGTGTTCTTTTTTTTTATAAACTATTTCTTTATTTCTTTTTTTACTCTTTAATTAAATAAACTGAAAACTGAAAAATAAATAAACTGAAAATTCAAAAATAAATAAATAAATAAACTGAAAATTCAGAAAATAAATAAACTGGAAATTAATAAACTGAAATTTCGAAAATAAATAAATAAATAAATTAAAAACTGGAAAATAATTTTTTTATAAAATAAATAAACTAAAAGTTTGAAAATAAATAAACAAACTGAAAATTCAGAAAATAAATAAACTGGAAATAAATAAATAAATAAATAAATAAACTGAAAATTTGAAAATAAATAAATAAATAAACTGAAAATTTGAAAATAAATAAAAAATAAATAAACTGGAATTAAATAAATAAATAAACTGAAAATTCGAAAATAAATAAATTAATTAAAATCTGAAAAATTATTTTTTTTAGAAAATAAATAAACTGGAATTAAATAATAAATAAATAAACTGAAAATTCGAAAATAAATAAATAAATAAACTGAAAATTCGAAAATAAATAAACTGAAAATTCGAAAATAAATAAATAAATTAATTAAAATCTGAAAAATTATTTTTTTTACAAAATAAATAAGCTTAAAGTTCGAAAATAAATAAATAAACTGAAAAATCGAAAATAAATATACTGAAAATTTGAAAATAAATAAAAAATAAATAAACTGGAATTAAATAAATAAATAAACTGAAAATTTGAAAATAAATTAATTAATTAATTAAAATCTGAAAATTTATTTTTTTAGAAAATAAATAAACTTAAAGTTTGAAAATAAATAAATAAACTGAAAATTCAGAAAATGAATAAAATGGAATTAAATAAATAAATAAACTAAAAATTCGAAAATAAATAAACTGGAAATAAATAAACTGAAAATTTGAAAATAAATAAAAAATAAATAAACTGGAAATAAATAAATGAATAAATAAACTGGAATTAAAATTTTCAGAAGATAACTAAATAAATAAATAAATAAACTGAAAACTGATAAATAAATAAATAAACTGAATATTTGAAAATAAATAAACTGAAAATTAAGAAAATAAATAAACTGGAATTAAAATTTTCAGAAAATAAATAAATAAATAAACTGAAAACTGAAAAATAAATAAACTGGAAATTTGAAAATAAATAAACTGAAAATTTAGAAAATAAATAAACTGGAAATAAATAAATGAATAAATAAACTGGAATTAAAATTTTCAGAAAATAAATAAATAAATAAACTGGAAATTGAAAAATAAATAAACTGGAAAGAAATAAATAAACTGAAAATTTAGAAAATAAATAAACTGGAATTAAAATTTTCAGAAAATAAATAAATAAATCAACTGAAAACTGGAAAATAAATTTTTTAGAAAATAAATAAACTAAAAATTCGAAAATAAATAAATAAATATGCTGAAAATTACGAAAATAAATAAATTGGAAATAAAATTTTCAGGACATAAATAAACTGGAAATTTAAAATATCCTACTCCATTTAATTAACATCAAAATTGGATTAAGTAGACAAGTAATGGTAGAGTGTGGTGGGTCCAATTGGTAAAGTGTAGTAATTTAAAAAGTAAGGGAGGGTATATATGTCCAAAAAACAGAGTAGGTAGTTAATTGGTGGACAAAATTTTAGAGGCAAATGGGTAGTTGATTGGTGGACAGAGGGAGTACATTCTCTCTCCTACTTTATGACCTTTATTATATTCTCTCTCCTACTTTATCACTTTTATTACCTTTTCTCTCCTACTTTATCAATTTTATATTTTATTAATTACACACTTAAAACACTAATCTGCATTTCCTTAATTCTCGTGCCGAACTCAAACGTGTCAAGACTCGCGGGACGGAGGGAGTAATAACAACTTAGTTATTTGTAGCCTTCCGTGTGCCAGAGTAGGAGGGTAATTTTAGCTACGAAAAGATCCAAGGAGCCCAAATCAAGGTGTGGGATAAACTCGGCCCAACTAGGCCCATTTTCATCCAGTCCATATCAGATACTCCCTCCGTCCCACGAGTCTTGACACGTTTTTCTTTTTGGGCCGTCCCACGAATCTTGACACGTTTCCTTTTTTGGCAATAATTATTACATTCTCTCTCCTACTTTATTACTTTTATTATATTCTCTCTCCTACTTTATCACTTTTATTACCTTCTCTCTCCTACTTTATCAATTTTATACTTTATTAATTACACACTTAAAACACTAATCTACAACTCCTTAATTTTCGTACCGAACCCAAACGTGTCAAGACTTGCGGGACGGAGGGAGTATATAATATGCAAAATTAATGTTATAAATTTAAATAAGGTCATAACCAATATTGTAACTTTGACATCATCTTTCGATTATATCAAAATATACACATCCAAGATTATGCGACTACATTAAATAGAAAATACGACTAGTCTTGAAAAAAAAATAATTATGCGACTACATTAAATCTTGAATGTGTCTATATTAATACGAACCAAAAGACGATATTATCATAAAATATTTTTTAAATTATGAAGGTGGGATCAAAATTGATAAAATTTGTAGCAATTAACCCTTTTACATATGTGAAAACAATTTAAAATTCCTCTTCTTGTCAAAGGGCAGATTTACTTGCTGCGGTTACTTGTAGCTTTCCGACGCCGTCCAACTCCAACCTCATCTGATTCCAACCTAGCTAGCTATATTCAACTGTGTTAGTGAATTTATAGTAGGCCTCTATTTGGAAAGGTTGTTCTATACTTTTAAAGCTACCTCAATTGTAATGCTTTTAATTTCAATGGCAACTTTTACCAGCCTTTTTCATTTGCTTCAAGTATCGAATATTGAGTGACTACTAATTGGACTTCTTAATCTTTTCCTAGCATTATAATTAATTGGCTCAGATAGAAGAAATATATATGTTGCATCTCATGTCATGTGTACTTAAATCCTTGTTTTTTGTAGTTTTTTTTTTAAATAGACACGCGCGCGATGCAAGCATACACACATCGAATAATTAAAATGGGAATCATGATTATTTACGGTAGATTCATTACTTTGCTGAATATCTAACATGACTTCATTACAGTAGATTCATTACTAACATCTAACATGACTTTGTCCGATCAAAAAAAAAATACTTTGCTGAATAAATTTATAATCGAAAGTTTGAATTCCATAGGTGGCAAAAATTTCATTTTGAATTTACATGGTAGTTATTTTATACTCCCTCCGTCCCATTATTGAAGACACACTTTCCTTATTGGGACGTCCCAATAATAAAGACACACTTCCAAATAAGGAAATATTTAGGACTTAATTATAACTAATTAATTGAACCTTAATTATGGTATAAATTAGCACAAAACCCTAAATCTACACATTTCAGCCGCCTCCCTCATTTCTCTCCACTCCCAACCCGCCGCTCATCTCCTCCCCCTTCTCGGCGGAGTCGCCGCCGGCGAGCCACGGGCCCACGACCACCGCCGAACACCCTCGCCCTCCGTCCACTCCCTCACACCCCCAGAAATTCCAGCGAAAACAGCAGCTCTTCTCTCTCTTCAACCAGATCCACCCTCCGACCACCGAACACCCCTCGCCCTCCGGCGAGCCTCCGACCACTCGCCCATTCACTGACGAGGCAGAGGCCTTCCCTGTTTCTCTCGCCCAACCCTCGCCCCTCCGACCACTCGCCCACACACTGACGAGGGCCGAGCAACTGTGTCTCTCTATCTCTCGCTCTTTCTCTTCACAGCAGGAGAAGCCATGGCTTCTCTGGTCCGGCCTCTCCAGATCTCCACCGCCATCGCCGCCTCAGATCCGACCTCTTCCCCAGATTTCCAAGTCAATAGCACAAGCTTAGATTTCAATTTTGGGTTTGGCTTCAGATCCCCAAGAAAGACAGTGAGACTTCAAGAGAGGGAGAGAGATTTTGGGTTCAATTTTTTGGTTCGATTTTGACTTCAATTTTTTGGTTTGATTCAATTGAGGAAGAGATTTCTGTTTTGGGGTACAATTACTCCCTCCGTTGTGGATTCCAGTCCGGATTCGAGTGTGGTGTGCTGGGGGTATGAGGCGGAAAAGAGCACGCCGGCGGCGATTCCGCCGAGGAAGGGAGGCGGCGACGACGAAGAGTGCTGGTCGGCGGCAATTCAAATTTCCGGCGACTGGTCTAATTCCTAAAAGAGATTAGACCCCTCAGATTTTTAAAACAATTACTAAAACATACCATAAACCCTCTAATCTATTTTCCCTAAATTCCCGTGCCCAAATGAAGTGTGTCTTCATTATTGGGACGGAGGGAGTACCATAAATCTAACTTGTAGTACAAAAATATGTCTCTAGATAAAGTAAGACTAGTTAGCTAGCTAGGGCTTGGTTTAATTGTGGCCCAGATGAGCAATTGTGTCATAACTAAACAGCTGTAATTCTGCAAAATAGAATTGAATGTGGATTGCATGAAAGTTCCATTTATGCTAGATTTTGATGCTACTAAAGATAACATGCTATATATTGACCAAAAACACAGAGAAAAAAGTGGGAGTAAATAAGAAGGCAAAATATGCCATAGCTAGGAATCTGCAGCAGCCAGTCTCCAAATTTGGGCTAAAAATCTTGACTGTAAGCAGTGGGTGGGCCAACCCAAAAGCCACTCTGGACTTTCACCTATTTACTCATAGTAATTTCGAGTGACATGGATGGATTATGGGTATATAATAAAATAAATTTTAGAGATTAATTAGATGGAAATTTGAGAAGATAATCCAAAAAAAATTAAAAAAATATAGAATGATTTTCAAAGTGGATGGCCAGCCTTATAACTTTGATGTAGTTCAACTTTGCACTCAATTGCAAGTGGGAAATAATATGCCATATATGTTTTTCTTGAAACCAATCAAATTTCCCTTTTTTGATTTTACCGTTGAGGTACGATTTCGAAAGCACCTGACGCTGATCAACCACCAATATCTTTCGTGAGAATTTAGAAAGGTGGAAAAAGAACTAACACTTGCATGCATGCGTGATATATAAAACATTAATTTAAGTGACGGTGAATTCATGATTTTACTGAATTAATGAATGATATTTTAGATTCGATTGCATAGGTGGCGAAAATTTTAATTTTTTAGAATTTGTAATTTTTTTTCACTGCGACATAATGTTTCATCGGGACCTGAATTCACTTGAACGACTCGTATTTGAAGACGAAATAGATGCATGAAATTATTCTCCTTCACTTCACCAAGGTATATCCAAATATATTATATAATGCATAATTTAACTCAAAACATTAATTAGGATAAGGTTTTCGAGTACCATATATATATATATACTTTCTTCGTCCCATTTATCTTGACATTTTTGTATTATGTAAAAGTACAAGTGGCCAAGTGGGACGGAGGTAGTATGTTACTAACCAAACTAGCTTGTATGTGTTACCAAATTTGATAATTAATCAGATAAGATATAGTAGTACATTTACTTATAAGACTATTATGTACGTGGAATGCATGCAAAGACTCATGCATCACATTATTTAAATAGTTGAGTTATATCTTCAATTATACGTGCAGCGGCGGCTAGATTCCCCTATAAGCTAGTTTTCAATTAATTAATTAGAGAAATTTACTCATAATGTTATACTACTAATAAATAAGTTAGGCACATGTTCGTACAGTTCTAATTTTGAAAGACGCACTACTATTCTTAAAATTAGTGTAATTTGCCTATTTGTAGCTAGCTAGCTATGTACCAATCATCTTAATTAAATTTTTATCACGATAAAAAAATTTAATTACTATAGATTTTTTGACCTTTTTCATTGAATATACGAGCATGCAATATTTATACTCCATCCGTCCCACGAATCTTGACACGTATTTTTTTTGGACAGTCCCACGAATCTTGACACATTTCCAATAAGGTAATAAATTATTACCTTTTCTCTCCTAATTTATCAGGACTTTTATACTTTATTAACTACATACTTAAAAATTAAAACACTAATCTACAATTCTTTAATTCCCGTATCGAAACTAAACATGTCAAGATTCGTGGGACGGAGGGGGTATTTGTTAATGCACTTTGGTGAACAATTAAAATATAGTGGATTCATACCCACCCAATATATGTTGCAGTCGGATCCCATCAAGCCTTGGGCCCTTGGTTAAATATTCCAGCTGCTATCCTTACAATTTTTTTATTTATACATTCAAATATAAATAAATATAATAGAGAAAAGGCAGAAAATTAATGTGGATATTGTACTTTATTGAACTTTCTCAAATTCCTAAAAGAACATTATGATTAAAAATGAGGGAATGGTGGGGGAGGGGGTAAAGGAGATATACTTATCAGTAAAATCCTCTCTACTTTTCTTGTTGGATATTCTCCTTCCTTTATCTCACTTTAGTATGTACCCTCAATGAAATTACAAACTTGCCCTTCACAAACTTTATAGTATATTATTCTCCTAACTCAACCCAACTTTTATTTGAATAAAAATGTGAGTGTGTTTGAGGTTATGTCACTTTGTATACACTCACATTTTCAACTCATTATCCTGCCTTTTTGTCATGCCCTTTTTTATTCCTAAGATTAAAAAAAGAATTTACTCATAACTTAGAAGTAGCATAATTTTTATTTTTATTTTTTATGGTACTTTATATATATCCCATGCTTTCTCAGTCAATTAGACAATACATTATTGAAGGGCCCAAAAGCTACATGGCAGTAAGCAAATAATTCTAAAATTTCATCATCTTGTAAAATGCGATGGGAATATATAACTTCTGAAATTTAACCAATAATTTATTGAAAGTTGAAAAATACAACTTATAATTATAATAAGAGTAATGCCCTCCCACACCTTAACGGCATGCATTCAAAAAGAATGTTTAAACACCAATTTTTTTTAAAACGATATATACTTTAATTTAAATAATGTTTAAAAAAATTGAATTGGTGATTTCGTGTCATAAGTAATATTTATTGTCCTCAACCAAAATGAAATGCTAATTATGTTTCTCTTTTTCCAGATTCTCACACGTTTTACTCTTACATTAATTATCTTTCTTACCAACTTTTTTTAAAAACCAATTTCCAACCTAATCATTGAGATTTTGAACCCCGCAACCTATTAAACTTTTAGGAATGAGATTATAATTTTTTTAATATAAAACTTGTCAATATATAACTATTTAACGGGTCAATATCTAATCTGGTCAAATATTTAGATTCAGGTAAATATAGTTTTTTTTTTTGGTGTTCTATCTTTTAGGAAATTAAATTTGTTTGTAAAATAATAATTTTAATTTGTAAATCTCACACGATTTTTAAAAATATTTTAATTACAATATCAATTTTTTTTATTTACACAAAATTTTCAACAACATTTGTTAGAGAGGTACCACTTGAAACTTTGAGATTTATTTTTTGTTGCGGAAGCCAATTTACAAGAATCGATTATAATTAAAGAACTATGTGTTCTGCTTTACATGTAAGACATGATCACATCTAATAATTTGTGAATTGATTCTTGAAAAAAGTAAATATCATGATTTCATAAACTTTTTCAGTGATGGGATATCATAGTGATTGTGATACTCGGATGTAAACAGTAGCTCGAATGATTGAATTCAATTTTGAGAAAGATTTTACTTTGGATAAACTTACAAAAATAATCAAATGAGGGCATCTATATGCGGATCGAAGCTGCACACGTCGCCGTTCAATTAATAATAAATAAATGCATGTACATAAAAGATGCTATAAATAATACTCCCTCCGTCCCCAAAATAAGTTCCTCTTTGGGGACGTCACGGGTTTTAAGGAAAATGGTAAAGTGTATTGATAGTGGAGAAAAAATATGTTATAATTAGTATTGGGAGTGGTGAAAAGGTGAAAAAGTGTTATAATTAGTATTGGGAGTGGTGAAAAGTGAAAAGTAAGAATAAATAAAGTATTATTAGTGGTAGGGTAGTTGTCCAAAAATAGAAAGAAAGAAAGAGGAACTTATTTGGGGGACGTCCCAAAATGGAAAAAGAGGAACTTATTTTGGGGACGGAGGGAGTATACAATTCTTAACAACAAATAATACACTTTAAAAATACAAATGATACTTCCCAAATGATAGTATTTCTTTTATAAATTCAACCACTCATTTTTTTTATAAAATTAAATGAAAATAATACATTACAGATGATAATTTCAATGCATGCAAATGATATACTTATTGGATGACGCATATCAGGTTGGTCCCATTCGCCGAGCCGAGTAGCAGATCGAGTAGGTCCTATTTGCCGAGTCGGCGAGCTGAGTCGAGAATCGAAGTCGTTCCCATATGCACATAAGTTTTTGTGTTACCAAAATATAATCATGATTTTTTTAAAACGACGATGAAAATCTACAACTATTCTTTAAATATGATACATTTAATTTAAAAAGTATGAATAAAATTTAAATTTGAAACTTTTAACTTTAAACATACTCACTTCATTACTATAAGTCCACGATATTTCAAAAGGACAAAAAAACATAGTATAATAATATCTCATTTTAACATAATCTAAATATTTCCGACAACCACAAAATTAGGTGACAATCCTATTTCACATATATACTTTATCCGTCTCAAAAGAGCGTGCATTTACTTTTCCCGAGTATGCGCTTTAAGATTGTTAATTAAGTATACTATAAGCTGAGAAATGAGTTCACAATTGATATTTAACTTATTATAAATAATTGAGCTATTGACATTAAAAAAAAAAATACTACACGCATTGTGAGATGGATAAAAATGAGAAAATGTGCATACCTGTTTTGACAGATGGGGGGAGTATTAATTAAATTGAAAAAGAAGCATAATATATGGTTTAAATTAAACTTAAACGTATGTACGCCAAAATTCTAATTGAATGTTTGTGTATATATATATTGACCGTTGACGTATACCCAAGTCAAAGGCAACAGTGTAGGCCCCACCACCACATTTTACACAGAATCAGCATCAACTCCCTCTCCCTCTCCCTCTCCCGCTCTCTCCACTCCCGCTGCTATCCGACGCCACTCTCCCCGCTGGCAAAACCGATAAAAACAAAACCACAGAGCAAAAAAAAAGAAAAAGATTCCTCTCCTTTTCCGCCACACCCACAATCCTTTTCTCCTCCTCCACCACCGCCATGCCGCTTTAGCCCAAAACAAAATTCCACTACTCTTCCCCACCATATTCACTCCTCTCATGGGCTGCGCCACCTCCAAGCTCGACGATTCCCCGGCGGTGGCGCTGTGCCGCGACCGCTGCGCCTCCCTCGACGAGGCCGTGCGCCGCCGCTTCGCCTTCGCGGAGGCGCACGCCGCGTACCTCCACTCCCTCAACGCCGTCGGCCTCTCCCTCGACCGCTTCTTCAGCCACGATCCCCTCCTCGCCGCCGATTCCGCTCCCCCGCTCCTCAACCTCCCGCCGCGGAGGAAGGGATCCGATTCCGGCTCGCATCTCCGCTTCCGCTCCGACTCCGACTCCGACGACGAGGAGAACGCCTCCGCGAATTCGGAGTCGTCGTCGCGCCAGCATGACGTCACCCCGCCGGATCACGCGGGCCTGAATTTAAATTTGAATTTAAATTATATGAGGAATCAAACGACGCCGTCTGTGGCGCATACGCAGCTGCCGATGAGCGCGGAAACTATGCAAATTGATAGTCATCGGAATTTTTTCAACGGTTACTCAAATTACGGCGGCGGAGGTGGATTTTTGGGTGATTCTTCCGCGCCAGCTCCTTCGTCGGCTTCGACTTCGAACAACGCGCCGCCGCCCCCGCCTTCGCCGCCGAGGAGTTCGACGTGGGATTTTCTGAACCCTTTTGAGACCGTTGAGAAGTTCTACCCTGCTTACACCTCAAGCCACGATTCGAGAGAGGTGAGGGAGGAAGAAGGGATACCGGATTTGGAAGAAGATGCTGATGATGATGATGGTGATGCGGTGGTGGTGAAGCTCGTGGATTTAGCGCCGCCGCGAGAGCAAGCTCCGGTGAAAAACGACGTGGATTCAAAGCAAAACGTCAATAAGAGTGCAGTTATTGCTGAGAAAAGCTCCAAAAATGGATTCAAGGATGATTTCGAGGTATTGAAAGAGATTCAATTTCAATTCGAGCGTGCCTCGCAGTGTGGAAAGGATCTCTCTGAATTTCTCGAGGTGGGGAAACTGCCATACAAACACAAACATGGTAAAAATCTGATTGATTTTTTTGATTTCGAATTGTGTGATTTCCAATTAAACCTTTTATGTTTGATTCAAACATTTCTGATTGCAGTTTCTTCCAAGATACTGCATTTAACTGCAGTCTCCTTCCAGCATGAATCTAAAGCCTCTGATAATGGTGAGCCTGCCTTCATAGATGTGCTTCAAGATGTCGAACTCAAATCTAAAAGTCTTTCTTCCGTTTTGCACAAACTTCATCTATGGGAGAAGAAATTATACGAAGAAGTTAAGGTACACAGTGATTTCCTTCATTTAATTTATCTCCTTGTTTTTTAGCTTCTTTTAACATTAATTCTCTGCTTTTGAACCTTTCTCACAGTTGTAATTTGTTGTGTTTCTTCTATATATCCACTAAACATGATCACAAACATTTAATTTCTCAACCATATTTTCGGATGCACAGAGCGTTGGAGTAAATATCTGCTGTTGAACAAGAAGTTGTGAAGCAGCATAAAAGTTGTGCCATTATTGAACTTGATTTTCTGTTTTTCATCAATATGTTTCGCGAGTACTATGTATAAACCGAAAGGGGCATTGAATTCTTTCAAATTACATCGTCTCGTCTCGTCTTGCTTGCTCTGCATTTGTTGTATTTGATCCTATTATGCATTATTTAGCAAACATCTTGGTTCATTGAAACTATAACTCATGAGGGCATTCAAGATCTTTCTTTGTGTTGATGATAAAAGGGAGGGATTGTATGAATCATTCTTTGCAACTACTAGTTTTGTAACCTGTTTCAGGTTGAGGAGAAAATGAGGGTTGATCATGAGCGGAGGGCGAAAAAGATGAAGCATATGGACGAAAGAGGATCCGAGTCACACAAAGTCGAGGCAACGAGGACTTTGGTTAGGAATCTTTCGACCAAAATGAAAGTTGCGATTCAGGTGGTTGATAAGATCTCGATGAAGATAAACAGGTTGAGGGATGAGGAGTTGTGGCCACAGCTACATGAATTCATTCAAGGGTATGTATGTATGTGTTTATTCAAATGCATATTTCCTATTATTAGTATTTGGAAGCAAGTTGGATAGGTACAAAACTACATTGTGACAGAGTTTTTGTGGTGTAACTCCAAATTCTGCTCTGTCATATGCTAGGTTAACTAGAATGTGGAAGATGATGCTCGAGTGCCACAGCAATCAGTGTCGAGCGATTGGAGAAGCCAAGCGTCTAGACACCATCGCGTCCCAGAAGCACTTCACGGATGCTCAATTTGAGGCCACTCGCCAGCTTCAGCACGATGTTGTCAAATGGACTCTGTGGTTCTCTCGTTGGGTTGGTGCGCTGAAGGGCTACGTCCGAGCATTGAACAGCTGGCTTATGAAGTGCCTGCTCTACGTACCCGAAGAAACCCCAGACGGGGTGGTGCCATTCTCCCCCGGTAGGATGGGTGCCCCAGCAGTGTTCGTTGTGTGCAACCAGTGGTCGCAATCAATGGACAGAATCTCCGAGAGGGAAGTGGTGGATTGTATGAGCGAGTTTGCCTCGAACGTGCTCTGGGTGTGGGACAGGGACAAGGCGGAGATGCGTCAGAAGATGGTGGCGGATAGGGATGAGAGGAAGCTCAAGAGCCTTGACAGGGAAGATCAGAAGATGCAGAAGGAGATTCAGTCATTAGAGAGGAAGATGGTGATGATGATTCCCAATGATGCACGTGTCGTGTATCAGAGCGAGACCAGTAGAGGAGGGGGTCTGCAGGCGAGCCTGCAACGTGTTCTTGAGGCCGTGGGGAAGTTCACGAGTAACGCCTTGAAAGTGCACGAGGAGATCTTGCAACGTGTCGAGGAGGATCATCGAAACAAACAAGTTTCCTAGCTAGTGTGTTGAGGTTGTTGCTTCAATCTCTCATCTAATCTCTACTGCTTTGATTTGCAGAAAATGGAGGCGAAATCGGAGTGTAAATGGAAGGATTTCTTGTGGAAGATAGAAGTAAGCTATCAATTTTGTAAAGTCGTGTTTAGTAAATGTATAAAACTTTCTAGCTGTTGTTATATACACATTTGCAGTGGCAGAGCCCCCTGAATTTTTTTGGGGCATTACCTACATTTTAGGTAATTTTTTTTAATTAAAAGACGAATATAATATTAATAATAACGAACAATATTATCATAAATTAGTTTAAATAGATTACAACCCAGTTTCAATACACTACAAATAAGAATTTGGCCATTTTGTACATTTTAGACATTTTTTTTTATTAAAAGACAAGTATAACAGTCATAATTTTGTTTTGTTTTGAAGAAAGTATAATAGTAATAATAACAAACAACATTTTTCTAGATTATATAGTTTCAATAGATTACAAACTAGTTTCAATACACTACAATTTTTTTTGAACATGTCGTACATTTTAGGCATTTTTTTATTAAACGACAGATAATAACGAATAACATTTTCGTAGATTATATAATTTCAATACATATAGTTAGATACAAAGTATTTTGTTAAGATCTTGGTCATTAATTTGATAAGCCTTCAAATATAAAATGAATTACTATTCATCGAGGCATTAAACACAAAGAATCATGCGAGTAGATCGCAGGTGGTTACAGTTTACAGTAGGTGTGTTTGCTTTGAGGTATAAGCAAGGAATAAACTACATTTACCACCTTATACCTCGTTTGCTTTAATGTATGAAAAAATCTGGGCAGGTTGTATAATTTTTCGGGCAGCTCCTAATCCATTGAAAAAAGGATAATTTTATACCTAAGAATGAGTGGTATAATTTTATACCACCTTATAAGGACCTTATAAGGAGTGGATAAATATATTATCCTTCAAACCAAACAAGATGTAAAAATTGTGGTCCTCACTTTAAGTGATAAATTTATACATCATTATATTATCCCTCCATTTAGAGGGATAAAAAACAAACACACCCTAAGATTAATTATAATGTAAAAGAGTGTAAAGATGTATGAAGTCATATTAATTTATTGTACTGAAAATTGATTACTCAAATAAGAAATATGCCGAATCAAAAAAAAATGCAAGTCAAGTCAAGTGGAACAGAATGAGAGTATCAATTGAATATTACTCATTCCGTCTATATATCACTCACAATATAATTAACTATTATTATTAACATTATTTTTAAATAAAATTTATTCTCCACTCATAATATATTAATTATTTTTATTAAAATATGTATCATTTTTTTCTAAGATCGTATTTTGTGGACGGAGGGAGTATCAGTCATACATAAATGTAATAGTATAGAAGATTGAGAACCAAACAAAAATGCTAACAGTCGCCCTTTCTCGGAACAACCAAACAGTCGGTGGAGCTGGTGTGGTGCACAAACACAATCCCACATCGCAACTCCAAGAAATCCTCCTTGTCCCCTCATCTCCATCATATATAATACACCCAAATTCAATTCCCTCAAAATTAACAAACAAAAAACACAATGATCTCGAAATCTAAAATCCTTAGCCACACTCGCTCCTCCAGCCTCCCCTCCCGATCCCACCCTCTCATCCCCCAATTCAACGACCATCTCCACCGCCTCCGCGCCGCCACCGCCGCCTCCGACGCCACCTCCCTCCCATCCCTCGCCGAAAACCTAACCAACCTTGACAACCTCCACGGCTGCATCGGCGACCTCCTCCTCCTCCGACACACGCGGCGGGTATTCCGCCGCGAGCGCGGCGAGAAATGGGCCGAACAGGTCCTCGACGGATACCTCGGCCTCGTCGACGCCTGGGCTACCGCCAAGGACCTGCTCTCCCACGCCAGGGAGCACGTGCTCCGCCTCCTCTCCCTCCTGAGACGGAGACGGAGACGGGACCTCTCCGCCTTCCTCGCCTCGAGGAAGGCGGCGAGGAAGTCCGCGCAGAGGACCTTGAGAAACATCACCGGCTTGAAGCACAAACCCTCCGCCGTGGCGCTGGACAGAGACGCCGAGACCATCGCCGTGATAAGCATGCTGAAGGAGGCCGAGGCGGCGACCCTCGACCTCGTCGAGTCCCTGCTGTGCAGCGTCGCCGGCGCCCGGAGGCTCGGCGGCGGATGGTCGCTGGTGTCGAGGCTCATCAGCTCGAGAAATTGCTCGGGACAAGATCGTGATCGTGGTCGTGGTCGTGATCGTGATGATCACAAGCAGCACATTCTCGAGTTTTGTGAGCTCGACGCTGCCTTGGAAAAGCTTGTTAGTTTGAGGAGATTCGACGGCGGCGATGGCGGCGGCGTTTCGGCGCAGGTTGATGAGCTCCGGCTGCAGTTGACGGAGACGGAGGGAAGCCTCGGTGTCTTGGAAGAGAAAGTTGAGGCTTTGTTCAAGCGTTTGATAAGAACTAGAGTTTCACTACTTAACATGCAGAGCAATTAATTACGTAATTAGCTTCTAAATTTAGGGACGATATCCAATTATATTCTAACCTTTAATTTCCATATTGCGAAAATAGCAAAAGGAAATTCTATCAATGTAAATAAAAATGTGGAAATATTACTGATCATTTTTACTATACACGCTTACAGAATTTATACAAATTTTTGTGTAATCAAAATTCGTGTAACAGTATTATATATTTACACTATTACATGAATTTGCACAAATTTTTTTGTATAATCATAAAAAAAAAATTAAAAAAAATTGTGTAAGGGTATTAAAGTAACTAATATGTTTCTGGAAGCGAAACGATGAGACGAGCAATATCGTTGCTTTGTGCAGTACAAGCCCTAATTCAGTTGTTTCAGGCCCTTTTAATTTATTTTTGTTTTAGGCGGCGTTTATTACGCATGGTCGATAAGATGCATGATTGAATATTTTTATTCTCAACAGTATGATTTCTCCTATTCCATCCTTTTATTGAAATAAGAATCAAGCAAAACTAGCTTAAACGATAGAAATAATCAAGGGCATTGGAGTATATATCTTAAATTTTCAATCCATCAAAGTAAACAAGAGATTAATCTTACTATTTTTATCTATCGAGGTTAATCCTTCAAAGTAAACGCCTTTTTAAATTTTTAAATAAATTTCATTTTATCTAAGTGTATTCCTCCCGTGATCACAGTGTGACACGTTGAGTTTGAAGGTTTTGCTTCATAATTTGTGGGTGTTTTGGCATTAAATTTGCATGTTGTGTTAGAAATGGATATTGAGCTCATTCCTCCCTTAAAAGGCCTTATAAGGGAGAGGGTTGCCTCACCATATAGAGTGGCTCATGCCACTATCTCCAATCCAATGTGAGACACTTCAATACACCCCGCACGCGCAACATGGACTTTCCCAAACGCCATCTGTTGACAACGATATTGGGGGGGGGGGGGGGGGCATCATTGGATTGGGTTGGCTCTGATACCATGTTAGAAATGGATATTTTATAAGAGAGAGGGTTGCCTCACCATATAAAGTGGCTCATGCCACTATCTCCAATCCAATGTGAGACACTTCAATATGTTGCAAGTGAAGGAAACATGATCCACACAGCACACGAAGGGTTTAAATTTTCATAGTTTATAATGATATCAGAGTTGTCGAGATTCCAGTTGCCTCTAAGGACAGGACAATCACTGACCAAATCATTAATGCGATTTATTTTCATTTAATTATGTAAAACCCACGCTTTCAGAATTGTGGAAATAATTAATTAGATTAATAATGGCAGAGGAAATTTGTCTTTTTCTGCTAATCGACAGCTTCAATCCATTCGTGTGCAAGATCGTGATGTTGATTCAGATCCTACCAGCCTATATTTTTTGAGATACACTCAGATTTTTTTTTTGGAAAATAAATAAATAAATATTATAAATAGATGGAAACTTGGGTTGCAAATTCAATAAATCTATGTAAAGTCGTGTGATTATTTGCCACTGAAGCCGCTCGTGCAATTCTAATTAATTAACTAAATTTAATTAAATACGCATTTGCATGCGTGGAGTTACGCTTAGGAAACTATTAAAGGGAAAAATGTATATGAGAGTTTCTTGCACCAGTAAATTATTAATTAAAAAGCAGACTTCTAACTTATTACAATGCGAAACTAGAAATAATTAAAGTGATGGAAAATGATGTATATTTAGTAGTTTATTTCAATTATTTTTCTATTTTAATTATTAGGTTTATTTATTTATATCTTTTGCTTCAGTATTATCGGCTCGACTTGTTTAATTATTTAATTCATATATAAGAGATTTCTTTATGTATTCCACCTTAGAAGAACTAGCTAGGGTTTTGTTGTTCGATTCTTTACTGTTTAGAACGTATTATCCACAATGTTATTCGTCCGTACTTTCTCAGTCCCATTAATAATGAGTCAAAATTCACTTTATGGTGTTCCATTTATAATGGCCCAAAATCCACTTTATACCTTAAAATAAGTGGGGTTTCATTACTCATATATTATTAAAAAAAAGGCGTGAAATGTCTTTACTTTATAACTTTAAACAACACTTTTTTAATATGTGTGTCCTAAAAAAAAAGTGGAATCTTCTTCTTCGTGACTTCATTTAGAGGTGCATGCCTCAGAGTTAAACAACAATGGCAACTCATTTATGTTTAGCTGCATGTCAAGAGGAATCATGTGGGAAGACAAAATTATAATGCTATAACCTCTTCACAGACAACAAAAGGCATTCTTTTTTTTTCTTTTTTTTTTGAGTGAAACAACAAAAGGCATTCTTACTCATGCTAATAATGTGGATCAGCCCTCCAAATTTCCCAAACATATATTAGTAATTAAAAGTAGCTCTTTTTTTTTTTTTTTGTCCTAACGCTTGGAAACATCGCACAAACCACGCCACAATAGCTGTGAAATCCAGATCAAGATCACATTGCTCCTTAATTAATTTCACCATCTTCACCACTATATATACAATAGCTGGATTTGCTCTTGCAAATGAGCCTTGTTGAAGGAGGTATGCAAGTCGAAGAGGAGCTCATGAATCTCTCCAAAGAGGTGGAATCCAGCATTTGGAATCTTGAAGAGGAGTTGGAATGCTTGTTTAGACAGCTGATTAGAAGAAGAGTGTTGCTCCTCAACATTAACTCAACCACTAGCTAGGCTTTGTACACTTTGTATATTTTTACATTTAAGAGGTGTTTATTACTTAGAGCGATAAGATGGATAAATAAAAATAGTAGTATTACGTGTGCATATGTTGGCCAAGCGGTAAAACCTTAATGCCGAAGGCCAAAGGTCTTGAGTTCGAGTCTCCTATGTCGGCCTTAATTTACTGGAAACGAAACTACTGAGATTTCATATATCTAAAAAATCTCAAATGAGGCTATATTTTCTTACATTTTGAGTTTGAATCGAAAATAATTTTTTTTACGTCTATTGTACAACGATTTACATAAAATACTGGTAATTTGATGATTTTGAACGAATAAAAAACATCTTTTATTTGGTGGGGCCTCTTAATTAAGCCCCCACACTTGACTCTTCTCGAGTCTGCCACTAATTTATGAGTGAATTCACTACAAGAAAACTCACATGACACCGACGGACTTAACGACGAAAACATTCTGTCTTTGTTCTACGACGGACGGGCAACAGTATACCGACGGAATATTCGATTTTATAGACAAAATATTCCATCGGTATCCTACCCGTTTCTTGTAGTGACTTTTATTTATGAAACATAATATTGTCACTGTTATGTATATATGTCTTATATTCAAGGTTATCACACTTGATGATGAGTTCGTTTCAAATAAAATTCTAAACAATAATCAAACCTTAATTAGTTTACAAATTGAATTAGTTAGTGTGACAATTAAGTTTGAGCGCTAGCAGCGGGGAAACTTACACCATATTGCATAAGTTTCGAGATTCCCATTGAATAAATATTGAATCTCTGGAATTATATTTGCTTTTCTTTAATTAGGTCCGAACAATAAACCACACACGCACTATTAAGTTAACATATCTAATTATCTCACGTTTAAGAGTTCTGAGAAATAGATTCCAAACCAAATCGATATATGAAAACGGAAAAATATTTCTGTAGGCATGTTTTTGTTGAAATTAAATCTTGTTGAAGGTTCATCACAAGGAAAGTTCATCATATGCTTGATCTGTGAGGAGAATCTTGCATCAAATAAACGTGGCCTACTTAAATTTAATGTTTGTATACTGCGATTAATTAAGGCCACCACACGAGTGGCTTCAAATAGTTTAGTGAAATCGGAGCTGTCAAGATTCCAGTTGCCTGTTCAGACAAGACAAGCAAGGTGATTCCAGTTGGGGGAAGAAAAAAAAAAGGATAAAAAATGCAGAGGAAAAAAAGAAATTTGTCGTTTGTGCTAATCGACAACTTGAATCCATTCGTGTGCACAGCTCTTCAAATCCACTTTATACCTTAAAATTAATAAGTGGGGTTTCATTACTCATATATTATTAAAATAAAAAAGCGTGAAATGTCTTTACTTTATAACTTTAAACAACACTTTTTTAATATGTGTGTCCTAAAAAAAAAAGTGGAACGTGACTTCATTTAGAGGTGCATGCCTCAGAGTTAAACAACAATGGCAATTGGCAACTCATTTATGTTTAGCTGTCAAGAGGAATCATGTGGGAAGACAAAATTATAATGCTATAACCTCTTCACAGACAACAAAAGGCATTCTTTTTTTTTTCTTTTTTTTTTGAGTGAAACAACAAAAGGCATTCTTACTCATGCTAATTGTAGAGAATAAAGATATAAAACATATTGAAGGAGAAGAAGTAGGAAGGTGTATTTATATTGGAGAAAAGAGTACATATTTATATGTAAGAGAACTATCACAACTAGGAACACTAAACCAATGTGGGATACTTATTACTATTCATAACACTCCCCCTCAAGCTGGAGCATATATGTTAATCATATCCAGCTTGATACACAACTCAGAGAAACGCTTGCCTCCCAACGGTTTAGTGAAGATATCAGCAATTTGATCTGACGAAGAAGTGAACGGAGTAGAAATAGTTTGGTTCAATACACACTCACGAATGAAATGGCAGTCAACCTCAATATGTTTAGTCCGTTCATGAAAAACTGGATTGTTAGCAATGTAAATAGCTGCTTGGTTATCACAGTGCATGGGTAATGGTTCATTGAAAGTGAATCCTAATTCCCCAAGCAGATTCTTCACACCAATCATCTCAGTTGCAGTATGAGCCATAGCTCTATACTCAGCCTCGGCTGAAGATCTAGCAACTGTTTGTTGTTTCTTGCTCCTCCAAGTTATCAAATTTCCACCCAAGTAAGTACAGTATCCAGATGTCGATTTCCGATCAATTTTAGAGCCAGCATAATCAGCATCAGAGTACCCTTCAATTTTTAGATGACCATTTTTTTTAAAGAACAATCCTTTTCCCGGAGATTTCTTGATATATCGAAGAATTCGAATAGCAGCTTCCCAATGAACTTGTTTAGGCTTATCCAAGAAACGACTAACCAAACCAACCGCAAAAGAAATATCAGGCCGTGTCACTGTCAAGTAGATAAGTTTCCCAACAAGACGTCTGTACTTAGCTTTGTCCTCCAAGAAATCTTCACTCTCATCCCAGACATTCGGGTCAATATCCATAGGAGTATCAACCGGCTTCGTTCCCAACAACCCGGTTTCTTTAAGTAAATCAGTAGCATACTTCTGCTGAGACAGAGAAATTCCATACTTGCTGTGAGCAATTTCAATTCCCAAGAAGTACTTGGGACGTCCCAAATCCTTAATAACGAATTGTTCTTGCAAGTATGCCTTTGTATCAGCAATTCCTTGTACATCACTCCCAGATATAAGGATGTCATCGACATAGACAACGAGAATGACAATTCCAGAGGCTTGATGGCGCACAAAAACAGAGTGGTCAGACTTGCATTGCTTAAACCCAATTTTGCTGAGAACACTACTAAACTTGTCAAACCATGCCTTCGGACTTTGCTTAAGACCATAAATAGCCTTCTTAAGACAACACACCTTAGTAGAATCCTCCCCCTGAGCAACATACCCAGGAGGTTGCTCCATATAAACAGTTGGAGATATATCGCCATAGAGAAAAGCATTCTTCACATCAAGCTGATACATAGGCCAAGAAAGATTAACAGCCAAGGAGAACAAGATGCGAATGGAGTTCAAACGAGCGGTGGGAGAGAATGTCTCAAAGTAATCCACACCATAAGTCTGTGTAAAACCTTTTGCTACAAGGCGGGCTTTGTACCGATCAATGGTACCATCAGCAAGAAACTTGATAGTGAACACCCAACGACAAGAAACAATAACAGCAGAAACAGGAGCAGTTGCTAGAACCCAAGTGCCACGAGATAAAAGGGCACACATCTCCTCATCCATAGCAGCCTTCCAATGCGGATGTTTGAGTGCCTCAAGGTAAGAAATTGGAATATCTGTAGAGAAAAGGGAAAGAGCAAAAGACCGAAAAGAAAGACTCAAACAGGCAAAAGAGACATAGTTAGACATTGGATGGCGAGTGGTACAAGTACGTTTACCTTTGCGTATAGCGATAGGTAAGTCATCTGTGTTGGCAGGTTGGTCATCCTCAGAATCTGCAGAAGAAGATAACTCGGGTGGAGAACATGAGGCCGGTTCAACAACAGTCTCTGGAACTGGTGCGGGACGAGGACGACGGGTATACACTTGTAAGGGTTGAGTAGGAGGAGAAACTATCGCCGGTATAGGCAAAGGAGCAGATTGTAACTTATTTTGAGAAGTAGTGCTAGTATGAGGAAAAAAAGGAAGAGATTCAAAGAAGGTGACATCGGCACAGACATAGTGACGTTTGGTAAGAGGGTCAAGACATCTATACCCTTTCTGTGTTCTAGAATACCCGAGAAAAACACACTTAATAGAACGAGGAGATAACTTATCTAACCCAGGACTTAGATCATGAACAAAACAAACACACCCAAAAATGCGAGGAGGGACAGGGTAAAGAGGTTTGTCAGGATGAAGATACGAAAAAGGAATATCTCCATGAAGCACACTAGAAGGCATTCTATTAATGAGAAAACATGCCGTAAGAACAGCATCACCCCATAACCACTTAGGAACCCGCATATGAGACATAAGAGTACGAGCAACATCCAAAATATGACGGTGTTTTCGTTCTGCAACTCCATTTTGTTGGGAAGTATGTGAGCAGGAAGTTTGATGAATTATGCCACGAGAATCACAAAAAGATGAAATAGATTTTTGAGTGAATTCAAGAGCATTATCAGTGCGAAGAATACGCAAATCGACAGAATATTGAGTTTTTATTTCATGATAAAAAGAGTTTAGTATAGCAGGGACTCCAGTTCTCTGTTTGAGCAAATACACCCATGTCATACGCGAATAATCATCAACCAAGACCATAAAATATCTGAAACCCCCTCTAGACTCAACTCGACTCTGACCCCAAACATCACAATGAACAAGCTCAAAAGCAAATGAACTACGTTTATCAATTCTAGAAGGAAAATATGTGCGATGGTGCTTGCCCAACTCACAAGACTCACATTGAAATTCAACAGACGAAGTAGGAATTAAACTGCGAAGACTAGACGGCGACGGATGACCAAGGCGACAATGCCACTGATATGGAGTCACGGTGGCAGAGAGAGCACGCGAAGGTGCCGGAATACCATAATCCAAGTAGTAAACCCCGTCACGCTCATGTCCTCCACCAATCGTCTTCTTCGTCTGCAGGTCCTGAAAGGTAACAAAGGTAGGAAAAAAAGTGACAGAGCAATTGTGAGTTTTGGTAAGTTGACTAACCGATAATAAGCTAACGGGAAATTTAGAAGCAAACATGACATTGTTAAGAGTTAATTGAGGAGTAGGACGGACAACACCACTCCCCGTCACCGAAGAATAGGTGCCATCAGCGACACGGACAGAAGGTAAGGATGAAGGAGTAAAAGATGTCAAAAGAGATTTAGTACCAGTAATATGAACAGAGGCACCAGAATCTACCAACCAAGACTTACCATGAGACACTGCAAACGCACCTGCAGAAGCAACTATAGGAGAGGCTGCACTAGTAGATGGAGCAGTACCAGATGACAAATTGATGGATTGGATCAGTTTGTCGTATTGAGCCCGTGAGAGCGAGACCGTATCATCACTGGAGGAAGACTGAGGATCAGGAACAACTGTATGAGCCCGACCTGGTTTGCCAAAGGTTTTCCAACAATTTTCAGAAGTGTGGTTGGTTCGGTGGCAATACTCACAATAACGATCAGAACCGCGACCTCGGCCACGACCTCGTTCACCACTACGGCCACGACCACGACCACCGTAAGAATTTTGACCGTGAGCATAATTTTGATTCTGAACAGCCTGGCTGGAGGGCGAAAAAGAGGCATTAACATGAGAATTCTGACCGCGAGCAGCCATGGCAGAAGAATTAGGTGAAGTAGCATCATCGGTACGACCAGTGGAAACCCGCAACACACGAGATAAGGCATTGGATAATGATGGAACATTATCACTTGATAACAGGCTGTCACGAACTGGTCGGAGATCAGCATCCAAACCTGATAAGAATTTGGCAACCATGAACTCTTCCCACTGTGTGGCCCGCTGAGTGACAGAACATGATAGTGGATGATAAACAAGAATTTCATCAGCAAGTCCCTTGAGTGTAGAGAAATAGTCATTAACTGATTGGCCAGACTGAGTATGAGAGAAAAGTTTCTCATATAACTCGAAGACACGAGATACGTTCTTGTCATTAGAATACATCTGCCGCAATGTATCCCACATGTCCTTAGCAGTTTCTAAGAACATGATATTCTTACTAACAGAGTCTTCAAGACTATTCAAAAGCCAAGTCATGACAGCACAATCGTCGGCACTCCAGGCATCATATTTGAGATCCGTAGAAGCAACTGGATCACTTAGAACATGTGTTTTCTTTTTCTGAGAGCCTAAGAACAATAGAAAGGCACGAGACCAGAGAAGATAATTGGAACCATTCAATTTTATGGTGGTTCCTAGGGCAGCGGATTTTGAATCAGACATGATGTAAAAGGATTAGAAAACTGAAACCCTATATAGAGAATAGACAGCAGCGGTGGCTGAGAACAAAAGCTAGAGAGGGAGGCTGTGCGACGGGGAGACCCGAGCAGCAATAGTAGTGCCAGCCGGAGAGAAGGACGGCCGGAGAGATGAAGGAAAAAAAAAAAAAAAAAAAGAACAAAAATTTCTGATGTGGAAGATCAGACAATGCTGCAACCACAGAGCATACTTATAGGAATAGAAAAAAAAAAAACTATTCATAAATACGTAAAGTACTATTCATAAATACATACAATACTATTCATAAATACGTACAGTAGAAAAAATTATCAGGTATCTAACATGCTCTGATACCATGTAGAGAATAAAGATATAGTAAAACATATTGAAGGAGAAGAAGTAGGAAGGTGTATTTATATTGGAGAAAAGAGTACATATTTATATGTAAGAGAACTATCACAACTAGGAACACTAAACCAATGTGGGATACTTATTACTATTCATAACACTAATAATGTGGATCAGCCCTCCAAATTTCCCAAACATATATTAGTAATTAAGAAATGTTCAAGTAGCTCTTTTTTTTTTTTGTCCTAACGCTTGGAAACATCGCACAAACCACGCCACAATAGCTGTGAAATCCAGATCAAGATCACATTGCTCCTTAATTTCACCATCTTCACCACTATATATACAATAGCTGGATTTGCTCTTGCAAATGAGCCTTGTTGAAGGAGGTATGCAAGTCGAAGAGGAGCTCATGAATCTCTCCAAAGAGGTGGAATCCAGCATTTGGAATCTTGAAGAGGAGTTGGAATGCTTGTTTAGACAGCTGATTAGAACAAGAGTGTTGCTCCTCAACATTCTCAACCACTAGCTAGGCTTGGTACACTTTGTATATTTTTACATTTAAGAGGTGTTTATTACTTAGAGCGATAAGATGGATAAATAAAAATAGTAGTATTACGTGTGCATGTGTTGGCCAAGCGGTAAAACCTTAATGCCGAAGGCCAAAGGTCTTGGGTTCGAGTCTCCTATGTCGGCCTTAATTTACTGGAAAAGAAACTACTGAGATTTATTTTCTTACATTTTGAGTTTGAGTCGAAAATAATTTTTTTCACGTCTATTGTACAACGATTTACATAAAATACTGGTAATTTGATGATTTTGAACGAATAAAAAACATCTTTTATTTGGTGGGGACTCTTATACCCCACTTGGCTCTTCTCGAGTCTGCCACTAATTTATGAGTAAACTCACTACAAGAGAACTCACATGACACCGACGGACTTAACGACGAAAAACATTTTGTCTTTGTTCTACGACGGACGAGCAACAGTATACCGACGGAATATTCGATTTTACAGACAAAATATTCCATCGGTATCCTGCAGTTTCTTGTAGTGACTTTTATTTATGAAACATAATATTGTCACTGTTATGTATATATGTCTTATATTCAAGGTTATCACACTTGATGATGAGTTCGTTTCAAATAAAATTCTAAACAATAATCAAACCTTAATTAGTTTACAAATTGAATTAGTTAGTGTGACAATTAAGTTTGAGCGCTAGCAGCGGGGAAACTTACACCATATTGCATAAGTTTCGAGATTAATTCCCATTGAATATATATCAAATATTGAATCTCTGGAATTATATTTGCATTAATAGTTCTTTAATTAGGTCCGAACAATAAACCACACACGCACTATTAAGTTAACATATCTAATTATCTCACGTTTAAGATTTCTGAGAAAAAAGATTCCAAACCAAATCGATATATGAAAACGGAAAAATATTTCTGTAGACATGTTTTTGTTGAAATTAAATCTTGTTGAAGGTTCATCACAAGGAAAGTTCATCATATATGCTTGATCTGTGAGGAGAATCTTGCATCAAATAAACGTGGCCTACTTAAATTTAATGTTTGTATACTGCAATTAATTAAGGCCACCACACGAGTGGCTTCAAATAGTTCAGTGAAATCGGAGCTGTCAAGATTCCAGTTGCCTGTTCGGACAAGACAAGCAAGGTGATTCCAGTTGGGGGAAGGAAAAAAAAAAAGGATAAAAAATGCAGAGGAAAAAAAGAAATTTGTCGTTTGTGCTAATCGACAACTTGAATCCATTCGTGTGCACAGCTCTTCAAGATCGTGAGGTTGTGCTAATCTCACCAGCCACATTATACAATTTTTTTTTTTTTGAGATACACTTGGATTTTGGAATAAAAATTTTGATATGGAGGAAGGAGACTTGGTTTTGTCCTGCCTTGTTAAAACAAAAAAATATTAGTAAAAGATTATAGAAAAAAACTCTGTGAAAAAATAATAAAACTAACTAAATTCTTTTCAAATTTAAATAAATTAATTTTTTAAAGTAATTAACTTTTTTTTATTCAGACATATTTTTTCCAAATATGAAATAACACCACTGTTTATACAAACTCCAAATCGGACACTCTAGCTTAACCAAAAAAGAAAAGAGAAGTAAATGAAATGGGAGTTATACAACGATGATTAATATTCAAACTCATTCATTTTTTTTATATAAATTAATAGTATTAAATAAAAAAATTTAAAGGCTGCGTCAGAACGGACAATGATTAATATTCAAACTCATTCATGAAATCCTATGAATTTCTCCTGCTACAAACTTTTATTTTTTCCTTCAAATATTGCAGCTCATGATTTGTCATATATTGATATTAGCTGGCGGTGCAGCCGGAATCATGTGGATGTGACACACAATTATGACACTATAATTTCTTCAAGAGACAAAAAAAAAAAAAAAAACAAATGGCACTCGTGTGCTAACTAATTATAATGTGCATCACGTCAACCCTCGAAATTTCCTTCAATTATAAACTAAGTATATAATTAGGCGTAACACCTTGGTCTAAATGGTGGGAAACATTGCACAAACATCGCCACAAATAATTCTAAATCTAGATCACAATCACATTACTCCTCGTTGAAATTTGAGTATATGATTCCCCATGTCCCCTCCCCCCCTATAAATACTCACCAAAATTCATAATCTAACACAACTTAACAACACATTTCTCATCAAAAAAAGCCAAAAAAAAAAATGGCATCATCAAATTCAAAAGCCCTTCACCACAACCGCTCTCTTAGCTTCCCTTCCAAAGAGAATCCATCAACCTCTCATCTCAATGAGAGCTTGGCCAATGCAAGAGGCCGCGACGCCGCCGCCTCCTCCTCCTCTTCCTCGTTGTCATCGATGAAGACCAGAGCGAAATGCATCACGAATTTGTACAACGACATCGACGATCTCCTTCAAATGCCCCACACTCACCACATCATCACCCAAGAGAGGTCGATCGACCATCTCTTGGATGGCTACATCGGGGTCTTGGACGCCTGCACGGCAGCCAAAGACCTCGTCTCAAACACGAAGCACGACGTGCAGGGGCTCCTCTCCGCCCTAAGGAGGAAGGACGCGGCCGGCATCGCCTCCTACCTCGCCTCCACGAAGCTGTCGAGGAAGAGCATACACAAATCTTTGAAGCAGCTGAGGAGCTGCAGAAGCAACAAACACATGATTTGCAATAATAATCTCCCAAAATGTGGAGAATCTGAGCTCGTGCATAAGCTGAAAGAGGCGGAATCCGTCGCTATCGCCATGCTTGAATCCTTGATGTCCTACTTGGGTGGGAATAAGATGCAGGCGGCTAGCAAGAGTGGCTGGTCTTTGGTGACGAAAGTGATGCTTTCGAAGAAACGCGAAGATTCGGATTCAGATTCAGATTCGGATTCGAACGAGTTCAAGAAGATCGACGCGCTCTTGCAGAAGAGTCTAGAAGGAATGCAAGTCATGAATCTCTCCAAAGAGGTGGATTCCAGCATTCAGGATCTTGAAGAAGAGCTAGAGTGCTTGTTCAGACAGTTGATTAGGACAAGAGTTTTGCTCCTCAACATTCTTAACAACTAGGGTTTTTTAAGATATATATATGAAATTTTGTACATCACCTCTTGTATATGAAAAGATACTTCAACTTGTACATTATTATTACCCTTGGTTTAATTACTAGAAGAGAAACTACAAAGTTTTCATCAACGGCTTGTCTCATTTTACTAACATTTTGCACATGTTGCTCTTTCAATATTAATTCTAACAATTAAGGGTTGGTTCATATATAGTATTCCCTCCGTCCCAAAGGAAATGTCCTGTTTTCCTTTTTGGGCTGTCCCAACGAAATGTCCTGTTTCTTTTTTTGGCAATATACTCTCTCTATACTTAATATTTAAATAATTTCCACCAACCCACTTTATCTACTTTATACATATTTCTTAATCTCCGTGCTAAAAAGAAATAGGAAATTTCATTTGGGACGGAGGGAGTACTTTATAGTGTCTAACTATGTTAATTGGCCAGAAATTGGACTTGGGCTATAAAGTGAACAATGGATCAAAATACATACTCTCGCTTCGTCCATTAAGAGTATAGCACTTTGGGTTCGACAAGTTTTAATAAAATGGTTGGTGGATAGAGGCTGCAGAATTATAAGGATTGAGTATGTATGAGATTAATTTTTGGCAAATAAGGGGTGTTGTGTGAGATTATTTTCTAAAAAGGGAACCAATATTTCTGTGAACACCAAATAAGATAAGTGTGCTATACTTTTTAAATTCGAGCTATAAAATTACTACGAACTTAAAGTTTGGGCTATAATTAAATTATGAAAAATCCTTCGAGATGTGTTCAATCTGTTTTTTGCTGGACCATGTAACTATGTAAGACTGTACAATAAAATGTTATATAGTCTATAAATCTGATTTCTCCTTTTCATTTTTTTTTTGGTAAAATTAAACTTAGGATTTTAATTAACTTTTACCAAAAAATTTGCATCCTTGTAGAATTTGAAAAGCATCTGCCCTAAAACATAAACTACGATTTCAAGTGCTTAAATCGTTGGTTTAACTTTTATTTGAACCTATCATGTCAACAAACTTCATTATATATCCATTATATACATTTCTCGTCTTCTTTGTTCCTTGAAAATTTTGAGAATAAACTATATATATTTAATTTATCAACAATCACAACACACCGTCTCTGCATAATCTGAAAGATAATGCAAGATCCTACCACCCTATTTTACAATTACATTTCTCGAGATTTCCCACTGAATTTTCTAATATCAAATCCTTATTATTACCGATTTATCATTCTTGTTAATGGATACGACAAAAGTTGTCTGCAGATAATGACTAGTCCTGCAAAAGGACAAAGTTACAAAGTCAATCCAGTTGTTACAATTCCAGGATAATGGGAAACAAGAAATCTTGAGCATATATATATAGTAGGTTTAATTTACGTGCAAAAATTTGTACTGTATAATTTATAAGGTACGAAATGGAAATCTAAATTTTAAAATATTTAATTTATAAGTTGAAGAAATGTAGCTCCAACGAACTGCAGAGAAGCAAGGCTGGCATTTTCTTTGTTGATGAGGCAGACCAATAATGGCTGTTTAATCATGTTTATTCTCCACACACAATGTCTAATTATCATATGATTAAGATCTAGCTGCATCTTCGTAATTTAAGGAGGTGTTTGGCTGAATTTATAAGCTCCTGAACACAATTTATGAACTGTTTAGAAGCTTATAAGTCATTAAAACTTATTTCACATTTTATAACTTACTTCGAAGCTTTATTTTGCCAAACATTTTTCAAATTTCTATAAGCTCCTAAACAGTTTATAAGTTGTAAATATAAGCCTCAACCCCAGTGATAATCTTACAAAAATAACTATGTTATCGTTTTGTTATTCCAACAAATACTCTTCTAATTTCACGTCTTTTCGATTCTCTCTCTTTAATTAGGATTTTCTGTCTCTAACTTATAAATTCAATTATACAAATACTTTGATAGCTCTCGAGACATTACATCTTATAAACTGTTAAGCTCTCTAAAATAAGCCTGGCCAAACACCCCGTAAGAAAACTTAAACAATTTAATTTATTTTGTGAAGGTGGGAGACAATGCACAAACATTATGAAAATAGTTGTTATCTCCTTGCTCCATAACACAACATGTTCAACAACACCTATATATATAAGAAACTTGCTTCTTCCAATACATAAACTTGCTTCAAAACAATCAAAACCTGCAAAAAAAACACAAACAAAATGGCCCTTCAACAACACACACGTTCTCATAGCTTTCCTAGTGGATCATCATCACAACAAGATGCCATGATTCAAGTTGATGAGAGCTTGCTTTGTGGATCAACTCCTTCATCCTCATCCTCTGCAAAAAACAGAGTAAACAGCCTTCAAAAACTACACGAGAGCATCAACGGCTTGCTTCTGCTGCCTCACATTCAACGAGCCATCGCCCGCGAATGCCCACGTCTCGATGAGATCACGGAAGGGTACGTCGTGGCGCTGGACGCCTGCGCGGCCGCCGGAGACGTCGTCTCAGCCGCGAAGAGGGACGCGCAGGAGCTCCTCTCCGGCGTGAGGAGGAGGCACGCGGAGGCCGCCGCCTCCAGCTACCTGGCGTCGAGAAGGGAGCTGAGGAAAGTGGCTCGGACTCAGAAGTGGTTGAAGAAGATCGGAAAGAGACAGAGTTTGGGAAAGGGATGCGAAATCGAGCAGCTGATGATGGATGCCAAATCGGCGACGCTAGCAACGCTCAGCTGCGTCTTCTCCTACGTCGTCTCGTCGGAGAGGAAGCTCGTGGGCTCGAAGAGAGCAGAGCAAACGGAGTTTACGAAGGTGGATGCTGCTTTGATCGCATTCATGAACAATGGAGATGGTGATATGATCAGAGATGATCATCTCTTGAGAGTTATGGAATCCAGCATTAGGGTTGTGGAAGAAGGGCTTGAATGCTTGTTCAGACAGCTGATCAAAACCAGAGTTCTCCTCCTTAATGTTCTTAGTCACTAAAATTGATCCAATTCTTTTGATTGTGTAAGAAAATTTATTGATATATGTTAGTTGTCATATAGAAAGAAGCACAAATATTTTGCTACAAACTTTTACTTTTCGCGAAACTGAGAATTGTTGAACAGATCAGTGATTTTGATGAACAAACATTCTGGTTTGGAGGTTCGGATTCTGGAGGGACGAGATTTTCAACATATCGTCTGTTCATCAAAATTATTGATATGTTCAACGTTTCACAATTTCGCAAAGTATTTAATTTTTCAATGAAACCTTTCTTTTCCGTTTTCTTTGGTTGCAAATGAGGGGTAAGAAAAGATGGAAAAAAAAATTAACATATTTTAGTGGTCTATAATTTTTTTCTCATGTTCCGTGGGAAGGAAAAAACTATTATCACGTCGATACGTCATGATAATATTATCATAAATTCAAGTGAAAGTCAGGGCGTTTGAAAAAAACATATGAAAAGAATAAAACAAAATGATGAAAATACATATTTTTCCACCATTCTCCGTCAAAGGATATCACTACCAGAAAATGCTCAATTAACGACCGAAAATAACGGTCGACAATATGATCGCGTATACATATACGACCGATTAACGACCGGTTTTTATTTAACAGAGTGGCATGAAAGTAGTGTCGAGTGGCCAGAGAGTGTCTTGGTTCCAATCCATGTTCAAGGCCGTGGTGCAGCTCCACCCTTGGCCGCCGCCGGAAAACTTCACATCCTCGAAATCGGAAAACGACATGGAATATTCCGACGACGGAGTCGGAGAAATGTAGGCCATCATCTCCTCTTCCATGGCAGCCCTCTGCTCCAGCACCTTCAACGACGTCGCCTTCCTGTATACCTTGCACAACACTATTTCCTGCATTGCAAGCAAAATCGTCACCACCAAATTCTGAATAGATTCATTCCATCAACACAATGGGGCCAAGGGGGGCTTAAGCCCCCCCCATCAGACAAAAATAATAATACTCCCTCCGTCCACAAAAACTCTTCCTACTATATTTTTTTTCTTCGAAATAATCTCATTAACTATCACCTGAGGTAGGGTGCACGCATCCGGCATGCGGTACTCGTTCATCACCCAATCGGTCTTCCTCCCTCGCGGCGCCCTCCCCTCGTAGAAAACCAGCGTCTTCTTCACTCCCAACGCCTTCCTCGGATCCGACGAGGTTAGGATCTTCTTGTCGGAGCCGGTCGCCTTCCAGAAACCGTTTTCCGTGGTCCGATTAGGCCGGCCGTGCTTCCTATCTCGAGGTACGAAGAAGTACCACTCTCTCTCGCCATTGATTCTTGCCAGACCTGTTCCATTTCCATCCAGATTAATGCTTTGATTCAAATACATAGGCAATGGCGGATGCAGGGGTGCTAGGGGGAGCCCCAGCACCCCCAACCATTTTTTAATTTTTTTTTCACTTATATTATATTTTCTCCGTCCGCAAAAAATTTGTTACTTTCATTCATATTTAAAAATGAGACTCTTTCTCAACTCACTACTACAATCACATTTTATTAAACTCATATTGTTCACAATATGATAATTTTTCTGTGGACTGAGAGAGTATATTTTTATATTCCTTTCATCTACGAAAATTGTAATGTTTTATTTATCGAAAACTATCATTATATTTTAAACTCCATTCGTACTCAGTATTATAATAAAACCCAACCATTTAACATATCAAACTTCAATAGTCCATTTTTCCACTCAACTTTAGTAGGTTCATTTCTTTACTTTATACGCATCTCTGATCAACTATTTATTAAAACACGAACCCTAACCACATACTAATAATTTGTGGGAAAATTTCAATTTCAAGTATTTTTTTTTTCTGCGTCCGCCCGTGTATATGAGAAAGTGAAAAGATTAATTACCCGGCAACTCGGTAGGATGATGCTTGTAGATGTTCAGAAAGCCGATGATGTCTCCGTGCAGTTTGTTTCCGGCCAGCATTCTCCGGAGGTAGAAATCGAGAAGCTCTTCCTCGGTGGGGTGGAAGCGGAATCCGGGAAGCTCCACTCCATGCGACGACGATGGCGATGACGACGATGATGATTCATCCATCATAAATGCAACAACTTTTTTTTTTCTTTTTTTCTTTTTTTTTTTTTCCTTTGGTAGCTTGGGTGCTTAGTGTTTTGGTACGAATGTTTTCAGACACGATATGATATGCAAGTGTGTTAGAACTTATATAAGGAAGAGAGTTGAGTGTGTGTGTGTGAGAGAGAGAGAGAGAGAATTGCTTGGTGTTTGTGAGAGCAATCAGTGTAAGTCTACTGTCTACTAAAAGGTGGAGAAGGAAGACTTCTCACTTGACTTCCACACGCGGTTTTTTGCACTACTAAATGTTGACACCTTCTTCCTTTCCTCGTGTAAATTCGTACTGAGATTATATTAATTTGAAATTATTATTCTAAGATAAATATTACTTCCTCCGTCCCACTAAGTATGACTCCCTACTTTTGAATACGATAATTAATAAAAAGAGTGATAAATAGATAGTGGGGCCCACAACTTTTGTGAGAGAGAGTAGTTTCCTTTTATAAAAAGGGCCATTATTAATGTGACGGACAAAAAAGGAAAGAAGGTTATCATTAATGGGATAGAGGGAGTATTATAAAGAAAAGGTCGAGACTCATTAATTTCGCTAGCTGTAGGTGGTTAATGTCTAAGGTTTTGGATTCGAGTTACGGTGATGCGATCTTTTAATTAATTTTTTTATTTACTTGTTTATTTATCTGGAAAAAAAAACATATGTTAATGTATTCAAGTACTGCAAATTTCTCGATTAATAAAAAATATATAAACGTCTTAAAATGAAGATTTCGTGTTTTTTTTTTCATTGATGAGACTTTGAATTGGTCGTAGTAGGAAATCATGCACACTCGGAAATGTGGAAATCCAATCATGCAAAGTTTCATTTCATGCTATATATCAAATGGGATTCTCTGTCAAATAATCAATATACATAAATTTGCCTTTCACTTTCACATATTCTTAGTAGGGAAAGAAAAAACAACTAGTGAGAGAGAGAGATTGAGGAAAATTGCAAAGAAACGCGTAGTGACTAGTGAGCATGATTGAATTAGGAAATTCAATAAAAAGAACATATTCTATGAGTTTAAAGTTTTGAAAAATTTATCACATCGATTGACTTGGAAAATTTAAGTCTTCTCTCAAATATGGCCCATTTCGCGACTCTTTACCACCTTTTATGCTATGCTACTCACTTTAACATTTTTTTTTTTTTTTACTTTCGGTGAGGGGGAGCGATGGAGCTTGATCACTGGACTTTACTCTTAACATCTTTTTTAATTTATTTTACACAAAAGCGAGAATTTATTTAGTGCGCATTTAAAATAGCGAATGTAAATTTTCACAATCTAAAAATAATGTAGCGCTTTTCTTATTAACATACTACTTCATATTTAATTGAATAAACATAATTAAAAAGAATTATTATTAGATACATTACTATGAACACGGAGCTAAATAATTTTAAAAATCCACGGACGAAATTACATTTTTGTATTTATAGACAAGTTTGAATAGATGTAATTACAAATTTATATATATATAAATATAAAATTCAAGTTTAATAATTGAAAAAAGAATTTCCCCGAGTGAGTTGATTTATTATTTTCTGCTTCTCATACTAAATTATATACCTTGCTAATTTTGGATTTTCGGAGACACGCAAAGAATAATTAAAATTTAGGGATCAAACTTATTGACCAAAGCCTATGATTTTCAACATAAATTGTTAGAGGCTTAAAAATACGCAGCCATAGAAAAATCATAAGTTTGTAGAGATTAGTCATTGATGAATTAATCAAATATGTCTCTATATAAATTAGGATATTTATATAGTTTTTAGTTTTTTTTTTGGATATATGTACAATTAGAAAATGCGGCTTTAACGATTGAAATTTTTGATCGTCAATTTCCGAAAATTAAAGATTGAAAATTTGATCGTAAATTTTAACGATCAATATCAACCACCGATCAAATCGTTCGCTAATGATCAAACATTTTTTTTTATGTTCCGCATTTTCTAGTAGTGTTTGTAGTTCATACCTATAGCTAGTGATATAAACTATTAATCTAATTTAGCTCGATTAATTTGAACTAATTGAAAACACAAATATTTTGATATGTATACAGTATTATGTTGGATATTAATATTGAACAAGTTAGAAAAGAAAATCTTAACATATATGACCCACCACGGATCCATATTCCATTTCATTTTCACTTTGAATAAGTCTTAGTATACAAGTGTCTTCACTCATATACTTTTGTCTAATGCAAAGAAATTTTGGTCTAATATATATCTATGGTCTCACAAACTAGCATTGTTTGAACAAGGAAATAAAAGGAAAATGTTATTGGAGACAGAATAATTGAGGAAATGTACGTCGTCGATCACTAGTGTAATTTCTAGGAGTCTTCAATACAAATATACAAACAAATCAATTACAACGCACGAGCAGTCATATTAAATTAATATCGCAAAATTTCATCCATTTTAAAATTCGAATCCAAGTGAGAATTAATATTATTCGTGTGTTTTATTAACTTGTTCGTTAATTTCAATTTCAACTGCAGAATTTGAATATCCGACGTTTTAAGTTTAATCTTATTTTAAGAATCATTTTCATTTGATCCACTGTATTTGTCTATAAGGAGAAGATCAAATGAGAATTGATAAATATAGTGAGAAATGAGAATGAATCGAAAATGTTAGATTTCAAATCCTATAACTGATACCTAGAGGGAACGAAAATTTATTTGAGTTCAAATTATAGAAAAAGAAATTTTTTTATTAATTAAATAAATACCGTTATTCAAACATTACAAACAGTTTATACATTATACACCGACTCATGCAATATTCTCATTTCTCACAAAAATTATCACTATAACCATCTCTCTCTCTCTCACTCTATCGTACCTTAGCTCTTTAGTTAGTAAATTTCTTAGAAAGTTCGTGGAAGCTTCCATGTTGTCAGTGACGACACAAACATATCGAAGAGAATTAATGGTGGCGGTTGTGTTGGAATCATTACATGACTTTTTCTCTTTTAAAATATTTTTTTTTGTGTCGTAAAAAAATGTCTTTTGTTGATGTTGGTGTTATTTTTTTAAGTAACAAGTTGATGATCTCCATTTCAATAAAGTAAAATCAGAATCCATTAACACTAATAATAATAATAAAAAAATTTAATTTACCGCACTGTGCTGACTGGGGATTTATAAATTATAATACTGCAAGGGTAATTTTATTTGTAGTTCTTTTTTACCTTCATAGCCACATGTTTAATTAAAATAAAAATATTATTCAAATAAATTTCGTTTTGGCACTCCTGTTACTTCAAAATATTTTCCTTGAAATAAAATGAGGCCTTCCATGCACATTCATAAGTTATAATTACCCACTCTTCCTTTATTAAAAGAAACAAAAACAAACAAATAATAATTGCTATATATATCAAATACCAACCGATTGCAGCAGATGACAAATTTCGTGGAAAATCATTCTATCATACCCACGAATACGAGGCGAATCAGGAAACTGAGATTGTAGAAATCATTAATTAATCTAAATAATAATATAGTAGTAATATAATATTCCCTCCGTTCCATTATTTTTGGCTTGTTTTTCTTTTTGGGTGTCCCATTAACATTGACATATTTCTATTTTTAGTAATGATTTTTACACTAAAAATAATATGACCTCATACACATTTACACTATAATTTTATTATCCTAAATACTCGCGTCCAAAAGAAATAGGTCAACAATAATGGAACAGAGGGAGTATATGCTAAGAAAGAATGTTACCGATGATAAGATATCCCATCCAATTCATCAAAACTCATCAAATATGTCTGCAGTAATAATCAAGTAGAGGATTTTATTTGAAGTGGCATGGGAAGTACTCCAAATAATGTTTGTATTATAATTAATTATGAAAATTATACATGATCAACAACAAAGGTCTATGGATCGTTAGGTTGCCCCATAATTCAATTAATCCACTAACAATTAGTAATATTCTACAAAACTTTCACATGCAAATTGGCAATGATTTACATGGTTCTCAAAATGTATCGATACATGTAGCTAATGGCGGAGCCAAGAATTTTCATTAAGAGGGTGAACTTGTACGGGTTCGAGGGCAGTAACCCCTAGCCCAAAAAAATTTGGACATTTCGTATATTTTGGCATTTATTCTTAAAAAACAAGCATAATAGAACTAATAATGAACAATATTTTCATAGATTATATAATTTTAATACATTACAAATACTCTTAAAAATAGATATTTGGCGAGCTAGTTGAGTCTATTTGAGAAAGCAATGAGAATTAATTTCGACGTGTATTCATCGATTGAAAACGTTTCAATATCTTCTTGTTATCAATTGATCATACTTGCGAATGAATCGAGTATTTTACAGATCTGCTTCGCTTGAATTGGACTACTAAAACTTCCACTAGCCCATAACTGTTTTGGGCCCATTACACCTTAATTCTTAAAAGGCCCATTTTAGTCGTTGCAAGCATGATTTGGATATTTTTAGATCATTTACTACTCTTATTATATATTCCATCTAAAGTTTGCTAAAACATTGATCTATGTTATAGCAATGGGCCAAGATATAAACCTTCACATTACAAAGTTTGAGTTAATGTTAATGTAATTGAAATTTTTTATAAAGTCACAATTGAACTTAGCCCAAAACTTGCAGCTTCTGCATATTCAGCCATATCATATTTGTGCCTGATTTTCGACAATTTGGCATAAATTATAAAGAAATGTTGCGCATATGGAGTGCCCTTTGAAACAAGATATGCAAATATGATTAAATGCTGATTGTCTAATTATGATGAAGTTATATTTTTGTGAGGCTTTGTTTGAGCAGAAGGCAAGATTTGAAGGGAGCATCATGTTTTCTCAAAGGAATTAGCAAACAAGTTTTACCTAAATACATTGCCATTAGACATTTCTGTCTAATCCAGGTCCCATGTAACCCAACGTCACATGCTGTTGCAGCCATTGATTTTAGGCATCATCTGAAATCTGTCTCCACCTTCCCTCGTATAAATCCCACCTGCAAAAAAATTCCCACTTCAAAAAAACACATTGCTAAAAAAAAAAGAAAAAAAAATGATTCATGCAAAGAAACTCTCGAAGATGATCCAGCAGTGGCACAAGTTTGCTGCTACTGCGGCGCGGGGAAAGAGGGTGGGCGGCGGGGAGGGCTGCTGTGTGGCGCTGCCCGTGGACAGGGGCCACTTTGCGATCTACACGGCTGACGAGAGGCGCTTTGTGGTGCCGTTGGCCTATCTCAACGACCCCGTGTTCAGGCAGCTGCTGGAGATGTCGGAAGAGGAGTACGGCCTGCCTTGCAACGGCCCTATCGTGTTGCCCTGTGATTCGGTCTTCATGGACTACGCCATCTGCCTCATCCGGAAGGGCAGAGCTGGAGACTTGCACCGAGCTTTGCTCGAGTCGCTAGCCAGAAGCCGCTGCTCGTCGTCGTCGTGTTTGCATCAAGCCCAGATTAACCACCACTTGCTCATTCATTGATTGCCTGCAAAACACACACCATGGAAAATGTGTAGCAAATGAGACAACATTCCAAAATCAATGAGCGGTTATGCTTATGTAGCGGGCCCCTGGCTTTGGAAATGTAATTGTAATGTTTATTCATATTGTCAAAAATAACAACAGTTGAACTTAGCTCACAATAGTTGAATAATCTTTAATTGCAGCTTCCAAGCTAACTTCAAACCTAAATATGTTTCTTCTTCTGAGTTTAGCCGAGACGACGAGCAATGGCTTCGCCTTTGCAGCTCGAGTATGTCTATCGGCTTCGTTGTATAAATCCCACTATCATCAGAAATCTACAGGTCAAGAATTTCATGTCAGCTTTCAGGTTTGACTGCAAAAAAATTAGATGAAGTAAAGATAAAATTTCATGAGTTTCACTATTTTGTGATGAGTAGTGAGGTGAGTTGACAGCCAACCTAATCAGGCCCCTTCTGCTATCAAACCAAATAACATAATGAAATGATTTAACATTCAATCACACCATAAAAAGGTGACCAAACTAGCACATGGTATTGAACTCCTAGATTAAAGCACAAATATCCATCTTCTATAGACCTAAATGTAATTTTTTTTCCTCATTCATAATGTAGTCATCCAAGGAGTAGCACTTGAGCATTAAGTTCTTTTCTTTCACTCATTTTTTTCTCGAGCACTCGGTAGACAGGCTAAACCAAAATTGATAAATCCACGGAATAGGCGAAAGTGAAGACAACTTTTTTAGTACATCAATGGTAGTTGGAGAAGGCCAGACGTCGTCATCTCTGTATGATGAAGACATTAATAATCACCTACCACTTGTACACCGACTTTAAGGAACGAGAAGTCCATGAGTTTTCAATAAGAATGGCCAGATCTTGCTTTAATATAACAAAATCAACAACTGATCATGAGCAAATGATAAAATGAATATCATTTCAAAATTAAATGTACTAATACCTTACTAGCAACCAGTCTCAATGAAAGGCAATATGGGTGGTCAAATGCAAACAAAGGAGACCCTTTTTCGAGTTCTTACTAACAACACATTTTTAGAGTCCTCGTCTCTCTAACATTAACCCGGTGTTACAACTACGTTACTAATATAAGCAAAACACACCGGTGCAGCCACCTCAAAATCACAAGAATGATTATGTTATAGTGAATATTTCCTACCCTAAAACATCATAGCAACTTCCAGCTAGGGTGTGGCCACATGTTGGTATCTCGAGTGTACAAAAACGAGTGTACCGTTTCGACTTTGGTGGTTTGAGCCACACATTCTACCTGTTTGGTAGCCTCCACCGGCATGCTGGGCCTGAACTTGCCCTGTCTTGGACCTGCCAAATTTCCCCACTCATTTATGGATATTGCATCCCAATTCCATCAATGCATCATCCTCCACCATGAAAAAGATTCACCATATCCCATCTTTCTCACTCTTGTGGCTCTCAGCAATTCCTACAATCTAACTAACAACTCTAAAAAAGTCTAAACCCTAGACAAATCCTCCTCTTTTCCCCCAAATCTCACATGGCTTTGTAACCCTAATCACCAGAATTCAAAAACCTAAAATTCAATGCCTTGTCTGTAACTCCCCCAATATATAAACCCCACCCAATCACATCCAAACACAGAACAACAATAATAATCAACCAATCAATCAAAAATTCAAGATCAAGATGATCAACTCAAGAAAACTAATCAAAATGGCAAGGAAATGGCAGAAATTCGCAGAGCTAGGAAGAAAACGTATCTCATTCCCGGAGAAGATCGACGGAGCCGGCACAAGCGATCAATCCTCGGAAGTGGCGGAGAAGGGGCATTTCACGGTGTATACGGCCGACGGAGTTCGATTCTCGTTCCCGATCGCTTACCTCAGCAGCCCTATTTTCATGGAACTGCTGAGAATGTCTGAGGAAGAATTTGGGCATCCCAGCAACGGACCAATCACATTGCCCTGTGATTCGCAATTGCTGAGCTACGCCGCGTCTTTGATGCGAAACAAGGCAGCTAAAGATGTGGAGAAAGCTTTGTTGCTGTCCATGGCGGATTGTAAATGCTCATCGTCTCACTATTTGCATCAACGACGAGAGCAAACAAGCCATCACATTTTGTTATCTTGTTGCTGAGATATGTAACAGTAACATTTTTTTAGAGATTTTCGAATTCTTATTCATTAAAATGAAGGAATTTAGAAATTACAATCAAGATTCAAGCAACAGTTTTCCATTCTTCTTCTTGTAGATTGATTGTGTTTGAGCAAGAAAGCTAACATGAAGCTTAAAGTTTTCTTTGCTTTTTCCTTTTACTAAACCCATAAATTATTGAATCCTATTCTTCTAGTTAAGGATTGCGGATAAAATTAATGGGGGTTGGGGGATTTGTCTTTTAGTTAGGTTTTACCGTTTAGACTTAGTTAGATAAGAAAATTAATCCACTTTTATTTTTTATTTATATATTAAGAAAATACATTTAATATTCTCTAAAAAATATAATTAATAGTATGCAATTATTTTATTGTCTTTATTTATTATTTTACATATTATCTAAATAAAATTATTTTAATAAAAAAAATTAAAACAATTCAAAAGAAGAGAGTGGATTATTTTCTCGAATAATCCGAAAAGAGGACTAAGATCAAAAGTACTGAGTAGTAATTATCTCTCCGTTCTCATAAAATGTATCCAATTTGTCATTTTCGTCCATCCACATAAAATGTACTCCATTTAGTCTATTTTTCGTAAGTTTTTCACTCAAAATAAAGTGAGATCCTTACTTCATTCACAATATATTCAAGAGTTTAAACTTGTGTCATTAAGAAATAAATATTTTTTTATTATTATAACGACGGATTATTTATTTTTCTAATGGTTGGCAAAAAAGAGTATCTGTTTTTCTAATCATGAATAGAAAGAAAAGTCACTTAAACATTTGATAATAGTCCCTTTCCAAAAGTGATTGTCTGAATATGGGATAATGTATCTATGAACTTATCCATCTCGTCACTTAAACATTTGATAATAGTCCATTTCTCACACACAATTATTCGTTGAAATTTAATTTCATGAATGCCTATAAAGATTAAAAAATCCGTATACAATATACAGACAGAAATCTCGTAGAATGGTTTAGCATTTCAACTATCAATACTAGAATCGCAATTTTATAGTATGCCCTTTTCTTGTTTGACTCAACATATGGTCGGTAGAAAGATTCTTCTCATCGGTCACAAGAATCTTAATTTGCGAGTCCAGGGACGGAGCGAAGCCCCCATCTCGACTCGATAATCTTAATTTGTCATTTTCGTCTGTCCATAAAAATATGTTATAGTAATTTTTATTTTTGTCATTCATGTATTTACTATTTTTTAATTTGTGGGATCTTTTCTCTCACTAACTTTCTCTATATATATATATTTAATTTGTGGAACTCTTTCTTCACTCACTAAATAAATAACTCGTGTTTTTTAAAACTGTGTGTGAGACTTCGGGACCTATTTTCATGGACGAACGGAGGTAGTATAATATTTAGATTGTATTTTATATATTTTTTTTCAACCGACATTTTTGAGTTGTCTCTATTCGAGGACCAACATTAGGCATCTGCATTCCAATCTCCCATGTAGTTTCTCTCATCAAAGAAGATAGTGAATAACACTACATAGTCTCATTTCTCAACTATATAAACAGACACTCACCACACCAAATCCAACCACATTGTTTCAACTTCTGCTCAAAATCTACTACTTGCAACCAAAAATGGCAGACCAGATCCCACAAGCCCATGGCAGCAAGGAGACTCCTCAAGACCGCGGTTGTTTCGATTTTCTGACAAACAAGGAAGAGAAGAAAGTTGAGGATGTTGCAATGAAAGATGTCAATGCAGGCAAAGAGGAGAAGCACGCGCTCATGGATGAGCTTCGACGCGCTCACAGCCAATCGAGCTGCGTAAGTCTCACTAGATTCCACACATCCTTTCATTAACAATGTATATATCGTTTCCTACATGCATGCATTGTGTTTACAGTCTAGTGATGAAGAAGTGGAAGAGGGGGGAGAGAGGAAGAAGAAGAAGGGGTTGAAGGAGGAAATTAAGGATAAACTATCTGGCAAGAAAGAGGGAGAAGACGTCGTCATACCCATTGAAGAAGGAAAAGCTGGGACGGAGCAACCCGAGGAGAAGAAGGGGTTCCTAGATAAGGTGAAAGAGAAGCTCCCGGGGCAGCACAAGAAAGGCGATGAAGAATCTCAGACTGCTCCTCCTCCTGCAACAGAGCATTCCCCAGCAGGATGTGAGAATAAGGAGAAGAAGGGCATAATAGACAAGATCAAGGAAAAGTTACCGGGACACCATAAGAAGAGCGAAAACGAGGTCGAGAATTGAACCCGACAATGTAACCTGTTACTAGAGACCTCAAATCCTATTTGTTTTTCTGTATTTTTCTCTTCTGTCTTGTTAGTTTCCATTGTAAGTTGTTTTTCAGTTATTTATATTCTCTACTTTTCTACAGCTTTTGTGTTTTGAAACTGGGTCTTCTCTCAACATTATCTCATGATCCAAAGCATTTACATTTACAATAATTTACTGGTAATAAGCAGTTTCTTACACAATACTGTGTGACTATTGGCCTCAATCTAGGTGGGTATTCTTGTTTCCAACGTTAGATCAGCCAACAGGATCCCTATCTTGTCTATACTTGCAAAAAGGTTACTACAAGATAGATAATCGGATAAAAAAGACGTTTTCGTGTATGAATCTCTGTCACACGTAAATCAAGCCAATGAACCTAGTTAGGAACAACTCTGTCCTTTGTCAAAGGAACTTCCATTTTTGTCATCTACTTTCACCTACTCACTGCCTTGTTACAAGCTTTGTTGATTGGTGAATTATTTAATCCAATGTCAATTATTCTGACTCACACTCACGCGGAGACACGAACTAAAACTGTGAATTCTAGACTCCCAAACTTATTATCAACTAAGCAAATTAATTTTTTTAGTGTTTGTATACGTCTCCTGTTAGCCGTACTCACATGAAAAAAATAAAGGTTTATAACCTGGGATCAGATTGAGTATGTTTTGCAGAACTAGAAAAACCTTAAGAAATATCAGTAAACTAACCTGTGACCTTTGCTATGGCATCAATAAGCATTCCTTTCTATCTGTGTCTGCTTGCTATCTGTGCCAAATTCGCCCCTCAACTGGCCTATGACATGCCAAGGCCTATCTTCTTTCTTGGAGATTCCACAGCTGATGTTGGAACTAATAATCTTTTGCATGGAAGCAAGTTAACGGCCAACTTCCTCCCCAACGGTGTTGACTTCCCCCGCTCACAGCCGACTGGGAGGTTCAGCAATGGGTTCAACACCGCCGATGAACTTGGTTAGTAACCTGCCGCCCAGGTTTCACATTGAACAAAATACACCTACATCTGCTAACATTTGCCATGTTGTTGTGATCATAATGCCTTGCTCAGCCAAACTTTTCGGGTTGAAGAGAAGTCCACCGCCTTACCTGTTTCTGCTTACGCTAGGATCCCATCAGTTCAAAAGGCGTGTTCTCAGAGGTGCAAACTTTGCCTCGGGAGGGGCTGGAATTCTAGATAAAACTAACTCAGACAAGGTAAGACTGTTTTGAGGATTCGGTTATAACTTTGCAATCTCTGTCATTCAAGTAACGCATTCTAGCCAACTGAAAGGATCTTGTGATGTGTTTCACTGTCAACAGACTGTTATGCCATTATCGGAACAGATCAATCAGTTCACTTCACTGCACGGTAATTTTACTGCTATGATGGGAGCGCCTAAGACTGAAGCAATGCTCAATAAGTCTTTGTTCTTCATCAGTATTGGGAGCAATGATATCTTGAACTACTCACCAAGAGAAGATGGAACAGGAGATGCGTTTATTTCCCTTCTGATAGCAACATATTCCAAACACATCACAGTAAGAGCAGTCTTTCAGTTTCTCCCCCATTAAATCACACAAGTTTCCTTGTAAAAATCACTTCCCAGTAAGATCGATTTGATCAGTTATCATACCTTCTAGACGTTGTATGAAATGGGAGCAAGAAGATTTGGCATCATAAGTATTCCACCTGTGGGTTGCTGTCCGCATTCAAGACTGAAGCAGTTCAAGAAGAACGGATCCACTTCTTGCGACTCTACCATGAATGATCTGGCTCGGGCATTCCACTCAGCACTCAACACCCTTTTGCTTCATATCAGCTCGAAGCTTCTGGGAATGAAGTACTCTCTCGGAAACACATACCAAATGACTTATGATATTATCAATAGAAAATCCTTTGGTAAGAATTTATCAACACTTTACTATAGTTTAAAGCTAAAAAATTGAACGCGCGCATACCTTCAAGGAAAGGACTGGCTCTGGCTGTACTACTACTCTTTTGATTTCTTTGAATTGTTGTAGGATTTCATGACGTGGAATCAGCATGCTGCGGACATGGAAACTTAAACGCTCAAGGCCCTTGTAATTCAACAGCATTGAGTTGTCCTGACCGCCTGAAGTATTTGTTCTGGGACATGTACCACCCAACACAGGTAGCCTCCACTATGGAAGCTGTAGCACTTTATCTGGGGCCATTTTACGTATCACCAATTAGTTTTGGTCAACTGGCAGGGGATAATTAGCAATCCAGCATGAACTTTTGATTAGAGAACTGTATGAAAATAAGTAAAATTGACACAGAAATCATGTTTATGTGATGGAGGATTGCTTACTGCAATCTGAAAAAAAATCAGTTTCTAATGAGTGGAAACCTCTGACTGTACATGGATAGTAGAGCGAAACTTAAAACTGATAATGTGCAATCTCAATATGCGAATACATACTCAATGATCTAATCATTCGTGTTAGCTCAAATTTACATGGAGCTCTTACCAATGAAGTTTATATATGGCAATCATATTACACGAGGTGTATCTTTATGTACCATACAAGAAATATAATACCACCTTCAAGAACAAATGACAAATAAGTTGATTATTAATAGATGGGATGCACTCGAAAGGGATAGCTGTAGATATGAAACCTCCAATGCTAGGGCTCTTGTAGTTAAGCAGCATCACATCGTCCAGATTGCTACAAGTATTTGTTCTGGAAAATGTATAATTACCACCCTACACAGATCTCTCCAGTTGACGCACATTATACAGGGCCACTACCGATTAATTCTTTTCAACGGGCACAGGAAACTAGCAAAGCCGGCATGAATTCGTGATCAAAGAACTGCAAAAAAACAGTAGAATTGTATAAATATAAAAGGAACTGTCACAGATATAACGGCTGCATGCTTGTGGTAATAGTCAGGCATGCAGTACATTATTACAATCAATGTTGTGATACTGATCAGATTGAAGTAGTCTAAAAAGTTGCGATGAAGTTTATAAAATGGCAACTTACTTACAAATTGCTCTTCATGTGTTTGAAAGAACGATGACAGTTATCTGAGATCCAATCAACGACCATTATTTATTAACAAGAGCAAGCACAATCTCTTGATTCACCTTTGCCCTATATATAAACATGTAAAGGAACTCTCGTGAAACGTATCAAACTGTGTCCCATCTCAGCCACAGCTGATACATCACAATATGAAAACCATATAAGACTACGGCTGCTCGTTCCACACCTAATCTCGCATAGCACACTTTTCTTTTTTCGAATTGTTGATAAATTAGGCTGTTGATAAATTAGGCTGTCTCCCAGACCCATTTCAGGTAACCCAGAAGAGCATGACAATTGATTAGCAAAAGGGAGGCAGTTCGCTAACTTATTGTAGTACAAATAGTCCAACAACCGGAGAAATGGAAATTTGAAAGAAGTCTGTCTTACAGCTCAAAGAAATTTTCTGCTCTAGTACTCAGTCCTGTCAAGTGACATGAAGATTGAAGAAATGTTCGGTTTGGACCATAAGATGAGGAGTAAGTTGCAGCATGTAAAGAAGTCACTCAGATTTTGTTGAGCAGTTTCTGAAGATAGAAATGCCACCAAATTATTCAAATACATATTACAGTAACTGGACGTGCCAGTCACAACTGTAATAGGTAAAATCAAGTAAACTTGTGAGTAAGATTAGGCAGAAACGAGGCATGATCTCTTCAAATAACTTTTTAGAAAAACAAATGATAGATTCATGGCTCAGAATATTTTATTGGACCTACGTATGTAAGATTGAGAATTAAAAAACAGATACCAATGATTTAACAAAGAACAGCTGTAAGTTACCTGGCAATGTATAACACGATTCCTTTCACCGTTTCAATTTTGGGGATATTCCTGCAGATTAGCATCAGGTTATGGGGATATTCTTGTTTTCAACGTTAAATGAGGTAACCAATGGCACAATCTTGTCTATATTAGCACTGTTCATTGGTAACTAGATATTCCAAAACATTAACGTTTTCGTTTATGGAAATGGAGATCAATGTCACACAAACTTAAGCTACTATAATCAGTAACCAACATTTCGTCTTAACAGACATGAAATCCTATTATATAATTTGTTTTGTCTTCTATGGTCTGTTCTTCTATTTGTAGCTACATTCACTTATTATAAAGCACCAACTCTATTAAATTGTGAATTAATTCAAACACTCAAGCAAAGTCACCATCAGCTGAAACTTCAAACCGTGGACATCTTTAATTCCGCCCCAAAGAAATCATTCTTCGGTATTGTAGAAAAGTTTAACTCCTTAGGCCTCACCAAACATTTCAGCACAAAGGCCCCTATAAATACTGCCAAGAATCAGTCAGCAAGCATAGAAATAAGTTTTGGCACAAGTAAAGCAAGAAAAAATACGCCCTCATCCTGTTATGGCCACAATAAGCATGCCTCTGTTTTTGTCCCTGCTGATTATTTGTGCCAATTCCATGCTTCATTTGGCCGATGCCACCAATAAACCTGTGTTCATTCTTGGTGATTCAACAGCTGACGTTGGAACTAATAACTATATTGCAAGCACGTTAAAAGCCAATTTCCCCCACAATGGCGTTGACTTCCCCAAGCGCCAGGCAACTGGGAGGTTCAGCAATGGTTTCAACAGCGCTGACGAACTTGGTTAGTTCAAACGTAGATTACTATATCTCCCAAGGTTTTGCACCGAATAAATGCATGCACATCTGCTAACATGTCGTGTTATGTTAATGATGCCTGCCTCAGCAAAACTTTTCGAGTTGAAGATGAGCCCACCTCCTTTTCTGTATCTCCTTACGCTTGGATCTGGTTTCCAACAACACATCTGCAACGGTGTAAACTTTGCTTCTGGGGGTGCTGGACTCCTAGACATAACTAATAATAACAATGTAAGGCCCTGAACTTGCTCGATTGTGAGGATTCAGTTCTAATGTTGTAATCTTTGTCCTCTGATATTTTCTTTGCATGCCCCATTGCATTGCTTCCTCAACAGACAGTGCCCTTATCGGAACAGATCAATCAGTTCACTACAGTGCGCAATAACTTCACTGCCATGATAGGCGAACCTGCGACTGAAGTAATGCTCAATAAGTCTTTGTTCTTCATCAGTATCGGGAGCAATGACATTTTTGGTTATTTCAACAGAAGCGATGGGACACCTCCAGACAGCTTCATCACTATGATGCTATCAGCATATTCTCAGTACATCACAGTAAGTTTCTTGGTAAATCAGTCTCCAAAGATACAAAATCACCAATTATTTCACGCTATAACTGATTTCATTGGTGGTGGTCCTAGACGTTGTACGGACTTGGAGCAAGAAGATTAGGCATCATAAGCGTTCCACCAGTAGGTTGCTGTCCACTTTCAAGACTAATCCAATTGAACTCCACCGGCACCAACGGCTGCTTCCCTCCCATGAATGATTTTGCTCAGGCGTTCCACTTAGCCCTCGACGGCCTTCTACTCAACATCAGCTCACAGCTTCCAGAAATGAAGTACTCTCTTGGGAATACATTCAATATGACTCTTGATGTCATTAATATGCCATCAAACAATTGTGAGAAATCATCAAATTCTTGCCATAATTTAATGTTATAAATTTTAAAAACATGCATAAAAGGAAGCAAGGATTGAGGATAGAGATACTGTAACATCTTATGTTCTTCCTACTGTAGCACTATTCGGCACGGTGGATGGAGCATGCTGTGGGCATGGCACTTTGAGCGCTGAAGGCCCCTGCAACAGAACAGCAGCACTTTGTCCAGACCGCAACGAATATCTGTTCTGGGACATGTTCCACCCGACTCAGAAATCCTGTTACCTCGCTGCTCAAGAATTCTATAACGGCCCAACTTATGTTTCACCAATTAGCTTTAGTCAGTTGGCACAGGACAACTAGCTACATATCCAGCAAAGCAACAACAAGGGTGTTGATAATAAGTGCCATTGCCGAAGATGCCGTGATTATGTATGTGTTGTAGTTAATAATGTTCATGATTACTTCGAAACAATTTCCTGTAACTGGAGTATTATCTAATTCCAATAACTGTTGGAACAATATATATATTAAAACTTGATATGTATATCTTCACGAGCAAACAACACAATAAGTATAAATTAACAACAGATGGGAAAGAAAACAATCGAGGATGAATATAGATGACTAGAAACGCAGTCCAAGTCTACCGCAAGGCCATGAATACGATCATCGATCAATCAATCATCTCCGCGCATACCTAACAGCGTGCCGTCTCAGCCACAGCTGATACATCAACATGTTGAAAGCATCCATCGCCTGCGGCTCCTCGTTCCACACCAAATGCTTGCTCGCAGCCATAGCCATTTCTCTCATCTCCGCGATCTTCTCCTCGCTCACCTCCGATAAAATCTGTTTCAGCCGCCCGGCGCCGCGCACCGCCACCACCAGAGCCATGTCGGACCATCTCAAAACATCCATCAACGGCAAGTCCTGAATCGGACGGTCCACGATCACCACCGGCACGCAGCCGGACGCCATCGCATCAACGATCCCGGCCACCTCGCCGTGATATAGAAACAAACAGAATTTACTCTCTGTGAAGCTCTCCGATTGCGCAGGTTTCTCCTCGACCAGAAAATCGGAGTCCGATTTCAACTCGTTGACCAAATTCAGCTCCGTCTTCCCGTCCCACCGCAAGTACCCCAAAATCGAAGTCCTCGTCGAGTTCTCCGCCCTGTGGAAGAGCTCCAGCGGCGAGCCGCCGGGAGGAGGCAGCGTGATGTCCTTGTGCGGGATGAAATAGCCGGAAACGACGGGGAAAACCGAAATTTGGATGGAATTCTTCTTCAGCTCGAGGATATTCCGGTCGGAAGAGTAGTCGATTCCGGCGGGCGAGACGAAGAAGTGATCGGCGCCGAGGGTTCGGTTCCAGTAGGGGAGGTCGGTGCGGAGCTCCCTGACGACGCGCCCCATGGAGCGCGTGGAGGTGTCGGGGGAGAATGGGACGAAGAAGAGGTGCGCTTCGTCGGGGTTTTGGGTGACGAAGGGGCTGCGGAGGAGGGAATTGTAGAAGAGAGAGGCCGGGGCGGCGGGAAAATCGAAAGGGGCGTAAGGGGTGCAGATGAAGATTCTGAGAGTTGTCAGCATGTTTTGGTAGCTCTGGGGGAGTGTGGTTGGGGAGAGGTAGGGGGATGGTGCGGCGGCGGAGCGAGCTATGAAGAGGCCGGCGATGAAGAGAGAGATCATTGCGGCCGCCGCTGCCATTGGAGGTGCTGAATCAAAGCGAGGTCCGACTTTTCTCTCAGCTGATTTTGTTTTATTTTTAGATATTTTCTCAGCGAATATTTGCGTTCGCAACTCTCAATCAAACTGTCAAACGTGGAAATTCTCGTCACTTTTTTATTTAATTTTTTTTATCATTCAATCATCATTAGTGTGATTTTTTTTTTTTAGAATATCATTAGTGTGATTATAATTTCAAATCACATAGTAATGAGTAGTATCCATCTAGTCATCTTCATCTTGCTTTTAAATAATTAAAATTGTATTGTCCAACTCAACACCGCAATCAAATTGCCTTGTCAAATATAGCTGCTTTTTATCCACTGCAAACTTTATTCTATAATCAAATAAGATATGATGATCCTTTTGGGAGTTATCAATAAATAATTTATTATTCTCTCCAAAAAAAAATATTATACAACATATACCTAATTTTTGTATAAAATTTTCGGTCTACCAGTCTAAAAAAGTTTCAATCCGATTTGGATGGAAAATTCGAAAACATGTAAGAATAACGCAAGATCGAATTATTAATTTAATGATAGAGTAGTTAATATTTATTAAGGCTCAAATTCAAATTCATTGATTTTTAAATTTAATATTGTCATTTCTAAAATTCTAATAATAGTAACAAGATTTGGTTTTAAATCCACCTATTTCAAATCTTGAAGTCGATGGACGATGGCGCAAATTAACAACTGATGTTTAGTTTTCATTTCTAATCCTACATTTTAATTGTTAGTATTATTTTTTGAAATCAAACAAAACGATCAAAACTATTTTCTCTTTTTTGAAAGGTAAATAAAGTACTCTAAAAAGGAAATAAAACTATTTTGGTGTGAAGGCTCAACTTAATTAGGGTCTAAAGCCAATAAATGAAATAAAAGATCCAAAACCACAATTTACGAAATGCTCAACCCAATTAGAGCCTAAAGCCAATACATGAAATGAAAAGACACACTACCTAAAAGCAAATACATAGACCCATTACCAACAAATTACACAAGTAAGATATAAAAAACAATACACCCACTACCACAAAAGTACAACAAAGGCTCAACTCAATTAGGATATAAAATTAATGCATAAATATTAATATAAAATTAGACAAGTTAGGATATAAAATTAATGCATAAATATTAATATAAAATTAGACAAGGATCGCACGAACGCAGACCCCAATACTACAAATTAAGCCCCATTACCACAAATTACACAATTAGATTATAAAAATCAATACATCTAGTACAACAAAGGCCCAACCAATTAGATTATAAAAATCAATACATCTAGTACAACAAAGGCCCAACCCAATTATGATATAAAACCAATACATGAAATGAAATAAAATAAGGGTTATTAGCACCTAAATACACCAACTTTGAGGGTAGTTTGGTTTTGCACATAAACTTTGAAAGGTGCAAAAAAATACATGAACTTTAATGTTTGTAAATTTTTTATCACAAATTCAAATATAAGATATTCGAACTCCATAAAAATCTTACGATTTACGAGTTTAGAGATGTATTATACGATATCTTTTAGAGGTGTCCAATACGATGTCACAAATTCAATTTATTCTCAAATTAAAGCTAACGTGACAAATCGAAATATCAACGTGTATTCATCGGACATTTTAAAAAATGACACCGTATAGGACATCTCTAAAAGATATCGTATAGGACATCTCTAAATTCGTAAATCGTAAGATTTTTATGGAGTTTGAATATCTAATATTTGAATTTGTGATAAAATTGCTACAACATTAAAGTTCAAGTATTTTTTTACACCTTTCAAAGTTCATCATGTGCAAAACCAAACTATCGCCAAAATTAGTGTATTTAGGCGCCAATAACCCATAAAATAAAGTAAATATTAATATAAAATTAGGTAGGGGCCGCGCGAACGCAGGCCCCCGCTGCCACAAATTACGACGTAGGCTCGACCATTATGGCCGACCTTAAGCGGGCGCCCTTCCGAAGTGCAATGGAAGTCGGCAACTTAGGCCATGGGTCTTATTGATCGCCCATAGACCCCGTCCAGGTAAGTAAGGTTTTCATATTAATTTTCTCCATTTATGTCTCCTTTTCCCTCACTAAACTACCCATGACATCACGATGTGGGATAGCTCTCCATCCATCACTTATAATAATGAAGTGCACCAACCAATTAATAAATCAAGGCATATATAAGTTCAAAATGCATTATTATTGTAGGAAACAAAATAGTGAAAATTTCATGGATAGGCTTCGATGACAGCAAATATGGAGCCAATATGCTTGACAGTGTAGCGACTGAATCCAGCGCCTTTGATCACAAAATCCCATTCTTCAATAGTCCTCTCTTTCCCTTTGTCTGTGTGGGCCATCATCACCATGTCCAGCGCCAGCCTGGCGTCGCTGTATTTGTCCTCTTCTCCGTCGACGATCACCGCCTCCGCGATGATCACCTTCCCCGTCTCCTTCGGAATTGCCTCTCGACAATTCCGAAGGATCTGCACACACTCATCGTCGCTCCAATCATGCAGCACCCACTATCACATACACGTTACTCACTATTACTATGCAACAATGGTAAACACAAAAAAATTACCTAATTTTATTTCGGATGAAATTCCTTATCCCACAATTTACTGTGTTATATTATTAATTTCACTATTTTATTGCTATTTATATAAAATAAAAAAATATTAATATTAAAGAAATTCTAATTAATACTAGTATTTATTATTAAAAATATATACCCTAACTTTGAGATAATTATCTTAAAAAATAGTTATTAATTCAAAAATTGGAAAAACTAACCTAATCTCCTCCTACATGCAAATAAATAAAATGATAAAAATAATTTCTTCCTCCGTCTCTTAAAAATATACACATTTTACCAATTTAGGTCGTCTCATAAAATATGTAATTTTTATTTTTGAACAATACTTCACTATAATTTTTTTACTTTTCATTCCCATTTTCATAAAATGGGACTCATTTTTTACTCGTAATATACTTTTTCTAATATTTCTTAAAATTCATATTACCCACACTACCGCATGTTTTTTAGAGACGAATAGTGTATATTATTATAATAGTGAGTATAACTTTCTCTCTTTTATCTCACAAAAGCTTCACAAATAAACAAATGAAAAGCATATACCATGATGAAAGCCGCATCCGCCTTCGGAACTTGCTTGAACATGTCCCCGCCCACATGCTCCACACCTTCCACCCGCTCCGCCGCGGCGACGACGTGCGGGAGATCGAAGTTGATCCCCCGGATCCCCGGACGCGCCGCCACGACGGAGCGGAGCGCGGTGCCGTCGCCGCCGCCAACATCCACCAAGGAACCAATCCCTTCGAACGCCTCGCCGTAGCGCTCGAGGATCTCGCCCGCCGCCCGGCGCGCGTGGCTCGCCATCGCGTCGTTGATCAGCTTGCTGTGGCCCGGGTCCCGCGACGCGAACTCCCACACGTCCCGGCCGTGGGCGGCCTCGAACGCCGAGCCCCCGCCCACCGAGGCGCGCGAGCTCAGCGCGTGCCACGGGGCGAGCATCACGGGGCTGCTCTCCATGAGCACGAACGAAGCGAGACTGTTGTTATTCAGCCTCGCTTCGTCGTCTCCTCGCAGGAGCAACCGCGAGAGCGGGGTTTGCGCGTATTGGCCCGTGGCGGCGCGCAGCTCGAAGAAGCCGCGGTGGATCAAATACCGCATGATGCGGCGGAGGGCCGGGGCCGAGCAGGCGACGGCGGAGGCGAGGTCGGGAAGCGACATCGCGCCGCCGTGGGCCTCCAAGGCGTCGGCGATGCGGAGCTCGATCGCGCACTTGACCACCGCCATCGGAGTGAAGCCGAATACGTATTGCCATATGTCGACCTCAGCCTTCTCTCGCGCGTTGGCTTCTTTCATTGATTTAATAGCTTCCATTTTTCGAATTGAAGGAGATTTTGTGGCTTCGGACATGAACACAACGCAGACATATATTAGATATATAATGCTGACAATATAAGTAAGTAACGTGATACATGATGATGATTAATGATTAATGTTTCTTGTGTTTTTAACCATATAGTATAGTATTGTATCGTATCCCTTCGTCCTTATATAGGCAACCGACTACTATAAGTAAAAAAAAGATGGTAGCTAACCAAAATAAATAATTAACACTAATTTTAGAGGAAATGTTACAATAGTTTTATACATGCGTGAGTACATTTCCTTTTTAAAATGCACACTTGGTAGTTGGTACAATAGTGGGACATATTTTTATTTTATAATAATAATTAAATTAATAGTGAGACACGGACAATGAAACATAGAGTCTGGAATCCTATGTCTTATGAATAAACTTCACTCGCGTCATGGTCTTTTGTCCCATAATTATTGTGTCTCATCGTATTTCACTTTTAATCTGTTATAATTTTTAATCGTATTTTTTTGATTTATTGCATTTTAGTATGACTTAAGATAATTAATTAGGGTTCACTCATTTTTGTATATATATTTAAATGAATGAATGATTATTAGGGTTAATTGCTCCAAAGTTAGGGTACTATTTTTAACATTTTCAAATTTCAGTGATTAATAGTATTAATTAGAGTTCATTATATTAATAATATTAATTGTGGTACAGAGGATTACATCCGAAACAAATCGCCCTATGTGGCGGACTTCATATGGATTTTAATGAGGTGAATAGCCTCTAGAATTTTATCTAGAGCATAAGTATATATGTCTTCAAGAAGAAGAATAATCTTCTGCAGTATTATGTATTATTTGGCTATTTTATGAGTCAATAACTTGGCAATAATTAATCTTAAGGAATGACAACGACACTCTCTAATTTGACTAATTCTGGCCTGGTTTTTATATTTGAATTAAACATTTATTTATTGGTAAGTTGAAAATTTGTTGTTATTCCAAAATTTTCCGTCCTCATTTATAAATAGCTACGAATACTAGCAGTTTTTATTTTATTTTTTTGATTTGGGGGAGTTGGGGAGGGGGAGCAGTGGGGTTTGAATCCGGGACCTCACTGTTCACACACAGAAGGTCGTATCGCTTGGTGTCCCCTTGAGTACGGCGGTTTTTATTTTATAAACCACTAGTGAATTTTGGCAGGGAAATACTTTACATATTATAAGTTATAAGTAAATGTATGAATTTAAAAGATAAAATTTTATAATTTAATTTGGTAGTATTATGTAAAAACGACTTGTATAAAAAATGGGAGAGAGTATTATGTTTTGCTATTATATAGTATTAATTATTAATTAATACTATATTGATTAATAATTAATACTATAGATTTGTTATTTATTTAAATATTAAGGTCCGCAGTACAAGGACATAAATGATGCGGTAGATTATCTCATTCCCTACTAATTATCGAGATGCGTACCGTTTCCAAAAAAAAAAACCGAGAAGGGCCAAAATTATTATAAGTGGTGTTTATTTTACATTTACAATCATTATTATGTGTGTTGGCATAATTATTTGTAAGTGGTATTTATTTTACAATAATTATTATATAGATATTGTTACTATTAAAATATTGGTAAGAAATATGTAGGTCCACAAACATCACTTCCCACTCTCAGTTAGAATAATATTCATGCATATTATATTATATTTAGAGGAAAATATCATTTTGATATTTTCTTATATACACGCATTAATTGAGAACTCTAGAAAGATACATATTCTCCATTAAACAAATCCAAACCAAATTAATTGAGGGGCTTGGGTATCCAAAGTTTTAACACATTTCTAGATCAATAAAAATTGAATCGTTGGATGTATTTTTTTCAACTCACCATTAATTATCCACCAAAGTAAACAAGTTACTGTTAATTGTTAAAATAAGTTGATTTGAAGTTGTATAAAACCCTCGAAACTGGTCAAAACTATATTCACTAGAAGCCACATGTTAAATTTGCAAAGTTTTTAGTAAAAGCAAACATGTGGAGAGTGTGAATCAATATTAATTAGTCCCACATCGGTTGTTTAGGAAAGTTCATTTGTGGGAGAAGCAAAATAAAAGGAAAGCAAGTTGAGAAGCAAAATTCATCTTTGCGCTTGGGGCAATGACGCAGCTAGTGAGGTTCTAACCGAGGCGCGTCTATTGCTGGTTGAAAACTATTTCCAAACCCCCTCTTCGGCCCAGGCTTGACTTGGGCCGTCGAGAATTTCTGGAAGGGCTCCCTTTTTGGGTTAGGCCCTACAATTCTAAGTCTATATTGTTAGCTTTAACTTTACTTATATTATTATTATTTTATTCATTAATTTTATAATTGAGTATCATATATATACTGCATAAAAAATTGAATCGAAAAATTAAAAATTTTAGAAGTCATAAACAACCAATTCCCACGTAATTAAAATTGCTAAAAGTAAATCTCTGCAGTTAAGAGAGATTAATTTCCAATCCCCACGTAACTAAAATTGTAAGTAAGCTTCGCAATTAAGAAAAATTGCTAAAAGTAAATCTATGCAATTAAGAGAGATTAATCTCCAATCCCCACGTGACTAAAATTGTAAAAAGTAAATTTTGCAATTAAAATCATAACTCGTACGTGGATATGGTTGAAAACTTTCTTTCCCGATAGCTTTTATTACTCACACCACGATTGGTTGTTGGATCGTTTTAGTTGTTGTCCGTCTAAATAGATATGTTAGTTTTTTTTTTTTTTTTATGTTTGTCTACCCGATTTATCCGTACAAGGGTTTGAGTACCCCTTTGATCTTTAATTATATTTATTTTAACTTGAAAAAAAAAAGTAGATCTCTGCAATTAAGTGAAATTAATTTAATTTCGAAAAGGTCGGGATAGTTAGTCTTTAATCCTACAAATCAAACAGGAAACAGCCAATTCCCATGTGATTAAAATTGCTAAAAGTAAACATATGCAATTAAGAGGTGGTAGCCAATGACGAGACGCCACGTCAGCAGCAGGCGCACAAGCTTCGGTTTTGTCAAACATCTCATCTCTTTTCCCATCACCACTTCACCAGCATTTGCTCTTCACTCTAATCTCTACCTCTGCAAATTTTAGGTTCTAGAAAGAAAATCACTGCCAAATTCGAAACAATCAACCTGAAATTCGTAAATTATGCTTTTCTCTTCCGTAATCACGTCGACTCCCCATGTTTGCTTGCCGAAGGTCACTCGTCCTGCGCTCCGCCGCACAATTCGATGCTCCGCCGCATCGGTTTCACCTGGATTTGATCTCAAGACGTATTGGACGTCTCTAATTAAAGAAATCGATCAGAAGCTCGACGAGGCGATTCCTGTGAAGTACCCGCAGCAGATCTATGAGGCAATGCGCTATTCAGTTTTGGCGAAGGGAGCTAAGAGAGCACCGCCGGTTATGTGCGTCGCCGCTTGTGAGATTTTCGGTGGTAACCGCCTCGCCGCCTTCCCCACCGCCTGCGCTCTTGAAATGGTATGTTTTTGTATAATATTGATGCGAATTTTCTGCTTTTCATATTTGCATTTTTTTCTTCAATCTCTTGTTCAAGTCTTCTATGTTCTCAGATTCTGAATCAGCTAATGCTACTTACGAGCTGTAGTTAGAAACTTTTAGCTATAAAAAGTATTTGTAGCTATACAGGAATCTATCAAGGATTATAATAACATTTTCTAGTTTGAAATTTCTACAAATTGTAAAATTGTTAGGTTTATATCGTTCTAATTTAGAAATCAATACTGCCTTATGCTTATTGGGGCATCTTTGTTGACTTAAATCACATGTTAAGATTGTATGATGTGCAACTTAGGTTGGCCATCACTGTCATTGTGTCTTGAATATTTTTTTTATATAAATTAGAGCAAGTCCATAAACTAGGAGATGTGAGGATAGGTACCTTGAATCAAACAGACTGCAGATGGGAACATAATTGATTATTGTTTTTCATTGTTGGATAGTATATCTTAAGATGAGTTGATGGTTTGCTTCAACGGAATGATATATTATAAGTTTATAACCATGAATTCCACCCTTTAAATCTTGAAATTAGGACTCTGCAGTCTGCACAATTTCATTATGTATTGCATTTCTTCTGGTGTCAATGTCAGTTTTACTGTCTGGAATTCATACCATCATTCTCATATGATCTAAGTTTCAATCTCTGACCCTTTTATTTTTACTATTAATCTACACTTCTACAGTTACATTTTCTACGTCCAACTTTGCTTGAACTAGGCAATCTAAAGAAATTTACCGCTGAAACAAATGAATGATCACATTCAAGGTTAGACCAGTTTCATATGCTGGCAACCATCCCACTTCCCTTTTCTCATCGAGCTGCATCACTCAAGCTATTGGTTAATTTTGTTTGTAATCTCTTATTTCTTACCATATGCGCCTTTGAACAATAGGTCCATTCTGCTTCATTAATACACGATGACTTGCCGTGCATGGATGATGATCCATCTAGAAGAGGCCAGCCCTCGAACCACACAGTGTTCGGTGTGGATATGGCAATATTAGCAGGGGATGCATTGTTCCCTCTCGGCTTCCGTCATATTGTTTCCCAGACCCCCACGGATCTTGTCCCTCACACCCGCCTCCTCCGAGTGATTGCTGAGATAGCAAGGGCGGTGGGGTCCACCGGTATGGCTGCTGGTCAGTTTCTCGACCTTGAGGGTGGGCCCAATGCAGTTGATCTCGTACAAGAAAAGAAGTTTGGCGAAATGGGCCAGTGCTCTGCTGTCTGTGGAGGCCTACTCGCCGGTGCTTCAGATGATGAGATTGAGCACCTGAGAAAATACGGCCGGGCTGTAGGTATTTTGTATGAGGTGGTGGATGACATCCGGGAAACGAAACTGCAGCCGGAGGAGAAGGATAAGAGCAAGAGCAAGGGTAAAAGTTATGTATCCGTGTATGGAGTTGAGAAAGCGATGGAGGTGGCTGAGGATTTAAGATCCCAAGCAAAGAAAGAGTTGGAGAGGTTAGAGAAATATGGCGACAAGGTTCTACCATTATATAGCTTCGTTGATTATGCTGCTGATAGGTATTTTGGCTTTGAAGAATTAGTTTAATCAGCTTCTGATTGATTTTTGCTTGAACCTGTTATAAAAAATATGCCTATGGCACTTGTTTGTATTGATGTATTTCTATAATGATATTATAGCAGCAGTTTTAGTAGAGCAAGTTATTTAAAACCCTATGGGAAATCTTGATCGATTAAACTCATTTATGGAGTTTCTTTGTGTATATATTTGCTGTGATGCCAGTATATTTCTGTCTGTAAATATAAAGATTGATGTATTTGAGTTTAAGCTTTGATAAACTGGAAAAGTGGGATGAAGAAATACTAGGGAATAAAGATAGGTGATATGAAGATGAGATATATGTTTCTCTATTATTCTTAATCTTAGTGAATCCTAACTAATAATCTTCTAAAATTACAAAGATAATCAGGATTGAATACTTTAATTTTTTTGGTTTCATTTTAGCTTAATTTAGAGGTTCTACTGTGATTACTTTGATTATAAATTTACTATCATAACTTTGATTTTTGGTTTCATTTTACCCGTTATAAGATTATTAATATATAATGTTGGTGAGATCATAAGATTTATATAAGGACCTTCTGAAAATTTATAATTTAAGTAGTTTTTATAAATTATTAATTTATATAGTGGGCCGAAGTTGGGACTTCTGTTCTGGGCCCATGCAAAGCCCACCTTCAATGATAGGAAGTAAAAATACAGCCCAATAGATCCATTTTGTTTTCGAAGTCTAATCTTATTTGGGCCTCCTCACATATTACCTAGATTTTAAAAATTCACCTTAGTTTTGTATTGACGTATCATATATTGAACAAATATTATGGCTGAGTATTTTACAAATCGTTTCACTATATAATTATTATTCAAATTATATATTTGAGTTGGTGATAGGTAGTGGTAAAGGAGATTATTTTTTTCAAACCCAGAGATCATACAACTTAATACGGAGGTTTATTCATGTGTTAGTATTTTTTAGATAAAATAGTAAAAATACATTCTAAACCGAAGAGAAAAAATGTTTTATTTAATAAGTAACATTAAAGTTGGCATTTATATATATCCTGAATAAAAAATAGTAAAATATAAGATCAAGATGCATATTAATTGAAAAGCATTTTAATATTTCCTCGTACACATGTGTTGTTTATAATATTCCCATTGCTCCATAGTGTTGACATTTTGCAGTTAGGAACATTTTATTTATTTATTTTGGACTGACTTCTCTCAACTTGTTCATTAATATAAAACACTAATTAAAATCATTATCGAAGATAGACACGATACTGCACGTACTTGATTTTTGCCATTCTACGCAAATTACTATGATCTATATATATCAAATGTAACAGTTTCCTTTTTTGAGTTGAAATGTAATGTTTCTTGGTCTGAATAATTGCCTATAATAGTCAAGAATAATTAGGTTTTTCAGATGGATAGATCCACATGTTTCACATATAGTAGTACACTTATTCAAACAAATTTTTTGGATCGAAAAACCGTAAATAAAAAGAACTATTCAAACATATAAATCATGCTTGTAGTTAGTCAAATTTTCAAAGATTTTACTACACAATATTTTTTAAAAAAATAGTTAACCGTTGGCCAGTAACATTATTATTAGCATAATTTATTTTTTGTAACCACACCATTTGAGATCACTATATTTCTCACACGTTCAAAACAAATTGAAGGTAAATTTTCGACTTCACAAGCAGTCAAAGTTAAGTAATTGGTGGTGATTCTTTATGATTTTTTTTTTTTTGAAATTAACTAAGGTGTTGTTTATACTCCCTCCGTCCCGCGAGTCTTGACACGTTTTCCTTTTTGGGCCGTCCCACGAATCTTGACACGTTTCCTTTTTTGGCAATAGTTATTACCTTCTCTCTCCTACTTTATCACCTTTATTATATTCTCTCTCCTACTTTATCACTTTTATTACCTTCTCTCTCATACTTTATCAATTTTATACTTTATTAATTACACACTTAAAACACTAATCTACAACTCCTTAATTCTCGTGCCGAACCCAAACGTGTCAAGACTCGCGGGACGGAGGGAGTACTTAGGTGCATTTGCTTTGAGGCATAAGAAAATGATCAAAGTTTCATTTACCATCTTATACCTTGTTTGCTTTTACATAATAAAAAATTCAGACATGTGGTATAATTTTGATGAGGAGTAAAATATGCACCAGCCCAGCCCGAAACATTCAGTGCTGACCTAGGAGCAGTGAGAACAAGTCAGTTTAGAGGCTCCACGGGAAGACCATGTAATAAAGCTGTCAAGAACATGATCATACTAACCCTGCGACAGCATGAGCGCAGCGCTGCATTTGGGGAAGAGCTGAATCCAAAGTGACAGAGCTGAATCCAAAATGGCAGGGCTGACATCGACCGGGCTGAGGAGCAACATCTTTTACGAGGAATGAAGGGCAGGGAGCAGGGTTGTCTCTAGGCAGGCTTAATTTTACCGTTTTGCCCCTGTTTATCTTTATAAATAGAACCATCGCACTCCCATGTAACTTACGTGATATTCAAGACTACAATCTTTGTTTTCCTTGCTAATTGCTCTCAACTTTCACTCCAACGCACAACAGGTAAATCTTCTCCAAAGCTACCCAAATCCGAACTCATCAAATTTTATACCACCTTATAAGGAGTGAATAAATATATTATCATTCAAAATAAACAAGATAAATAAAATCTGATCCTCACTTTAAGTGATAAATTTATACTTTATTATAACTCTCTATTTGGAGGGATAAAAAGCAAATACATCATTGTTATAAGCATATGCATAATGCAATGTGTAGGGTTAATTCGGTGGAGCCAAGATTTCAATTAAATTTAATTAATTGAATTTAATTAAATTCGGACGTGCGATATAACATTTATGAATTCAAAATACAGCCTATATATCGTGAGACAAACTTCTCAAAAGAGTTGACGATGTTGTAAATATATGTCTAGATTCAATTCATCTGAATCCATGTCCAGGTTCGTTGAATGTATATCAATCCCTCCATCCTTGTCGAGTTGTTAGACATAAATATGCAAATAATTCATTACTACAAAAGAAATTTCATTTATAAGTTTCAAACTCAACAAAAGTTTAACAATTCACATGCAATGAGATCTAGCTACGTATTTTCCAACTCGAGAAATTTCATAATTGTACTACGATATGTTTAAAATTAATATCGAGAACATACACACTTATTTTTTCAGACTAAAGACGAACGATATTATCAATTCCAATCAAATTGCACAGTAATTGAACGTTAAAACGGGAGTCCAATCTTCAAATCGTTACATTTTGAAATATATATAATATAAAACTAGCATGTTCATGAGTGGCTTTATTAACTTTCCGACTATGCATGACAAAACTCAAAAACATAATTCTTGGCATGGGAACACTTTTTTTTTTTTTTTTTTTTAATTTGAACTTTTTAAGAAAATGAACTTGCAATTAAAATGCGACCACAATATAACTCAAATTAAATTAGATAGACAGACAATATATTACAAAAAAAGAAAGTAGGTAAATGGTATAAGCATTATGTATATGGTGGTAAACCATATTTGATCATGCATGAAAATAGCTGCAACAATAAAACCGAACCACGTAACTTATATATGTTGACACTTTAGGAAATTTTATATATATTTCCATTTAATATTTTAATATTCTTGTGAACAGTAATCTTGCATATGATTTGATCAATAATAAAATAAAATTGTTGGATCATTAATTAATTAAGTTGAGACGTAAAAGAAAAGGAAAGAAGAAAGATGAAAATTCACACTTATGCATGAATCACGTTGTTGTTCATGAGCTAAATTGGTGTGCTTCTCATTTTGTGATTTGTCAATGAGTCTAAATTAGCTTTATGGTTGGTGTAAAATTAAAGAATCCTAGCTATGTCAACTTGTGAAATACTAGCATTTACTAAATACTAGTAGCTGTCTAGATAAAAATTCAACAATAAAAATTGTTAATACATGCATGTTTGAATATTGATTAGTAGATAATTTATTATTTAGGGTTGCGATAAATAAAAGATAAGGACAAGAGAAAGGAAACCTTCCACTTAAGTAAATTTATCACCCGATCCATCGGGCTATATACAAAGCCTAGTTTCTTTTAATAATAATAATAATAATAATAATAATAATAATAATAATATTATTATTATTATTATTATTATTATTATTATTATTATTATTATTATATAACAAAACATAATACATGTTGCACGATTGGCACTTTTGTTTGTTCATTGTACTTGCCGATGAATCATATCTGCCTACACATGTACGGGTGTGTTGAAGCAATTATTTCTATCCCACATCGACTTGGTAATGATCTTATCTCTGGTAGTAATTCTTTTAATAAGGAGATAATGGGCCCGATTCTAAGATGGCATTCAAGCGAGCCGAGCCCAAGTTCAAAGAGAACTTTTGTTTGTTTATGTTGTAGTTGTCGATGGGTCATACCGATCTACACGAGCAAGAGCGTGTTAAAGTCACCATTTCTATCCCACATCAACTTGAGCTAATAATCTCTTGCAATAAATGCATCAGAGTTTCTCTTAGTTCTGCCCATATTGATAGTATAACCAAATTTGATTTTAATGAAATCGTATTAAATACTACACACATTTGCCAATATATTACGTATTCTATCCGTTCCAATTCAATTGGTCACATTTTCTTATTTAAATGTTTCAATTCAATAAGTTAATTCCTAAAATAAAAGAATCAATATATAACAAACACCATCATTCAACTCACTATTATTTACACAAAAAGTATGATTGAAATTCACAAATAATTATCTGTTTTTTTATCATTAAAAAATATCTTCATTTTATCTTCTATTTTTTGTCGATAAATATACTCTCAAAAAAGTTATTTTTTATCTCTCCGATTTTATTATAAATCATTCGTTCTTTAACATGTGTGCTCAAACTTTGTGGCCTACTAAATTAAAACAGAAGGAGTATATATATATAGGGAGAGGTTCAAATAAGAACCACTAAATAAAATTAGAACAGAGAACCATTTTAAACCATTCGATCATCAAGATCTACGGTGGATGCATCATCTTGGTGGATGAATGCAGATCCAGGGTTCGAATCCTGAAGGGAGCAAAAAATTTATTATTTTCGGATGCATTAAATTTAATAGCGAATGCATTAATTTATATAGTAGATGCATTGATTTTAATGGTTCTTATGTTCTCACGATAAGTGTGGTTCTCACTATAATCGCGCCATATATATATATATATATATATAAAAATTAATAATTGAATTTGTTTTTAAATAGAGGCGATCTGGTGAAGGTAGAAACGAGAGTGGCGTATTGTAGTGAAGAGCAGCATCAAGTCGCCTTGCTGTCAGCGATGATTTCCCACGTTCAATGTCCGTTGCCCAATAAATATGTCTCTTATTTAATATTATCAATTTTTAGTATTTAATATTATCTGTTCTAAAAAAAAAAGTATTTAATATTATCTATATTTTCAAGTTAAACCGGCTTTTCGAAAACCTAGAGGCCAACATATCATTATTATGCCCTTTACACGTCAGCATTTGCGCACGCTGCCACGTCATCCCCCTCCAACCTACGAGGATTCTTAATTAATTATTCCCCAAAATTCATAAATTGGGTCTACCAAGATCACATATCCTAACCTAATTACACTTTTAGTCAAACCCTTAATTTGGAGTTCAAGCATATGTACGACAAAATTATCTAGGAATAGTTAATTTTGCAGATACAAGGTAAGTATATATTATGTCATAAAATTATATTAGTGTATTAGTCTTTTAATGCCTCAATTTTAATCAATTCATTTATGTAATATACAATTGAAAATTTTATATTACATCGATGAATTAATAAAAGAGCACTAAAAGATTTTTTTTTTTCAAGAGGTCATTAGTTTAAGTCTCATCGTTAGCGTGTGTATTGCATTTTATATTGGTTTGCACTTGTTTGGTTATTGATTTGTAATAACATGATTTTAGTTATTTCTAGAAGTAGCTAATAAATTAGTATCAATCGAAATTCAACCTATAAACAAATTAGAAGAGTATTATGTGTATCCTAGTAGTAACTCTATATGTTATCAACAAATTTACAGCTATGTTACATTTCAAATAATGCAATTCCTCAAATCGAATTACTCCGTCACGCGGAGAAGGTTAACGCCCAAGACTTGACACGATCTTTAAATTTTTTTTTATTTACTTATGTAATTTATCAAAAATAAAAAATAAAAACTATATTAGTTGCTTCTATATATACGAATTATATGCTTAAATTTTAATTAAAAATCAAAATTTAAATATATTTCGTAGATTTACATATAATTAACCTACTAAAATGCAAACTTATACTCCAGTAATATATACGCGAGAGCTCAAAACATGCATTTCTTCTTCTTCTTCTTTTTTGCCTAAATTGACATGACTCGAGAGCTCAACAATAATTATAAAATATGATGATATTCAATTTAATTAAACAAAACTTTTAATACAGAATAAAACATGGTTTAAACCTTTTCGATGCCAATCAATCAATTATTTAAATTGCTGGAATAAGGTCAACTTTTTTCTCGATGCAAAGAGTATTAATCAGGGATAATAAAAAAGCATATGCTGTAATTTTCAGATGACTGATTCATTTCATGTTTTATACTATCAATTAAAATATTAAAACTTTTTACTAACAGTTAAACATGCATATCATGTTCATGGCATAATAAAAAAAATTATTAATTAAGACAGCAGAAAATTCTGGGCCAAGGGGGTTCCTGTCATGTTACACAATAATATGAAATTATATTAGCATTAAGACTTTTTTTTTTTTGACTTTACTAATCAATCCAAATTATAATTAATTATATATAAAGAAATTTATCGCAATCACGTCCTAATTAGCCATTAATAGCAAATGAGACGTGATTATTGCGCTGCACCTAACCTTCAAGGCTTCTAGTTCTAGATAGTTATAGATTTTTGGATTATAAGCATCGTGTGTTTTTTGAATGAATTTTGTTTATTTATATAAAAAAATATTAAATCCAGGTTGGTCACCTTGTGAAATCTACAAGAAAAAAATAAAAGGAAGTTAATAATCAATTAAAGTTGTACTACAAAATCATGCCTTAATTTGCAATTTGACATTCAAAATTAAACCATGCCAAAGTACAATAAGGCTTGTCTATTTTATGAAACCAAATAAAATTATATGAGTATCATAATCAAATCAAATCAAATCAAATTTTACTAATACGGTTTGATATAGTTTACAAATACTTCTCATTTTCCTATTTAAGATTAATAATAATCAAACATCTATTATATTTTCAGTCAATTGTTTTAAACTTTAACCATACTTTAAATATGAGCCCGAATCTTGATATTTATAAATTAACGAACCAAATAATATATAAATATATAGCATGCGTGTTACGTTTTATTTTAAAACTTTTGTTACGTTCTAAATTAACTCTAAACTTTGTATGTCATAAGTAATAAATTAATAATTATCGGAACTATATATGATTAATGAATTATTTGCCAATTTATCAAGTTTTTTCTTTCTTTCTTTTTTGACAAAAAAAAAACACGTGGGCTACTTTAGTGGGACCCACCAAGTAGATGAGTACGGATAAGAAGCATATTCCGGCGCTATTCTTCTCTTGGAGAGCAGCATCAATAGGGCTGAGCATAGAACCGACCGAACCGAAAAAACCGACCGAACCGATCATTTTTGGTTCGGTTCGGTTTTAAAATATCTGGTTGTCGGTTCGGTTCGGTTTTTACACATAAAAACCGATCATGATCGGTTCGGTTGTCGGTTTTTTAATTTTGGTTCGGTTATGAACCGAACCGAACCGATCATGATATATATATATAATATTATTTATTTTATATTACAATTTACAAGTAAACCCTAGTTCTCTCATTTACATTTTGAAACTCCCAGCCCAGCCCCCAGCCGCGCGGCCCGCGCCTCCCTCTCCATTTCGAAACCCTGGTTTCCTCCCTCCCTCCCAGCCGCGCCTGAGCCTCCATTCTCCACACTTCCCAGCCGGCAGCCGGCGCCTCTCCAACCGGCGACCACCCCCAGCGCCTCCATTCTCTGCACGACGCTACCGATTTCCGCCGTCTCTCCTCTAGGACGACTGGACGAGCAGACCAGGACGGCAGCACGATCAGACCCGCCGGCCGCCCCCGCTTCTGACTTCTCCAGCACGAGCCAGACGCCGTCCAAACCAGCTTCTCCTCCGCCGGACCGCCGCTGAAGCCTGACACTTCCGATTTCGAAAGGTAAACCAATTTCTTATGCTTTCTATTTTCCAGATTTCCGCTGAATCGATCTACATTCATGTAATTTGTTGTTTGTGAATGAATGGACAGAGTTATGTTTTCTATTTTCCAGATTTCCGCTGAACCAAGTTAGATTTTTTGTTGTTTGTGATTGTGAATGAATGGACAGATTTGTAAATTGAATTGAATGAATGAATGGACAGATTTCTTTAGGGTCAGATTTAGATTTTTTGGAAATTGATAAATTGAATGAATGGATAGATTTGTGTTTAGGTATTAAGGTATACGAATTTTAAGGTCAGATTTAGGTATATAAATTTTGGGGTCTGATTTTGCCTTGTTTATTTGGTTTTGTTTCAGTTTAATGGCTGAAAATAGAAAAGAGGGGGAAATGGCACCGCCCAGCGCACCTAGCGCAAAAGAAGGACCGGAAAAGCAAGGTGAAGTAACGTCAAAAAAAGGAGGGAAGCCGAAATCAAATGCGTGGGATCATTTCACGAAGTTTGTGGATGAAAATGGGAGGAATAAAGCAAAGTGCAACTACTGTGGTACCCCCTACTTCTGCGACTCAAAAAAAAATGGTACGACTGCACTAAATAACCACATGTCTAAATGCAAGAGTCATCCTTGTAGTTCGGATTTACAATCTTTTGATTGACAAGTTCAAAAAACAAAGGCGAGGTGTAGGAGATAGTGTTTCTAATGATTTGGATGTCTATTTAAGTGAGAAAGAAAGGGGAGTTGATGATTCAAAGAATTTTGACATAACATCTTGGTGGAAGGTTAACCAACCTAGATTGCCTATTCTTGCTCATCTTGCTCGGGATGTGCTATCGGTGCCTATTTCTACGGTGGCATCCGAGTCCGCTTTTAGCACGGGGGGGAGGATTCTTGATCCTTTTAGGAGTTCATTGTCTCCTAAACTTGTGGAGAGTCTCATTTGTTGCCAAGATTGGTTAAGGAAGTCGAAAGAAGCCATAACAATCGAAGAGGATATAGAGGCCATTCAAAAGCATGAAGAAGGTCTTTTTACTTGTGAATTATTTCTTTATATCTCCTTATTTAACTTACATTGTTTAATTATTTGGTTGTTTTCTTTTTGTAGCTTTGGCAAGTCTTGGCATTGTTTGTGAAGAAGGGAATGGAGATATGATGGAGTCTTGAAGCCAAATGATGAAGAAGCAATTGAAGTTGAAACTTTTGTGTTGTTTACTTAAAACTTTTAAATTCTAATTTTTATGTTGATGTTGGATTATTGGACATTTGTATTAAGGACTTGAATTGATGTTTGGTTGATTTGGGACTTGTCACTTGTTTAGGATTTATTTGTTAAGAAAATGGATATATGATGTTGTTTGCTTGTTTAGTATTTTAATTTAGGCTATTTTAGTGACTTCTTTAGTGAATTTGAGCAGTTTTTTATGTTTTTTTTTTTAATTTTACATGCTGTTTTTTTTACAGAATTCTGCATAGTTTCGGTTTTTTTGAAAAAAAAAAAAAATCGGTTCGGTTTGGAAACCGACCGAAACCGATCGGTTTTGGCCGGTTCGGTTGTGGTCGGTTTTCAGCCCTCAGTCGGTTCGGTTCGGTCCGTCTACAAGCAAGGTCGGTTCGGTTTCGGTTTGTCCAAATTGGTTCGGTTCGGTTCGGTTCCGAACCGATGCTCAGCCCTAAGCATCAAGGCGCCGCTTGCGCTGCCAGCTATTATTCCACGTGTTCATTTCCATATTGCCCATCAAATATGTACCCTACTTCCATTTTATTTAATAAAAAAAAGCCTCTCCAAGAGAAATACTAATTTTTCAGCCATTTTTTCAAATAAAAGATGTAGGAGTATAATATTTAAATAGATATTGGTATATAGTGAGAACGAGATGGATAAATTTGATGAAAAATAAGAACAAATTTTAAATGCTAGATTTTTAAATTTTATGACTGGTATATATTTTGAAGGAAGCGAAATTTTATATAGGTTCGAATCCTGTATGAGGTGCAAATTTGATCAATTAACTGAATATCGTTATTTGTGCATTATAAGCAGCTTATTCGTCAATTTATGTTGAATTATTCGTTATTCTCATTTCTCACGAAAAATAGCATTCTCAATATATCTCAATCTTATTTAAATATTTATTATAATAAATTAAACTGATCATACTTAAACTAACAACTAAGCTGGTTTAAATTAGACTACATACCAAGGAAAAGTATAATAAATTAATTAAGTTAGTACAACTGATTACTTACTCCCTCCCGTTAATAATAACTTACTTTTTTTTTTCGTTTGTCTCATTAATACTGACTCATTTATATATAAAAAAAAAAATTACTCCATCTCACAAAAAAATTGTGAACTTCATTATTATCTATTATTTTCATTATTTAATCATTCTTACTTTTAATAATCATACTCAAAAGTAAGAAGCCATACTTGACGGAAGGAAGGGGGTATATATATCGTACTTAAATTACCAATTAAACAAATATAAACTAGATCATGTATTAAAAAAAAATTACAATACTCGCAATATTAGTATAATTTGAATCAATAATTTCTTATAAAGAAAAACATTGCTATCTCAATTTTATTGCTCGAACTATACTTTATTTGGATAATTTTACATAGACAGCTTGTGATCCAAAAAGATTATCTCCCCAAAAAATCCAAAACGCGACACCTAAATTATAAAGGACACTCGAAAATCACATGCAACGAATTTTGAGGGCCAAGGGTTGTAGTGTTTTCCACGTGGAGACGAGTCATTTGAATTACTAAACAATCATCTTTTAATATATTATTATCAGATAATTCATCTTCTGAAAATTCACTAAACCCCACTCAAAATCACAACACCAAAACAAAAAGATGAAAATGAAATTTAAATTTAAATTATGGATTTCCAGAATTACGGGAACAGGGGCATATTGGTCAACATCTCGCCGTCAATCAACCCCTAAATTTAAAAAAAAAAAAATTAAAAAAAAAAAGTTTTCTCTTGTAGATGCTTCTTCACTTCAAGAGAGAGAGAGAAACGGATATGGATGAAGAAATAAACCAATTCAAAGCCCATATATAGCTCATCCATGAAATCCTTTTTAAATATATATTTTTGCATCAGTTGGTATCAATATGAAGTTTAATAATCTCGAGTTCGCAGCCGTCTCAAATCGGCATCTGCTACGTATAAATCCGCGTCCCCGGTGAAAATCTCATTTCTACGTAAACTGCAGCAGGTATCCGCATCTGAAAATCGACGGAGCTGATTGCGCGAAATTGCGAGTTACAGATGGTGATGGAAGATATAGGGAGCTGCGGAAGTACTAGGCGAGAGGAGAAACCGTCGTCGGCGAAGACGAGCCGGTTGCAGCAGAAGAAAGCGGAGGTTTACAATGAGGTTTTGCGGCGGCTCAAGGAAGTCGGACATTACGAAGCTCAGGAAATGGATTTCGATCATCAGCTTTGGGCTCATTTCAATCGCCTGCCTCCTAGGTTACATTTTCACTTTCTCATCAGAAAAATGATAGTTTATGCTATCGTTTTTCAAAATCCACTTAATTTTTTTTTCTTCGATTGTTTGTTATCGGATGATTGATCTTTTCCAGCTCGAGTGTGCTTCGTTCCTGCTGAATTTTGGTCGTATTTCATATTTGGATGCTTGCGAATTCCGATGCTACTGTGTTAGTTTTTTTTTTAGAGAGATTAATTTGTCTATGGCGTTAAAAACTAAACGAAACGTTACAATAGAATTAATCAGATTGAAACGAGTAAAACTCGAGCTAATTTTTGCATGCGACGAGGCGTGGGATTGCGATTGCGTTGGGATTGAGCGTTTTGTGCATTGTAATTAATGCGTGTAGGTACGCGATGGATGTGAACTTGGAGAGGGCGGAGGATGTTCTCACGCACAAGAGGCTCCTGCATCTGGCGCGTGATCCTGCTAATAGGCCCACATTTGATGTCCGTTTAGTGCAGGTTAGTTTGTCACTGTCAAACCTAATCCTTCCCATTTTTTTTTTTTTTTAATGTTTATCTGCTTTTGGATAAACATGCTGCTGCTACTTGATATATTTCTTGCACAAAATTTCTACTGGAATGCACATCCTTGTTTCGTTTAATGGGTCGAGCTTCGGCCTCGTGTGCATTGGTGATCTGTCCGGAAAGTAATGTTTGTGATCTTAAAATTGGAGTAACATGTGAGATCTTAGTAGTTTATTGAGGATGGAAGGATTATTTAGGTCGGTGAGAGCAGGCCCCATCTCCTGCTGTGTAGCACTCGAGCTTAGGAGCTAATTAAAGACTTCATGTATCTTGATAGCATCTCAAGTCAAGACACATGCTACTTGTGAGGCTACATCATTTATGTCAATAATATGGATCAACATTTTGACTATTACTAGATGATCATTAGTTTCTCATATTTCTGTTGGGATAAAGTTTGCTGACCTTGTACATACATTTAGGTTCATGAAATAGTACATAGTCATTCAAAATTCCTTGTTGTTTTGCATATTTGCTCGACTAAATCTTATCGTGCCTGAGGAAGGCATCTTATTTTGGTATGTCCTAAATTATCTGGTTGGTATAATCTTAACGTTAGGCGTTATCTTGTTTTATACAGGTAGTGCCAGCCTCGGATGGGAACTTAGGAGATGCGGCACATTCTAGTTCTCCAAGAAAGGATAGGTATTAGCAAAATTCTTTGTTATATGTAATGTTCATTGCATTGTTATGACATTTTCTTCTTTTTCATCATTGTAGCCCTTTGGTAATTTAAACTAAACCGCACATTTTCTATTCCCCCTTTGGTTTGATTCATTGCGATATTATGATATCTTACTACCATTTTGTATCCAGCATCCATCCACCACCTGCTTTTGGATCTTCTCCTAATCTTGAGGCACTTGCACTTCAAGCAAGCAAATCAGAAGTACAAGATGGAGATATTGGTGCAGATGCCGTTGCAAAGTTTAGAAGGTATGCTCATTGCTCTCTATAAATGTTCAACTCCCCATCTTCTTGGCTTAACGAGTGCTCATGCTTTGATTTCTGTTAACATTAAATAATATGGGAAACTGAGTAGCATCACCACAGAATCAGCATACTCAGTTACCTGAATTCATTGTGGTAAGAGTATATGCATTTTGAATGTTTTCTTTTTAATTCGTTTGGTGTTTAATTGCTGCAACATGGTAGTGTGCCATCCGTCTTTAATCCACTGTATAACATTGATAGTTGATTGGTAATGTGATTTTCTTAACCTATCAGTAGTTTGATCTGACAAGTGCATTCTAGAGCTTGACGCCTTCTCTTGAATTGGTAATGTAGGCCTATGCACGAGATTACTTTCTCAACAATTGACAGGCCGAAGCTCCTCAGTCAGGTAGCCGCTGTTGCTTATTATTCTGAAGCATGACTCCTCGATAATTTTATCAATTTTTACAACTCACAAGAACATCTAGCCGGACATGTGTTTATATCTCTTTCTAAGTAAATTGAATCAAGCATTACCCATTTATGCTTTTAGGATTTTTGGTTAATAAGTGAAGGTTATGCTGTCACTCTGCTTGTAATTGCAGAGTTTCTGACTAGACCTTAAAGGTGTTCGTTGTAGCTCTTTGACTGAACCACAATGGTGCACTTGCAGCTGACTTCTTTATTAGCTGAAGTTGGGCTCAACATTCAGGAAGCACACGCCTTTTCAACTGTGGATGGCTATTCTCTTGATGTCTTTGTTGTTGACGGTTGGCCATTTGAGGTACCCCATTCTTATTTTAATTCTCACCCTAGTAGAAGTTCTATTCTCTTATAACATCCAATCAAGCTCTGCTGAAATACACATGATTCTTGAAAATGTTTTATTATAATCTTTTCTGAGTTTTTTTTTCTTTTTGTAATTGTATCTTGCTTTAATAAATATTGTACTAAATGAAACTTGACTCCTGTCCTAAGGTAGTTCTTTAGAATAGTTTTATATAAAGGCAATGCATGTGGCATGGTACTTAATGTCATGAGTGACTTATGAGTTATGACCAACAAATCTTGATCTTGGTCAATTACCTGAGCCTATGAGCTCTGATTCATTCTTCTCTTGAGAAAATCGAGCTCATGTATGAGATATATGTATGAAATCATCATCTGTTTGGTAACATTTCTCAAGTCGCATCATCTTATCATCATGTCACTGAAACTGAGAAAAAAATGGAGCTTGTTTTAGGGCCATTAAATACTTTGATATGCATTCTGGAATGCGATTTGCAGATCCTCACATTTACTTAGTTCCATCTTGCTAAGCCTGAGAGTTTCTGACTTACCCTTATGTTTCTTACTTATCACTTATCAGGAGGTCGAACAACTTCGTACTGCACTTGAAAAAGAAGTTCTAAAGACTGAGGTAAGATTCTTCTAGTATATATTAGGATTGTTGGTATTGTTTAGATGTGCAAACTGGTCGATTCCGCCTATAATTGTTGGTTTATTTGTATTGCACTTTCCTTCCTTACCTTCATGTTTGTTATGCTATGCTAATCCCACAAGTTAGTATAAAACTCAAGAAATTTAAGTGGGACATGATATAATGAGACCTGATGTATGCATTGAGATATTATTCTTTCTATCTACTTTGTTTAGTGTGTGCTACATAGCTAAAATTATGAAGGATATATACTATATCTTGCAGAAATGTTCGTGGCCCAATCTACAGTCTTTGCCTTCTCTCAATGAAGATAAACAAATAAGGATCAAATGTGAATATGATCAACTGACAATACCCAATGATGGTACTGATGTCTGGGAAATCGATCCTCAACTTCTCAAATTCGAGTCCAAAGTAGCTTCAGGATCGTATGGTGATCTGTAAGTATTACGGATGGCATTTTTTAAGCTTAAGCTTGCATTCGAGCGTTCAATTCACCACATAAACTCTATGTTCAGATACAGAGGTACTTACCGTAGTCAGGATGTCGCAATTAAAATTCTCAAGGCTGAGCGCTTGAACACAGAACTCCAGAAGGAATTTGCTCAAGAAGTATATATAATGAGGTTTGTTGATACTAACTAGCTTCTTCTCCACATATTTTAACGGGTTGGCCTTTACTCAATATATTTTCAATCATTTGAGATTTATGAATTGTTCTGAATTCTGATGGTTTCTTTGTATTTTGGTTTCAAAATAATTCACAGAAAAATTCGTCACAAAAACGTTGTTCAATTCATCGGGGCATGCACCAGGCCTCCAAACTTGTGCATAGTTACAGGTACGTGTAGGCATGCATCTATTTTCTTGTGCCATTTCAGAAAAAAAAATTCACTTCACACTTGCAAGCTTCTGTAATTGCAGAATTCATGTCTGGGGGGAGCGTTTACGACTTTTTACACAAGCAAAAGGGTAGTTTTAAGCTTCCTGGATTACTTAAAGTTGCTATTGACGTTTCAAAGGGGATGAACTTTTTGCACCAGAACAATATAATCCACAGGGACTTGAAGGGTGCAAATCTTTTGATGGATGAAAACGAAGTAAGTGTCTTCTCCCGACACAAATGATCTTTAGAGTTGGAGCATCGGGATTGATTTATGGTTGGGGTTTCAGGTCGTTAAAGTGGCCGACTTTGGAGTGGCGAGAGTGAAGGCTCAGACGGGCGTGATGACCGCTGAAACCGGGACATACCGGTGGATGGCCCCTGAGGTATATATACTCTCTTCTCTTTGTTACAATTATCAATTTATCATAACAAAAATAATGAAGTTGGGCTTATTGGTTGAGTTTTTTCCACCCCCCCCCCCCCCCCTTATGAAGGTGATAGAGCACAAGCCTTATGATCACAAAGCTGATGTTTTCAGTTTTGGGGTGGTTTTATGGGAACTGCTCACAGGAAAGGTATTATTCGACTCTCCTTAATAATCGGATCCGATTTGGTACGTTCGTTTTTCATGTTTTCGGCTTCACAGCTGCCGTACGAGTATCTCACCCCTTTACAAGCAGCTGTTGCGGTGGTGCAAAGGGTATGTATATATGCCAACTGCTCTGTGTCTTTGCTGTTGGTTGCATTTGTTTTTGTGTATATCGTGTGGTGAAATGCTCCGTCGTTGCCTTTAGGGTCTGCGGCCGACTATCCCGAGACACACGAACGCGAAGCTCGCCGAGCTGCTCGAGAGATGCTGGCAGCGAGATCCTGCTCTCAGACCTGACTTCTCTGATATAACTCAAATCTTACAGAAAATTTTTAAGGAGGTAGTATTTTTTTTCCCTTCAGCTTTACTTCAATTACTCATAGAATTCTTTTTCACTCAATTAGTAAGTTTCAAAGGTGAAAATTTCATCTCAAAGGTGACATTATTACTATAACAAAACTGAGCATAACTTAAAAGTTTTTTTATGCAAAAAATAGAGAAATAATGCATGCTAAATTAATTTCGTTGTGAAACAGGTTGAAGAGGAGGGAGATGGACGAAAGGAGAAAGGCGGAGGATTCTTTTCTTCCTTGAGACGCGGCCATCATTAGCGGATTAATTTTATTTTAATTTAATTTGTACCTTAATATTTTCGTTTGTATACAACTCCAATTTTGGATTATTTTACCCCCATAATTCATTTTGTTTTGTACAGTCTTCTTTTGTTTTTTTTACAGTCTCTTTCGTCTTCAATATAGTAGTATTACAGTTTCACAGTAACGTGAAATTTATACAATGCAATTCATATAAATTGTCTCGTTATCTTGACATACAATATGAAGTAAAATATTTTGTAACTCAGATGATCTTGATGAGCCCAATAATATAAATATCCAACACCCTATCGTGTTTCCCTCTTTTTTTTATCATGGCCAAAAATTAAAGTGTGAGTAGAAGGAAATTATAGTTTACTTAATTACTTTATCAAGATTTGTTCCTTTTATTTATTTGATTTTTCTTTATGAGAAATCATATAATAGCCCTTTTTTCTAAGGGAATATAATAGCCCTTTTTGTTGGAGTATTTCCCCGTTTCTTATTCGTTTTTTTTTAAATAAATTAATAATATTAGATAAAGAAATTTAAAGATCACATTACTGTGTACTCGAACCCAACGTCTTTAACCTTAGACATTAACTATTCTACTGATTGGCCAATACACACACTCTAGCTTATTCGTTCTATTACTTCGTAATGTAGGACCTATAAAAGAGAAAACGCGATTCTGCTATGATTTCTTCAACTACAATTAACCAATAATTATAAAAACTTTTATTTTTTGGGAAAGTACAATGATTGTACAATCTAGAAACCAAATAATTCGTGAGAAGAGAATAAATCGAATTGGTTGCGATAGTTATGATTGGAACAAAACCCAGGCTGTAAGAATAATATCGCTAGCTATACATGATTAATTAGGTAAGGTAACTACTATTGTTTGGTTCAACAGAAGAAAAATAAAATAAAATAAAAAAAAGATCACCATTAATCTTCTCACCGACCTTAGTGCCCGACACACATTCATAATCATTAATTATAGGTTAGTTTCCGCTTAATTGCGCAATTAGCATGTGTTAATACGCTGCGTTGATTCATGCTTATACCCGCCGCAGATTTTGCATTACCATGTGACTCTTCGGTCAATTTGTACGATACATATTTTCATAAAATTTTAATTGAGGATTAATAAATTTTAGACTTTTAGTTGAGAGTTGGTGAAATTTTAAATTGGAGTAAATGCATCGTACATTAGTATGCATACAAGTTTTTTTTTTCTCTGTTTTATAGTTTAAAAACTTGTTATTTTTATAATCATATACTCTCTTCATCCCCTAAATAACTTTTTAGGAGGGAAGGTACACAAGTTTTAAGACAAAAATGTGAAAAATTTAAAAGTTTTAGTTAAATGAGATATTTAGAGTGGTGAAAATATAAAAAGTAAGAGTAAATGAGTTATTATTAATGGTGAGGTATAATCTAATGATAGAGATGAAAGTTTTTTTTTGGGGGCAAACCAAAAAGAAAATTAAAAAGTTATTTAGCGCGGAAAAAATATTATATTATGCACTTAATTAGTCTTGCTTAGTTCGCTCTTATAACTATATTATGCACTTAGTTATATTAGTCTCACAAAAGTATCTTTACGGTCCGTGACTTAATTTTGAGTAATCTCAAGCTAATATAATCTTTGTAATTGGTTCACCATATGTGCTTACAGCTGAACCACCTCTACGATTGAGTAACATGAATTTTGCTATTTTTTGGAATTGTGGGTTTTATATTCTCTATACAACATTCTTTTTTTACAAAAAAATTGGTGAAACATAAGATCTAACATGAAATCTCATATATTTAAACTGCTAGTAATATTGTACGATAGAATTCTTTAGCTATTTCGACCTCATATAACCATAAATATAAATAAATAAATAATGAAGTAAACGAAGTTGTATCATGGCTTCCTATTTAAAAATAACATAAAATAAAATCAATTTAGAGGATTCAATTATCTCATCTAAGTCAAGCGCTATGCAAAAGGTGAACAAAAAAATATACGTACAATAATACTTGATCTACAAAGTCATTCAATGATCGTATATTCATAATCATAGCTACTATAATAATAATAAACAAAAAAACAAAAACAAAAAAACACTAATTAATTGGCATTTAACTCACTATATATATATAATACTTAGCATTTTCAGCTAGAATCCAAACAAGTGAAAATGGCGGAATACAAGTTTTGGCAGAGAAGAGAGACGAGAAGCATGAAGGTCGCCAAAACTCAGAAAGCGGCGGCGGCGGCCAGCATTCTGGAGGCGATCGCGCAGCTCAGCGGCGGCGCGGAGGCGGCGGAGGGGCCGAAGGTCATGAAGATTGTGATGAAGAAGGAGGATTTGAAGCAAGCGCTGGAGGCGATTAGAGACGGACGGAGCGGCTTGGTTAGGCGAGGACCGCCGTCTACGGCGGCGGCGATGTCGCTGGAGCAGTGGCTGAATTTCATGCGGCGGAGGCAGATTCTGAGAGCCGCCGGCCAAGGGAGGGCCAGAAACCGGTCCGGTTCGTGGAGGCCGGTTCTTCAGAGCATACCTGAAGAGCTGTGATTACTTTATTAGAATTATGAGGTTAAAAGCTAATTGTGTTTCTTAATTGTTATTATAACTTTTTTTTATATATATATAAAATATTACGATATCTCTAAGATAAAAAGGTCAATTTTTCGATCTAATACATAAGATTGGAATAAGGCATATAAATTAGTGCATAGAAATTATATGCTTCAAGTCACTGCTATTACTTGCGCCGATGTGCATGAATAAATATGTCTTCCGTTTTTAAAAAAAAGTCACACTAATTTTTAGTATTTTGTTGTATATTTAACTACTATTGTGGATATTTATGTTATTATTTCACATTAATTTTTATTTTGTTATATGTTTTTAACTACTATTATTGATACACAAAATTACATGTATCAAGAAAGAGTATAATTTTACATATATATCTTTAATTGTATTTCATAATTTTAAGATTTCACATTTTGACTCTCTTCTCTCCCTTTTTGTGACACTTATTTCAAGATCGAGGGAGTAACAACTATATGCAAGAACAAGAATAAATAAATCCGTGATAGTGTAATGCTATGATTTTAAGATAGGTAGTTGTGAATGTTATTGCCAAAGATATATACTCTATTAATTCCTTAATTTATATTAGTTACTTCTTGGATAGATATGTTAACACGATTTGTTAATCAAGTTGTACTCTTCATTTTTTTTTTGGGCCCCTTCTTTGAGAAATTCTGACTTGGTAGATTTTATTACTCCATCCGTCCCGATCAAGACGCTATATTTACTTTTCGGCACGAGATTTAAGGAGTTGTAGATTAATGTTTTAAGTGTGTAAGAATAAAGTGATAAAATAGGAGAGAAAGATATAAAGTGAAAGTAAGACAGAAAAGGTAATAAAGTGATAAAGTACGAGAGTGAATGTAATAAAGAAATACTTAATTAGTGTTAATTAAGTGTTTAAAATTCCTTATTTTTGTCAAATATAGAAATGTAGCATCTTCGTTGGGACGGCCCAAAAATGAATATGTAGCATCTTGGGCCGGACGGAGGGAGTATGAAAGAATAATCAATTTTATTTGAAGTCTTGATTTATTCTAACCTTGAAATTGGTCTTAATTCAAGAATTTTGTTGGGCCAAAGTTCGCAAAATGGCCGAAGGATATACCGATTAGTTGGGCCTTCCTAAGACAAAACTACTGGGCCTTTTAAATCCATACATGCAAAAATAAGATCAGAATTACCTATTAATACATGTCATATAAGTTAGCCAATAATTTTATTTTTTTCAAACTTAGCCAATGATATAATTTTTCTGTTTCATTTTTTGGGGGAAAACTCCATACTACCAAAAAAAATAGTCAAATACATGAATTCTGATTATTTTTTTTATAAACAGAATTTATCAATTTTATAAATAAAAACGCTAACTGCTCGTATCATTATATTAAGCCTTGAAGAATACCTCACCTTAATTTGACGCGTTTGTGGTTTTAGATAATCATCACCTGCAACATGTACAACAATTAATACAATATCCCGGCCCACCACCCAAGCCCGGCCCACCAACACATGCCCACACAAAATAAAAATCCCACCACCCATCTCCATCCACACCCGACCTCACACCAAAAAAACCCTAACTTGATAAATTCAATTCCCTCGCCATGGACGCTGGTTCTTCATCCGAGGAGAAGCAAAGGATATGTGCTATTCTGAATATAGGCAGCGATTTTTATGCCGTCTACATCGTTGATATAGTCTCGGAGGATGGTGCCGCCGACGACGCAATCGTCGATTTAAATCGTGTCGACACCTACCGCTTCGCCAGGCAATTTGTAGAGAGGGATCCGAATTTTTTGATCCAAGATTTCACCGAGACTGATGGTTTATGTGGGTTGGGTTCAACAATCTTCATGTTTGAAGGCGTAGATTATCGTCGGATCAAAGTTGACACTCTATACCGCAGTATGGGCATATACAGCTTCCCGTTGCCGGCCGAGCACACGGTGAGGACAGCGGGGACAGAGCCAATACCTTGTTACCATAAAAGTAAGTTGCGTAAGAGTTGTGATATGCTAGGGCTCAAATGCTCAGCTGAGGCTGCTGCAGTTCCAGTTGAGCACGGCACGAGCAGTAGCACTCGTATTATTATATTTTCTACTCAGATTGAATATTTCTATGATAGGAGTATTGATTTTGATGGTCGAGTAGTTGATTTTGAGATTTACAAGACAGAGTCGAAGCTTTCTTCAAAGCTTCCACCTTTACGTATTGGTCGGCAAAGCGCCACCATATTCACGTTGGTGGATTTAGTGCGTGACCAAAGCTATTGTTTTACACCAAAATATAATATTGAGTGTTATTGGAAAGGAGGTGAATGGCGTTCTTCATTTCGTATTAGGGCATACGCTTTCTTCAATGATGACACATTTGTTGTGGAACCAGATTTTGGTGGTGTGAGGTTCAGTCTGGATTTAGCTTCTGATTCTGAGAATCAAAAATGGGAAATATTTGGTGTTCCCTTATCTCTTCCTTGTAATTATCAGCATTTCATAACTGAAGAATTGGTGGTGGTGTCTTCGTACGGATCTCATGAGCTTGGATTTGAATATGAATCCTCTGCAGTAATTCGTTTTCCACTATGCTCGTTTGTTTCGCCACAACTTGAAAGGAAGACTTCCTCTATCATACTACTTGACAACACCAGATCTCTGGGATGTGTTGCTTGTATTGTTCAAGTAGGCGAGGATGATTCCGAAAGGCCATTCTGGACTATGGATGTGGTAGGGTTCAATGTCATGCCATCCTGGAACAATGATGAGCCATTTGCTAGGCGCATCAAGTCTTTTAAATTTACTTTTTCGTGTAATTCTGTTAGTTCATGTATTGCGGGCTTGTTTGCCTTCTAGAAACTTGTGTTTTAGATCTAGTAAGAATGTAATGTTGAATTCAAAACTTGAGATATATTATTATTGTAAACATTTGGTTATTATTTTCCAATTCCAATGTCGTTTAGTATATGCTTAATTACCTGTTTCATTCCTATTATTGACTTGAATATACAAGATGACATATAAATACAACACAATGGCATTTCAAGAGTTTATAAGAAATTTTATGTTTGTATTGTATAGTTGTACAAACTTTTCAATCTCAAGATGAGATTCAAAAGCCTAATGCAATAATTAACACACTCCTCATAAATGATCTGTTGAATGTGAGGCAAGAGCAGTATATGATCTATTGAATGTGAGGCAAGAGCAGTATAAATGCTAACAATGATGTGAGTCCCAATCCGGAAGGGCAGATGTTACCCCAACCCAATTGAAGGATTTTCACCTTTGCGGAACCGAGGGCTGCCACAAGGAAGTTCAGAACTGATTTTCTGTTGGGTGAAGGAGGTTTGATTGGTTTACTTGTACGTTCTCACCTCTTCTCTGCTTAGCTTAGCTTGTGAATATATGTATGAGATTGAGAATGGATGTTGTGTACCTTAATTTGCTAACTGAGGTGAACTTGCTTGGAAGACTTTCTCATCCTCATCTGGTGAAGCTGTTGGGGTATTGTCTTGAGGAGAAAGAGCTACTTCTTGTCTATGAATTCATGCCCCAGACCAATGGCAGCTTAGAGAACCATCTCTTTGGAAGTAAGGGAGGATTGATTAATTCATCAACTTAATTTATAATATTAGATACTTAATTTGCTTACTGAGTCTATCCATCTTGGTTAGGGTCTGTGCTGTGCAGCCGCTTCCATGGGCCACTAGACTGAAGATATTGATCGGAGCAGCTCGTGCCCTACCATTCCTGCACGCATGAGATAGAAAAGTTATGTACAGGGACTTCAAGGTCTCAAACATATTGCTTGATGGAGTAAGCTCTCACCTTTAAATTATCAAACATCTCATTTTGGAAGTTCTATATTTTTATTAACCTTGAGTTGTTTATCCTCAGTCATACCATGCCAAGTTATCTGACTTTGGCCTAGCGAAGTTGGGTGACGGGTCCACCAGATGGTTATTCCCACGTGACAACACGGATTGTGGTGATATATGGTTATGCTGCTCCAGAATATATTGCCACAGGTAAACACACGCCCGACTAGTATACCTTCACTTGATGAATTCAAAGAAATTGAAGTTTGTTGTTGTTGACGGTTGGCCATTTGAGGTACCCCATTCTTATTTTAATTCTCACCCTAGTAGAAGTTCTATTCTCTTAGAACATCCAATCAAGCTCTGCTGAAATACACATGGTTCTTGAAAATGTTTTATTATAATCTTTTCTGAGGTTTTTTTTTCTTTTTGTAATTGTATCTTGCTTTAATAAATATTGTACTAAATGAAACTTGACTCCTGTCCTAAGGTAGTTCTTTAGAATAGTTTTATATAAAGGCAATGCATATAGCATGGTACTTAATGTCATGAGTGACTGATGACCAACAAATCTTGATCGGTCAAGTACCTGAGCCTTTGAGCTCTGATTCATTCTTCTCTTGAGAAAATCGAGCACATGTATGAGATATATGTATGAAATCATCATCTGTTTGGTAACATTTCTCAAGTCGCATCATCTTATCATCATGTCACTGAAACTGAGAAAGTAATGGAGCTTGTTTTAGGGCCATTAAATACTTTGATATGCATTTTGGAATGCGATTTGCAGATCCTCACTTTTCTTAGTTCCATCTTGCTAAGCCTGAGAGTTTCTGTCTTACCCTTATGTTTCTTACTTATCACTTATCAGGAGATCGAACAACTTCGTACTGCACTTGAAAAAGAAGTTCTAAAGACTGAGGTAAGATTATTCTAGTATATATTAGGATTGTTGGTATTGTTTAGATGTGCGTACTGGTCGATTCTGCCTATAATTGTTGGTTTATTTCTATTGCACTTTCCTTCCTCACCTTCATGTTTGTTATGCTATGCTAATCCCACAAATTAGTATAAAACTCAAGAAATTTAAGTGGGACATTATATAATGAGACCTGATGTATGCATTGAGATATTATTCTTTCTATCTACTTTGTTTAGTGTGTGCTACATAGCTAAAATTATGAAGGATACTCTTACCTGACTCTTTTCTCACTACGGCGCTTCCTCTGTCCGCCCTTTTTCTCGTGGATGGTTTGTTACCTTTCTGTGTATTCTCTTCAGCTTAGCATTCAATCTATTGGTGGTTGGATGCTTCTGGCTCTATTTGTATCGCAATTTGAAATTGATGCTGTCTTCGCTCTTGTTCTCCTTCTGTTTTAGTTTGCAAACTCTCTTTTGGGATTTTTATTTACACTCACATGGAATATTTATCCAGTAGTGAGTCTGAAATGGAGTCTTCAGATGAGATGATCCTTTGGCTATTGCTTTTATCTTGTTAGTACAGGGTCATAAATGAAAGTTCAACTCAAGGACATTGTCCTGTTATGAGGTCTCCTCTGTGTGAGCAGAGTGTGAATTTTGTTTGAGAATCAAACCGTACACAAGTATACGCATTATATAATCATTGTAATAACTACATTTAGGTTTTAATGCATTTTCCACATGATTTGTATGTATTTGTAAGCATTACTATATGGAGAATCTTTATGCTTTCTGAACTTGGGATGTCTGCTGACCTGTTCTCCGCCAACTTTTTACTATTTAGACTTTTATAGGCAATGCTTCTAGTTTTCCGTGGTGGAACACGCGAATTATTTTATCGTCCACATATGGTTTAGGAAGTCGGACAAGAGGCTAGACCTACTCGAAAGCGTGCCAGGCGACAAGAAATTGTTGGACCTGCTGTCGACAAGGATGTGGCTCATGAGGCTGTTGGATTGAAACAAGTTGCATTAGTTCCCAAGGAGAAGCCTATAATGAAAAAGAAAAACCTCGTGTTGCAGGTTGCAACTTGCAACCATTGATCTCTGGTATAATGTATTTGACACTTATTCCCCTTTGCAAAGACTTATAATGTAGTGGTTGTATGACTCTACAAAGGAGTTGCAAGAACCAATCCCTGAATCTTCTGCTCGTGAAACTTTGCAACTTTAGAGGAACTAAATAGTGGAAAATTGCCTCCAGTGGAAATCTTGTCACTCCCAAAATTTAAGGTATTATATCCTTTATTACTTTCCTTCTACTGTCTTACTTCTCAAGAACCGTACAGGCAATCAAATCTATTTCTACGATGAATCCTAAAATCTATTAGAAAATGGCTACATGAATGCAATATGCAAAGGACTTTTATATAATCCTGCAAAAAGTCTGCACTGTTTGTGGAGGCTGGAGGAACAAATAGGTTATATGTGCTTGTGCTTTGCCGGTATTACCAATAATTGTTCATTGGATAGTCAAATTGCACATGGACGAGCACTTGCTTTCCCATACTGACATCTATTGACTCCAGTGAACAGAATTATACTGCTGGTGATGACTTCTACTTTATATTTGGTTAGTTGTTAGTCTGTCTCCTTGTTCCTTTCTTTATACTTCCGTATTAATTAGCAGTGATTCTATTCTGCGCACAACAACTCTATCCATAAACGTGAGTCAATGCTTGTCTTTCTCCTCAAGCAGTACTGCAGTTTGAACTCAGCAGGATCATTTTTCGGGGAGCGTTGTTGCTGCCAAGTCCAATCTTACTGTGAACTTAATGCAGGTGAGATATATTAGTGAATACATTACACATACAAGATCTCCCTGTCCTAGGCATATACATACATCTGAAGTGAAAGTGGTGTTGTTTTAGAAGGAAGAATGAGGGGCCAAGCTTTCATCAGATTCCCAACAACCGTTGAGCTTGCTTGTAATGCTCTGGTATGTTTTCCCGGCATTGCTTCCTTTCTTCTGTGATTTGGTTTTACGAGTTACTGAGCCGTTGACTGTGGGCAAGTGCAGAGCGGCGTTAAATGGTTACGTATTTAAAGGAAAGTGATGAAAGCTAGTGATTGGGCTTGGTTTCTGTAGTTGATAGTTTGTGAATTTGGATTGAGCATAGCAGTTTTTGTTACTGGCTATGTATCATTATGAAACTATAGTTACTCATTTCATGGCTGAAAGGTTCTTCTTAGATTTGGTCTTCCAAGAACGGGTCCTTTTGCTGATAGAACCCATGTGTCAACACGGATGATGGGAACAATATGGTTATGTGATGACAGGTATATATAGCATCTCTATCTATATAATTTTTCAACTGAAAAAATCATATCCTAACAAAACTAGTTGCATTGATCTGATCAGGCACTTAACGGAGAAGAGTGATGTGTATGGATTTGGCGTGGTGGCACTAGAAATGCTGACAGGTTTGCGAGTAATTGACAAGACGTGTTTGGATGAAGCCACGTTTATCTGACGGAGGAAGTTGAAGAAGATGTTGATCCGCGTCTGGAGGGAAACTATGGTTCGAAGTCTGCAGCAAAAGTAGCTGAGCTTGCCTCCACTGTCTTGAAAAGAATCCGAAAATGCAGCAAGTGGTGGAGACACTGGAAACAGCCGCTGAGGTACCAAGACAGCCTAGAGTTCATACCATTTTGAGGCTTAGCTCATATAGTTGATTTCTATAATATCCACATCAAGAGGTGCAGGGTCTGCAGGCTTAATTTGATGGGAGAAATATGTGTGTGAATAGAAATGGTTATTATAATACAAATAGGGTTAAAGAATAATACGTTTTTAAGCACCAAAGCCCCTTAGGTGGGTATTAGAAATTAATTATAGTTTATAATGAAGTTTGGACAAATTTTAGTTTATATATAGCCTCAATTTAATTTATTTTTTGGGATAATTAATGTATAAATATGAATTTTATTCATTTTTTTGGTATTTATCATGAAATTTAAAATTAGTATAAATACATGAATTTAAACTTATTCGTTTTTTATTTTTTTCAAATTAAAGTTGACTTGGAATGCCTAATCTTGATGTGTACAAGTCGGCGCTCAGATACGACAACATTGGTTTTTGATAGAGAAAAATAACTCAAAATTAAAATGTAAAAGTGAAAGATAAAAAATTGTCTACAGATTTCACAAATTTAGAAAGCCAATTTCTTCTTTAAGATTTGGGGATTTCAGAAATTAATTTCGTCATCCAGAAAGCCAAATTCATAATTTTGTTCATTAAGATTTGGAGATTTTACAACAACATCGATGGATTCCTCATCAAAAGCTTCTGCAAGCTCGTTATATACGAATTAAATAATTAATTTTGTCAGTTCAATTTAAATTTTGACATGCCAGCATTAATCTTGTGGATATAGAAAAATAGGCCAAAAATTAAATAAGTTTAAAGTTCATATATTGATAATTAGATAAGTGAGTAAAATTAATGTATTTATACACCAATCACCCTATTTATTGTATGGCCCAACTTTGAGAAATTGTTTAAACAAATTCTCAAAGCCAGGTCTATATAAAAAATAAAATTAAAATTGAACCGATAAACTAAAATTTGTTGAAAAGTAAGGCTATAGACTATAATTAATCTAAAAAAATAATGAAGATTATTCGATACACCAATAACGAAAAACGTGTTAAAAATACTAAACATTTTTCTCATCTTCGATATATTTTCCGGTACATGTTGCATCACATTGATCCTCCTATTAGTGATAATTTTACTTTGACTATAATCTAAATTCAATTGTAAAAATCAATGTTTCAGATAAATTTATATGAATTAATTTGCATTTATTATAAATGAATGAAGAGCACTTAAATAGTAGGAATGCAGAAGCATCAATGTCTTGGGTTTCTCTCTCAAAAAAGAAAAAGAAAAATATCTTGGGTTGAACCCTTTTTCTATTTGGTTACTTGGTTACGAAATTGTACGGAACAATCAACATTGAAAATCTAAACTTTAATTGAGATTATAAATTATGAAACGTGGATCCCACCATTTACAAATTACAACCCATAACAATATTTTTGCTTGCTCGTATCTTTTTCTTTTTTGCCGCCAGTTCCATTAAAATTAATACTTACTATATACTCCTAGCTCACTCACTCTCTCCTAGCTCACTCTCGCGTTCTCTTCTCTCTTCCTCCTTGCCGTACGGCCGTCCCTCACCGCGCCGCCTCCGGCCTCCGGCTCCGCTTGCTTCCCCTCCAGCTCCGGTTCCAGTTCCGGCTCCGTCGAAGCCGACGTCTCCTGCTCCATCTCCTCGCTATCGAGCCCTTCGGCTCCGCCGACTGGTGCTCCGGGCCGCAGTCTCCCTGGTCTCTCTCCTGCTCCATCCGCCACAGATCCGGTGAGTTTCAGTTTTCCACCACTTTTTATGTATTCATGCTACTGTTGGTCGAGCATGGATGAACCACATTTTTATGTGTTAATGGTACTGCTCTCAGCTTTTCCGTCTTTCGTCTCTCAGCTTGCTATGGATCCGCCCATTTGGGGAAGGGCAGAAATGACTTACCAATACCATCAGGGAACAAGACGTGGCACGGTACTACGGCCACAAGTGCCAATTTTTGTAGAGGAAAGGTACGATGTAGCCCTTCCTTTTGTTGATCAAGAAATGGCGGCGTATTCTCGTGACCAGGCTGTAACACTTGTTCATGAAAACATTCTGCCAACTATAGTCACCCATAATTTGTCATTTAGTTCATCTAGGACACTTTACCATGATTATGACTGTATGCTTATGGAATACATTCGAAAGCCAAACCACGTGCTCGTAGATGTATTCACCGATCCAACTGTCCAATTTCATCCTACACCTCCAACTGTCCAAGTTAATCCTACACCTTTTTCATATGTTACCGATCGATTCCGTGTGATCATAAAAGGAGCCATAGAAGCTATATTGTACCTACACACAAATAGTCTTTCATTGGCATCTTTATCTCTAGATAATTTTGTTGTAAAAGATGATAAAAATCTTTATCGCTTGGATTTCATTCCATGGTCGGGTCGAGATGGTAATCAAGATGCATCCGCCGATTTTGTTAAATTGGCTGATGTCTTGAATCAGCTGTTTGGAGTCTTGAATCAGCTGTTTGGAGTATTTATGCCTATCGATGTTCGTCATCTCATCAAATGCATGTATAACTATACCCACCGCTATCCCCAACCCTACGGGTACTTATACATCATTTTAATTCATTTAATCAATATATTGTTATTGTTCATTTTTTATTTATTTATTGTATTTTTTTATATATATATATATAGGGAAGCTCGATTTGGAGACAATGTTTTGTTGTCAAACCATTTAGCGGTTTTGACGACAAAAGAGAAGCTAAGATTGATTAGAAATTTCTTTGAGAGAAAGGATTACCCACAGATACGGGGTGCTCATCTCTGGTTGTATACTTTGATGGATTGTCATACTAACTGGATGACCGACTTTGACAACAATAATGATACACTTGGGATTTCCAGATTGGTTTATGATCATCAAATCTGGCGGCACAAAGATCCGAAGTTTAGTTACTTTATCCATGTGAAGAAGTATTTGAATGGTAGCGCTGTGAAGCTAGCTAGACACATAGTCGTTCATTTACCAGAGCATATTATGGTATTTTTTTTTTTCAATTTATATATAATTTATCAATTGAACTTATTTAACTATTTAATTTTTTGGTGTAGAACCACGCACCGGGCCTTATGTTCGAGCCGAGTCACATCGAGCTGATTGTTATGTCCATATTTTCGGAACAGTTGCTGGCGTTCCAGAAAACAGCACATGATCACCACTTTTTAGAAGTTCTACTTTAGCTAATATTTTAGACATTTTACTAGCTAATCATTGGATACTGTAAGCTCATTGTCAAGAGCTAGTACTCTTTTGGTTTCATTTTGTGATGCCTCTAACAACAATGTATGTGCTTATAGTTTCATAATGATTTGCTTTTTTCGCCTTGTACACGTTGGATCATTATCAACAAAGTTCAGAAAATATTGAATGGTTGCTTGCAGCTCGGTTTGAAGATCAAGTCTGGCTGTCATGAAAATGATCGAGGAAGAAATACAAGTCAACGAGTTCATGTATCACTTGAAAAGTTGTGATGTTGAATCTTTTATAACATCTAAAGCAAAATATCATGCTTGGTCCCATTTCCAGTCCCTGCTAGATTTAGGCTTGAGACGATTTCTGTAAATGTCAAAGAAATCAGTTTAGACAGTATTTTACAGCTTGAGTAAATGTGGATGAGTTGATAGTCATTTAGCTGTTGATTTTATATAGGAATGAGGGAGAGAAAAATCTCTTTCTCATCCATTTCTTTAACAGTTACGATCCATGAATCAATAAAAACTGAATAAGATAATATTAGAACTTTGTTAGCAGACATATGTAAGACTATTTAGTCTGCCTGTGTTTTCTTTCTTCAACTTCTAGCTGAATTCTATTTTCTTATTTTAGGACTATTTAGTCTGCGTGTGTTGGCATGCCTCTAATTCTGGAAGGTGTTTGGTTTGCTTGAATGTATTCGTGCAAAAGCAGTCTTTACTGAATATGCCATCCATGTTCTTTGTAGCAGCCTACTGACTATAGTTCAAACAACCGATTTCTGATACAGATATGCATATCCACCACCTGATGGTAGCATCCTCACAAACATTGTAAATGCTCTTATTGCAGTTCCCCGCTTTTACACTCAGGTCGGTGTGATTTTGTGCCCCCTCTATCTCTCTCATGTACAGCACCAGATATTTATAACATTTTCTTTTCTATATATTCTGGAATACAGGTTTTACATTTGATAAACAAAATGAATATTCCCGCTCCATTCCGGAAGGCATTTCTGATAGTGAGTCAGAAATGGAGTCTTCAGATGAGGTGATCCTATGGCTATTGCTTGTATCTCGTATATACTCATCTTGTTAGTACAGGGTCATAACTGAAAGTTCAACCCAAGGACGTTGTCCGGTTATGAGGTCTCCTCTGTGTGAGTAGAGGGTGAATTTTGATTAAGAATCAAACCATACACAAGTATACGCATTTTATAATCACTGTAATAACTACATTTAGGTTTTAATGCATTTTCCACATGATGTGTATATAGTTGTAAGCATTACTATATGGAGGATCTTTATGCTTTCTGAACTTGGCATGTCTGTTGACCTGTTCACTGCCAAATTTTTACTATTTAGACTTTTTTAGGCAATGTTTTTAGTACTCTGTGGTGGAACACGCGAATTATTTAATCGTCCACATATGGTTTAGGAAGTTGGACGAGAGGCTAGACCTAATCGAAAGCGTGCCAGGCGACAAGCAATTGTTAGACCTGCTGTTGACAAGGATGTGGCTCAGGAGGTTGTTGGATTGAAAGAAGTTGCGCGCATTAGTTCCCAAGGAGAAGCCTATAATGAAAAAGAAAAAACTTGCAACCATTGATCTCTGGTATAATGTATTTGACACTTATTCCCCTTTGCAAAGACTTATAATGTAGTGGTTTTAACATGCTTGCAGATAAGAATAGCACAGAAGCAGAATCAACCTGAACTACAGGATTATGACTCTGCAAAGGAGTTGCAAGAACCAATCCCTGAATCTTCTGCTCGGGGAACTTTTGCAACTTTAGAGGAACTAAATAGTGGAAAATTGCCTCCAGAAGAAATCTTATCACTCCCAAAATTTAAGGTATTATATCGTTTATTACTTTCCTTCTACTGTCTTACTTCTCCAGAACCTTACAGGCAATCAAATCTATTTCTACGATGAATCCTAAAATCTATTAGAAAATGGGTACCTGAATGCAATATGCATAGAAGTTTTTCATATAATCCTGCACAAAGTCTGAACTGTTTGTGGAGACTGGAGGAATAAATACGTTATATGAGCTTGTGCTTTGCCGGTATTACCAATAATTGTTCATTGGGTAGTTGAAATTGCACTTGGACGAGCACTTGCTTTCTCATACTTTGACATCTATTGACTCCACTGAACAGAATTATACTGTTGGTGATCCTACTCCTGTGCTGTACATCAAGAACTTGGCCGAAGATGTGGCTGTTGATGACTTCTACTTTATATTTGGTTAGTTTAGTCCGTCTCCTTGCTCCTTTCTTTATAGTTCCATAATAGCAGTGACACTATTCTGCTCACGACAACTCTATCCATAAACGTGAGTCAATACATGTCTTTTCTCCTCAAGCAGTTACTGCAGTTTGAAGTTTGAACTCACTCTGTTGCAGGATCATTTTTCGGGAGCGTTGATGCTGCCAAGTCCAATCTTATTGTGAAGTTAATGCAGGTGAGATATATTAGTGAATACATACAAATACAAGATCTCCCTCTCCTATGCATTTACATGCATCTGAAGTGAAAACGGTGTTGTTTTAGGAAGGAAGAATGAGGGGCCAAGCTTTCATCACATTCCCAACAGTCGAGCTTGCTCATAATGCTCTGGTATGTTTTCCCGGCATTGCTCCCTTCTGCAATTTGGTTTACACATACTGAGCTGTGACTGTGGGCAAGTGTAGGGCGCAGTAAATGGTTACGTATTCAAAGAATTGATTAATGTGCCAGTGAGAGTGAGAGAGGGAGACCTACACAGCGTACGTAAAGTATACTTTAGTCAGTAGTGGTGGTGTGAAGTTGTTATTGTGATAGTAAATAGAGTGGAATGAGAGTGGAGAGTTGATGCATAAACTATACTATTTTGTGCTTGACGCAAAGCTTGTTGTTTGAGTTCATGCATATGTATTTCAAAATGTTTTCTATTTTATCTTAATCCATGTTATTTTTTTTTGTTGGTGCCTAAATAAATTTCATCCATGTTATTTCCGGCCTAATCAATCCAGAAATCGCGGCTACATTTGGAGAGCCGGCATGGTACTGCTTCAGCCTGAGGGATAGAAAGCATCTGTATAGAGCGCGGCCAAACTGGGCGAGGTACTGTAAGAGGAGGGGGATGCACAAACAGGTGATGAACAGTTCTGAAAGTATGCAGGGATTTCAAGAGTGGCAGGTAATTCAGTTGTTATCACTTTGAATTGGCTTTTAAGTTGTTGGTTATGATGTATTATTCGCTTAGAAATATCATTTTTCTATTCCATGATCCATCTAAAAGGCACTGTTATTTACTCAGCTCTTTAATTCTACCTATACAATGTTTTGTGGTGACGCTAACTTGTGACAGGCTGAGAATTTATGTTTCTACCTATACAATGTTATGCTTATTTTAGAACTTTGTTTAGAAAACTGGAGGATCTTGTGTGTATTTTAACCTTGAGTTATTTATCCTCAGTCGTACCGTGCCAAGATATCCGACTCTGGCGTAGCAAAGAACGGTCCAACAAATAGTAATTCCCATGCGATAACACAGGTTATGGCAACATATTGCTATGCTGCTCCAGAATATATTGCCACAGGTTAATATTCCGGAACTTCATTTAGTTGTTGAACTGAGAGAAATCAGAATAAAATTTGTGATGAGTTGGTTATTGCAGGGCAATTGTATGCAAAGATTGCTGATGTATATAGCTCTGGTATGGTGTTACTGACAAGAATGCGTGCATTTGACACCATTAATCTGCACATAGCAGAACTTGCCTTCACTTCCCTTGAAAGTGAGCCCATAAACAGATCATCAATGCAGGAGGTTCTGGAACGAATCACGTCTTCATATTTGGTGATTAGGCAGTCAATTGACGCGGCCAACAACCTCTGCTCCGCAGTAGCATCCGAGGCATCCAAGTCGGCGAAGACGGCAGCAGAAGAAAGCGGAGGTTTACAATGAGGTTTTGCGGCGGCTCAAGGAAGTCGGACATTACGAAGCTCAGGAAATGGATTTCGATCATCAGCTTTGGGCTCATTTCAATCGCCTGCCTCCTAGGTTACATTTTCACTTTCTCGTCAGAAAAATGATAGTTTATGCCATCGTTTTTCAAAATCCACTTAATT